>NW_012118487.1:3257334-3257662 GCF_000951035.1 Colobus angolensis palliatus | reverse complement strand
TGTCACAGGAGTTTGGTGTACAGATTACTCCGCTGTCCAGGTCATCAGAACAGTACCTGACAGGAGTTTGGTGTACAGATTACTCCGCTGTCCAGGCCGTAAGAACAGTACCTGACAGGCAGTTGTTCGATCCTCACCCCACTCTCGCCCTCCACCCTCCAGAAGGCCCTGGTGTCTGCTGTTCTCTTCTTTGTGTCCTTGTGTCCTCAATGTTTAGCTCCCACTTCTAAGTGAGAATATGTGGTGCTTGGGTTTCTGTTTCTGTGGTAGTTAGTTCATGTAGGATAATGGTCTCCAGCTTCATCCACGTTGCTGCAAAGGACATGAT
>NW_012118487.1:3239142-3256579 GCF_000951035.1 Colobus angolensis palliatus | reverse complement strand
AAGGTCAGAAGATCGAGACCATCCTGGCCAACATGGTGAAACCCCGTCTCTACTGAAAATACAAAAATTAGCTGGGCATGGTGGTGCACACCTGTACTCCCAGCTACTCAGGAGACTGAGGCAGGAGAATCACTTGAACCCGGGAAATGGAGGTTGCAGTGAGACAAGATAGCACCACTGCACTCTAGCTTGGCGACAGAGCAAGACTCCGTCTCAAAAAACAAAGAACAAACGAAAACATACGTGCACACACACACACACACACAACGAACAAAAACAGGAATGAAGCTCTGACATAGGCTACAACATGGATGAGCATTGATTGGAAACATGCTGCTAAGCGAAAGAAGCCAGACCCAAAAAAAGAAACACTGAATGATTCCACTCATACAAGGAACCTAGAATTGGCAACTTCATAGAGGCAGAAGGTTGAAGAGAGGTTACCAGGGACTGAGGGGTCAGACAGCTGCTGTTTACTGGATAGGGAGTTTCTGTTTGGGATAATGAAAATAACAAAAACATTGTTGGAAATAGACGGTGACAATGTTTGCACAGCATTGTAAATGTAATTAGTGCCAGTGTACCGGACTCCTAAAAATGGTTAAAAAGGCACATTTCATGTCTATTTCATCACAATAAAAAAGTACAAATATTAAAATAAATGACAACTTGGAACACCTTAAGCCATAGAGTTCCGCCGGGGAGTCTTTGACCGAAAGGACCGACCAGACCACGTTCCCAAGGCTTTTCCATCCCACACCACTCGCAAGCCCGTCTCCTCCAGCTCCACAGCCCCTCCTTACTATTCTGCTGACCCGATGGCTCTGCTTCTGATCTCAGCCCCACCAAGAAAAGCTTCCAGACTCACAGAAACACACTCTGGGAGATGAGCTTTCTTAAAGCCTTTGCTTTTGGTTTTAATCAAAAATAAATAAATATCTTAAAAGCAAAACTGCTATCTAAAGCCTGCTAAAAATATAACTGCAACTTTAGGAAAACGTAATTACATATGCTATCAATCACTGGCCCATGATCAATCTATCTGTATTTCCCTTTTCTCTTATTTGAGAAAGTAAGAATAAAGTGGTTTTGCCTAAATATAAAAACCTAATCTCTCTTCTCATCTCTTCTACTTCCTTGTATTAGATTGTCTTCCAGAACTAATCAAGAGGTCCCTAAAGCTGGCTCCAAAGACAGGATCTTCTGAGAAGGTCTCTACTCTTTAAAAACACCCACTCACGCCTGTAATGCCAGCACTTTGGGAAGCCAAGGCGGGCAGATCATGAGGTCAGGAGATCGAGACCGTCCTGGCTACCACGGTGAAACACTGTCTCTACTAAAAATACAAAAAAATTAGCCGGGCGTGATGGGCGCCTGTAGTCCCAGCGGCTGGGAAGACTGAGACAAGAGAATAGCGTGAACCCAGGAGGCAGAGCTTGCAGTGAGCTGAGATCAGGCCACTGCACTCCAGCCTGGGTGACTGAGCAAGACTCCATCTCAAAAAAAAAAAGAAATTTTATTTGTAAACAAAGACCTGAAATCGGTGATTACACATTTCACGTAAGATGGGATGGGGGCTTTTGCTCCAGGTGAGCATGCATGGCTTGAACTTGACTCAAGGTCACCAACTAACCTATGTTGAGAAGAACCTTAATGTGATAAAAAGAAGTGACTGTGAAATTTCCTACCAGAAAATGTTGATGGTTAATTTTCTGTCAACTTGGCCGGGGCAGTGTGCCGATATGTGGCCTAACATGAATCTGGATGTTTCTGTGAGGGTCTTTTGGATGAGATTAATCTTTAAACTGAGGGACTTGGAGTAAAGCAGATTGCCCTCTCCCATGTGGTGGGCCCCATCTAATCAGCTGAAGGTGTGGAAGGAAAATATTGTGGGCCCTCAAAATCACTAAGCTGAAGGGAAAATTCAAGCTGGGAACTGCTTAGGGCAAACTTCCCTCCCATTCTATTCAAAGTCATCCCTCTGCTCACTTAGATAAATGCAGATCTCAAAAGAATGGAACCATTTGTCTCTCACCTACCTGTGACCTGGAAGCCCCCTCCCTGCTCTGAGTTGTCCCGCCTTTCCGAATTGAACCAATGGTCATTTTACATATGTTGATTCATGTCTCATGTCCCCCTAAAATGTATAAAAGCAAGCTGTGCTCTGACCACCTTGGGCACATGTCATCAGGAACTCCTGAGGCTGTGTCACGGGCATGCCTTCTCAACCTTGGCAAAATAAACTTTATTTTATTGATTGATTGACTGATTGGTTGGTTGAGATGGAGTCTCACTCTGTTGCCCAGGCTGGAGTGCAATGGCGCAATCTCGGCTCACTGCAACCTACACCTCCCAGGTTCAAGTGATTCTCCTGTTTCAGCCTCCCGAGTAGCTGGGATTACAGGCAGCAGCCACCATGCCTGACTAATTTTTGTAGCAAAATAAACTTTCTAAAACTTAATTTAGACCTGTCTCAAATGTTGGGGGTTCACAAAGGCCTGTATAGAACAAAAGACTGACCTTCTCCTGAGCAAGAGGGACTTGGGTAGCAGACAGCCTTCAGACTTGGACTGCAAGATTGGCTCCTCTCTGAGTCTTCAGCCTGCTGGTTCACCCTGCAGACGTTGGACTTGCCAGCCTCCATAATCACGTGAGTCAATTCCTTAAAATAAATCTCTCTATATACCTAAATACACATTCTATTGGTTCTGTTTCTCTGGAAGACCCTGACTAATACAAAAATCTAGGAACAAATCCTGACTCCTCTGCTACATATTTGCAGAATGTTTTCAGTAAACCAATTAATCTCTCTGAGGCTAAATGTCTTCATCTGTGAAATGGAGATTTTTATAATACCTGGAAGTATTCCAGGGGTAATGTACATAAAGCACATGTGATATCATGGGTGCCAAATAAACGGTAGCTTTTAAGAGGGAATGCCACAGACACAAAACTGAAGAAACCGCTTCTCTTCTCCTTAAGTTGCTTATAGCCTTGGAAAAGAGCTAAATAACAATGGAAGTAATGTGTACTAAAACAAATAGCTAGGGCTTCAGATTCGTGTGTCTTGGGTATGATGGGAACTAGAACGTGCCACCCCAAAACATGCCACTTTGGCATATGAATTGTTTTGAGCTGAAGGCAATTAGCTGTCAGGCACCCCCTATTCTGTCTAAAAACAGGATATAAATTTCCATTTGTAAGGATGTCTCCCTTTCCTATGCCAGGAAGAGAAATATTCCAGAGTCAACTTTTAGCACCTGAGGCGACTCTTATCTGCTTAACAAACATTATTAAACAACACTTGTTTATTACACGGTATATCCCTTCACCTTCCCATAACTTACCTCTCATCTCAGAAGCCCAAAATCCCCTTGCCTTTGTCCAGTCTAAGATGGCATATAAGCTCCAAACTCTAACTGCCTCTTCAAGTCACATTTCATTGTGAATTCCTGTGCTAGCAGACATAATTATACCTGTTTTTCTCTCTTATTAGTCTGTCTTGTGTGAATTTAATTCACAGCACCCCCAACCACTGAATATAGGAGAGTAGAGAACAAATGTTTTTCCTCCCCTACAAGTATAATTAAAAATATAGGAGATCTTGCAATTAAAAATTGGCCTCTGAACCAATATTCCCAATCTCTAATCTCAAACCTGTTTTTTCCCTCCTGAACTGATGGTATGTTGACCTAGAGATGATAAAGACAAAGTTATTTAGGAAGGTAATGCTGGCAGCCAATTGGGTGGAATAGCTGGAAAAGTTCCTTTAAGAGTGAAAGGATAGGCCAGGTGCGGTGGCTCACTCCTGTAATCCCAGCACTTTGGGAGGCCAAGGCAGGCAGATCACCTAAGGTCAGGAGTTTGAGACCAGCCAGGCCAGAATGGCAAAATCCCATCTCTACTAAAAATACAAAAATTAGTTGGGCGTGGTAGCACATGCATGTAGTCCCAGTACTCAGGAGGCTGAGGCAGAAGAATTGCTCGAACCCAGGAGGCAAAGGTTGCAGTAAGCCGAGATCATACCACTGCAATCCAGCCTGGGCCACAGAGCAAGAGTGCCTCAAGAAAAATTAAAATAAAAAAGAGTGAAAGGATCCATAATTACAGGTAGGTTATCATCAGTTTTCTATTTTTGCTAGATGTTGAGATTAGGTGTATTGAATAAAATGCATGGGACTTAAAGTCTCAGTAGTTTCTTTCAAATGCCAGCTTTGCTTCTTAGCAGCTGCCATTGGAGAAGTGATTATCCTCTGAGCTTCATTTTGTTCATCTATAAAACCCAGTGACCAGCACATAGGAAGAACACAGCAAGTGCTGATGTCATTGAACATGCAGATAAATAAACGATTAACAGTCACTGAATTGAAAACTGTTTACCAAACCCAGGCTTGGAATATTCAAAACAGGAACAGTGGTGTTGACAGAGCATTATGTTTTAATGGATGACAGTAAATAGAAAAAGGGGGTTGATTCTGGAAAAGCGGAAAGAGCTTCAGAAATACTGGGAAGCTCCTGGCTTTGGACGCTGTCTTGTTGAAATATTTAAGCCTCAACGTACTTTCTCAACTTCATTTTTAGTGAAAGAAGGAAGGTCTATTAAAGAGAGCGGGAGAAAAACCATGCCTCAATAGCCAGAGTAAATCTAGTTTCCACCACACTCAGGGTGACCAGTGGTCAGGGCAAAGCAGCATGGATGCTCCTGTCAGGATTTTTCTGTCCTGACCTGAGATGCTTCTGGGTGAACCCATCAGACAAGATGCTTTCTCAGACTCAAGTTCAACCACGTGGACCTCAGAGAACGTATAACATTGTGTTTGTTGTTCCAGCTAGTACCCAGACAGGAGTCACCTGTGTGCGTGCCTTTGCATGCATAGCCACAGGGGTTTTCCCAGCTCTGGTTCTCTAGTTCACTTGAATGAACACAGGAGGGGTCACAAAGGCCTGAAGAATGTGTGTTCTTTTCTTCTGTTTTCCTGCACAGGTGCTAGTGTATTAAAAGCAAGAGCAAAGGGGCAGCCTGATGACTGACGAGGTGATGAACGAGAGCAGCATGTGTGCCCCGGCTGTTCCTAGAGAACAGTGTGCAGACTGGATTTCTCCATCACCCTCTCAATTTCCAACTACATCCCATTTGTCCCCTCCTCAGTCCTGAGGGGCTTTCTTAGTTGAGTCATAAGGGTAACCTCCAGGATGTCTCCAGAGCTAGGAGGAAGTTGCATAATATCAGTGTTTTTTAAGTACTTTTAGAAAACAGTGACACTCATTTGACAAAAAAATTTAACGTACAGTGATTTCTTTCACTTACTGCTGTTGACTTTTCAAAAAAAAGATAATCTAAGGTCCCTTCCCTCGAGGATGGATTTACAACCTCCTTGGGGAGTCAAGCATAAAAATTACATAAGAGCTATGCAAGGATTATACTGATATAATAGATTTTAAAATTAGATTGAGAGCAAAAACATTTATTGAGCATATACTATGCTCCAGGTACCTGCATAGGCACTTTTATTTATTCCTCTGATTAAACTGTCCTGTAAGGTGTGAGATATTATCTGCATTTTACAAAAGATAGCTCTAGGTTCAGAATGGATAAGTAACAACAGGGTTCAGGACATGCTACCCCAAACTGTGGTACCTTGACACACTGAATATCTTAAGCTGAAAGAATCTGAGAGATGGCACGTGCAAGCAGCTCCCTCTCACCTTTCCCCTCACCTTTCCTCCTGAATCAGGTCATAAAACCTATGAAGGATTTTCTGACCTTCTCCTGAACCAGAAGATCAAATCCCAGCTTTGCTTCTTAGCAGCTGCCACTGGAGAAGTGATTATCCTCTGAGCTTCATTTTGTTCATCTATAAAACCCGGTGACCAGCACATAGGAAGAACACAGCAAGTGCTGATGTCATTGAACATGCAGATAAATAAATGATTAACAGTCACTGAATTGAAAACTGTTTACCAAACCCAGGCTTGGACCCTCCTGTGAGCAGTGCCGTCCCCAGACCTGGAGAAAGGGGACATCCTTATTTCTGAAGAGAGAGAAGAAGCTGAACAAACAGGTCTTGCTCAGTTTCCCCCAGTTTATTAGCATCAGATTACACTCTTTCCCCAATCACGTTTCCGCACACCCGGCCACTCCTCATCAAACCTGCTATACAAAAGAAGCCAGGTTGAACTGTTTCTCTGGGTCTTCATTTCCTTATGAAGGCCCCCATGTCAAGTAAAACTTAGATTAACTAAATGTGTATACTTTTCTCTTCTTAATCTGTCTGTTCTTGTATGGGCCTCAGCCCTGAACCTGGGATGGGCGAGGAAGATACATTTCCTCCTGTACAAGTGTCTTCTCGTTCAGAGTTTCCGATTCCAAATCCAGGAGTCTTTCCACTACATCAAACCTAATGATAAATATTCAAGCGTGTACAAAAGAAGGATCCCTGTAGTTTAGTGCATCCAGGGAACCGCCTTGGCTCTCCCAGTAGTACCACTCTGACCTGAGGAGGAATAAGGCCTTTATAAACACAACTTGTCTGCACTCCACTGGCATAAATCCCAATCAGACAGTCAACCCCCTTCCCCATTCCCATCCTCTGGCCTTTCGAGAAAAGGGATCTGTCCTCCTAAGGGAATGTTCATTTTGCCACTAACAGGGAGCAAAGGCCCTTTCTGAAAACGCTGTTTGCTGTCCAGTAACAGCTCTGTGGAATCTTTTAACACATGGCAATTCCGTGGCAGGATATCTGTTTTGGTTTTGTTTTCACAGAGTGGTCACAAAGCTGAGTTCAAGGTGAGAAGTGAAAAAAATTAAATGAATGGTAGCTTTTTCCACATGACTTTTCACTGCAGCGACCCGGCCAGGTCAGTCCCCGCCCCTGCTTGGTGGTGCACACTTGCCATGACACACACACACGTGGTATTCATGAGTGCGCATCAGGAAAGCAGCAGTGTCGCATGGACAAGCGAGTGTCAACAAGAGATGTGCCTCCTCCACACATCATGTGGTTAATGTCCAAACTCGCTCATCCCACAGTCACGTTTGGCTCTCGGTTGATCACTTTGTTCATGTTAAGATTCAACAGGAAATATTGTTTTTACAGGGTCTGGAATTTTAATGAGTCTAAGGATTCCTGATGGTTTTATTGACTTTATTTGTGGGGTTCTCAAAAGGAATCTCACAGTGTAGTTAACAGCAAGGAGTAAGCATTTTCTTACTTACAAAACCAAAGTTATATGTGTGGTACAAAGATGAGAGACTGGGGCCGAGCACGGTGGCTCACACCCGTAATCCCAACACTTTGGGAGGCTGAGGCAGGCAGATCACCTGAAGTCAGGAGTTTGAGACCAGCTTGACCAACATGATGAAACCCCATCTCTACTAAAAATGCAAAAATTAGCTGGGCATGGTGGTGCATGCCTGTAATCCCTGCTACTCAGGAGGCTGAGGCAGGAGAATCACTTGAACCCAGGAGGCAGAGGCTGCAGTAAGCCAAGATCACGCCACTGCACTCTAGCCTGGGTGACAAGAGCAAAACTCTGTCTCGAAAAAAAAAAAAAGATGTGAGACTGGGAGCAGAAAAAAAGCAGTACTCATGCCACACTGGGCTGTGGTGCTTAAAAAAGTGAAAGAACAAACACATGAAATACCAGCCTCAATGCAAAAATAAGCTGGAATGGAGGAGGTTTTCCATGCTTTTTGAAACTAAAGAAAAACAGTCTGCACTCAGGCTGGGTAGAAATTGTAGCCTTGGGGGTTTTGTTGACTCCAAGAATTTCAGCTTTGCCTTAAGTGTTACTCAAAAGGTGAAATGGATTCAGCCAAACGTTACCATATAAACACAAACAGGCACATTTTGAAAACAGTTCCTGGAGTTCCGGGGAGCTCCCTTTTAATTCATCCCTCGCTCAATGCCATATAGTTAGTGTTCAACATCCTTCTAAGAAAAGAACTGAGGAGGTTTATTATTAGTGGGGAAGAACCAATAGGCAGAAATACAAAGGGGCATAGAAAGATAGTAAGCAACATTTCTGCTACAACAAGAGTCCTTAACCACGCTTTACTCCTGCCTCAGGGCTTCTGAAACCTGCCTAAGCTAAGAAGCACAAACACATGTATGTGGGTCCATAATAGAGGTAGGTGAGGGCTACAGGTCTCCTTAGCTTCATTACCAGGTGGTATGTTACAATGAAAGCAAGTCTCAGACTGAATTCAGCCATAAAATAAACATTTAGAAGCCAGCAGGCTCAAAAACGTGGTACAACCAGTTCTGTAAACTCAACCAAGTACTGGTGCTTTGTTCTGCTGGCACACTGACAGGTGCCTTACATGACAGGTTCACTTAAGGCAGATGTGACAGTGTTCAAACAACATGACTTAGTTTCATGTCTAGTCAGGGTCAGGTGCAGGAACCTTCCTAGGAGCTGTGGATACAAGTCCTGATTCAAATTCCAAACCAGAGACAACATTTGGAAGGGCATACATTACCCACTAGGCTTTCTAGGTCATAACACCCTGTTTGTGCAAGGAGATGCAACCTGATACGGTGCTTCCACTCAGCCCACAATATACTGAACAACTCTTACTTCATCAATGAAAATAACTTCTAAAATCCATTATGCCAGATAGCAAAGCTGTTGGTGTTCGTTGAGGATAGAGGAAGTTCTTACAGCTGACTCTAGAGCAGGAGCTGCTTCTTTTCTTTTTTCTTTTTTGTTTTTTTTATTTTTTGAGACGGAGTCTCGCTCTGTCATGCAGGCTGGAGTGCAGTGATGCAATCTCGGCTCACTGCAACCTCCGCCTCCCAGGTTCAAGTGATTCTCCTGCCTCAGCCTCCCGAGTAGCTGGGACTACAGGCGCCGCCACCACACCCGGCTGATTTTTCGTAGTTTTAGTAAAGACGGGGTTTCACCATGTTAGCCAGGATGGTCTCGATCTCCTGACCTCGTGATCCGCCTGCCTCGGCCTCCCGAAGGTGGAGCTTCTTAATAGTCTTTCGAATTCTAACAGATCACCCCTGGAATGTGTATTCCTTCCTTCCTGAATAGGGCCCTTCAATATTGACTCGCTGCTCCTGGTTGTCGATTAAAAACCCAGAGATAAATACCACCACCTATGCCGGCATTCTTAAACATGAATTGAAACAGTATAACATTTTTGCTAGGATCTTTGATTGTTTCTTGCAGGGCCCAGACTGGGGATCCAGGCATACACCTGGGCTCAAGACTTAGGAAAGCCCTCTCTCTTTCCTGCCCTTACGGTCTGGAGTCTTGGTCAGAATCTGCCCATCTTCAGACAGTTATGGCTTTCTCTTCTTAACTGTGCCTTCCATCAACCTTATGAAGGAGGTGACGGTTACCAGGTTTAGAGTTCAGTTATTGCAAGTGCTTATCAGAGGAATTAAGCAGAAATTTTTTATTTTTTTGCTTCAAGCTATCAGTTCCAAGGTCAACATGACATCTTGATACTCTTCAATGCTCTGATATTTTTTGATTTGCTATGAAAGGCACACAATATTAACTCTATGAATGCCAGACAAAATACCATCATAAGTACTACATATGGAGGGCCCTTGACAAAGACATTCTCAGTGACCAAACTAGAAGGCCCCTCTCAGCCCTCTTTTTAATAGGCTTCATCCCTGGACCCAGGCTTCAGCCTACTTAGTTCAGTTTCAGCAGGGATCCTGCTAAGCCAGTTTAGTGAGAATCCCCCAATCTTGACCTCTGATCACACTGGTCTGCCTTCAGCAAGAATCCTGTTAAAGTCAGTTTAGCAAGAATTCCTCTCCCCTTGATATTTTTCTTGGTAATTACTTCTCTTAATAATTTTCTACCCATGAACCTCCCCAGCCCCCATCTGATACTGATATGGCCTAAAAACCTTAAATATCATACTGCTGGACTGAGTGAGGGCTTTCGAAACTCTGGTTGAGAAGCTGACAGATTCACAAAACTACTAACCCATGATTAAGCAAAACAAGGATTAATTACATAGGACTGAATCAACTAAAGAAGGGTTATAATTTGTATGGCTTTTTGTTCGGAACATTGCTTGTTTTTAATATTCTATTTTCTGGAAATAAGGAACCCCTTTTCTTTTTCTCTTAAGTTAGCTATAATATATAACAATTTAGTAGATAGATTTCTATAACAAAAATGGAACTTTTTTTTCCTAATCCTTCCATAATTCAGAAACTATTACTGAGTCTTTTTATGTTCATGGTTGTATGAGTGTGTTCACACATTGCCATAAAGAAATACCTGAGACTGGGTAATTTATAAAGAAAAGACTTTTAATTGGCTCACAGCTCTGCAGGCTGCACAGGAGGCATGGCAGCTTCTGCTTCTCAGGAGACCTCAGGAAACTTCCGGTCATGTGGAAGGCAGAAGGGGAGCGAGCCGCCTCACGTACCCAGAGCAGGAGGAAAGAGAGTGGGGAAGTGCTGCACACTTTTTTTTTTGCTTTTGAGACGGAGTTTCGCTCTTGTTGCCCAGGCTGGAATGCAGTGGCACGATCTCGGTTCATGGCAACCTCCGCCTCCCGGTTTCAGGCGATTCTCCAGCCTCAGCCTCCCGAGTAGCTGGAATTACAGGCATGTGCCACCACGCCCAGATAATTTTGTATTTTTAGTAGAGACGGGGTTTCTCCATGTTGGTCAGGCTGGTCTCGAACTCCCGACCTCAGATGATCCACCCGCCTTGACCTCCCAAAGTGTGGGATTACAGGCATGAACCACCATGTCCAGCCACTACACACTTTTAAACAACCATATCTCACGATAACTCACTGACCATCACAAGAGCAGCACCAAGGGGTCAGCAGTGCTAAACCATTCATGAGAAAATGTCCTATCCCTGGGCCTCACCTCCAACACTGGGAGATTACAATTGAACATCAGATTTGAGTGGGGACACAGATCCAAACCATATCAATGGTGATATAATATTGTATATGGGTTCAATAAGAATCTGTCCTTTTTGTAACAGAACATAAGTTTAAAAATTGGTTAGATAATCAAGGCTTTGACTAAAATGTCTTATTTGAGAATAAGACATGGGGGTCTGTTCCAAGATGGCCGAATAGGAACAGCTCTGGTCTGCAGCTCCCAACCTGATCAACGCAGAAGACGGGTGATTTCTGCATTTCCAACTGAGAATAAGACATAAAATCACATATGAACAGACAGTTTTGAGGAACTAAGTTTAAGTTTATGGAGCCAATGCATGTGAAGCCCTCCTGGAAAGTCTGCCTGGTACCTGGCTTATGGAGTTCCCAGACTTGCAGGTGAGTCAGGAAGGTGACTTTCTGGCAGGCCAAAGAAACTCAGAATATTTTTAGGACCTCAAGAAGAGAGGAACCCATCTGAATCTCTAGGCATTGCAGATAAGGCCTGGTAGTGCTTGACTTGGCTTTATAGCTTCAAGAACTCTTGAAAGCATAATCTGAGATTACTTGTAAAAAGTTCCAGCCATGGAAACTTAAATAAGC
Source organism: Colobus angolensis palliatus (assembly GCF_000951035.1). Classification (NCBI taxonomy): domain Eukaryota; kingdom Metazoa; phylum Chordata; class Mammalia; order Primates; family Cercopithecidae; genus Colobus; species Colobus angolensis. The sequence continues at coordinate 3,245,094 of NW_012118487.1, read as the reverse complement.
CTACATGGTCAGTTGCCATTCTTGCTGCAATTATGTAAATAAGTAGGTCAAATGTAATGAGACAAGACTTACTTTGTAAACAAGAATAATCTTACTTTGGTTAACTTGGATCAAAAAAGGGGGATGACAGTAGAAAGATATTTTATGAAAACGATAGCACCTTCTTACGGGTTATGATTCTGGTCCTATACTTGTCTTTCAGGTTTTGTTATCTACTTGTGAATTGAATGGGATGCTGTCATCATGCATAGCTTGTTAGTCCTTACCAGATTCTCAGTTCTTCTAGTTCCCTTTACTATCTGGCTACCACTCTCCAAATGGAGGTTTTAAATTTTTCTCCCACTGTCCTGATTTGGCATCAATGAGAACTAAAACCTAACTTCCCAGATCTTTATTGTGACTGTCTAAAGAAGCCCTTCAAGATGAAGTTGGATGCTTCTACACTCTGCTCGGAAAAATAACCATGACTGTGACACTGATGTCTATGCCATCGCCAAAGACATTCAAACTGCAAACCAGAAAACCCACGGGATGGCCACTGCAGTCCTCACCCCATCATCCAAAGATGCTTTGACATCTAGAAATCTTCTCAACTGGCTGCCCTGCTACCAAGTTTCGACAGGGGGCTCAGCTTGTCCTTCATGGATAAAAGGTCACCAAATGAGAAACTGACTTATATTATTCAAAGGAAAGAAGAATGTCTCTTTTTCCCTTGAACAAGAGGAGGGACCAGGAAAGACCCTCCCCTTGACCAAACTGTAGACGAGCTCCTCTGAGGCCTCTTTTCAACAAGCTCTGTCCTTGCTTCCTGTCTTCAGCCTGTCTAGTCCACTTGTGACAAGAGTCCTGCTAGGTCAGTTTAGGGAAAATCCTCCCACCTTTGATTTCTCCTCTTAGTAATTTTCCATCCACTGACTCTTCTCCTCCCATTCTGCTCATTGGCTATAAATCTCCAGTGGTTTTTGCTGTATTCAGAGTTGAGCTCAACCATTTCCTCTCTCCTGTTGCAACGGTCTTGATACCTATTGCAATAATCTTGAATAACATCTTTCTTCCTGCGTTAATAAGTGTCAGAAAATCTTTTTCTTTAATACCATTCTACCCCGATATGGTTTGGCTCTGTCCCCACCCAAATCTCATCCTGTAGCTCCCATAATTCCCACATGTTGTTGGAGGGACCCAGTGGGAGATGGTTAAATCACGGGGGCACGTCTTTCCCGTGCTGTGCTCGCGATGGTGAATGGGTCTCAGGAGATCTGATGGTTTTAAAATGGGAGTTTCTCTGCACAAACTCTCTTTGCCTGCTGTCATCCACGTAAGATGTGACCTGCTCCTTCTTGCCTTCCACCATGATTATGAGGCCTCCCCAGCCACATGGAACTGTAAGTCTATTAAACCTCTTTCTTTTGTAAATTGCCCAGACTCAGGTATGTCTTTATCAGCAGCATGAAAACTAATACATACAATCATTCAAGATGGATTGAATGAGTTTTTTTTCTTTCCTGAAAAAAAAAAAAAGCAAAATATATTAAATAGCAATTTTAAGGTACTGGACACCAGGCAATTAAGGATGATACTTTGATACTTAAGAGATGAGACATAAATAATATCATCCATACAGTGGCCAAATTTTACTACCTTGAAAGAGTTTTGAGGCAATGATATAGGGAGAGGGAACCCTGGTGGAGCCCCAAGGCCTCCCTGAGTTGGGGAGACAGAGCTGAGGGTTGGAAAAACCAGAGCAGTGAGAACTCACAAGCAGATTCCCAGAGAGAAGAGATTTGTGCACAGAGAGTTCTAGGGTTTTGCAGAGGGACCTCCTTAAGTATTCCTCTGAGTATTGGTTGGTGCATGCATGACAGAAAACTACCCAAGGCCGAAAGAACCACCTGAATGGGTTAGAAGAAACAATGTCTGAGACTCAGACACAGCTAGAAATAGTACCTATTCTTACCAGCCACATTTAAGACCATGATTCATGAAGCAATAAATAGAGCACACAGATGGGTCTTAACTTAGTAGTGGGGAATAATTATGCCTAAAATGAGCACTGCTGTAGTACCACCTAAAAAATCTTAAAAGCAAGACTTTAAGTATTCAAGTGTTTCCTAGTATCTTAACTGTATTGCCAAACAAAGCTGAAGAACATTTATAAGATTGCAAAGATACCCAAGACCCAAAAAGATAAAATTACAGTGGCTGGCATCAAATAAAAACTTACTCATCATGAAAAGAAGGAGGTAAACATTAGCTATAATGAAGAGCATAATCAATAAACTGAAATCAAAACAGAACTCACACAGATAATAGAATAAACAGAAAAGGACATTAAAACAGTTACTGTAGCTGTATTCCAAATGTTTAAAAGGTCAAATAGAGACATGGAAGATTTAGAAAAGACTCAAATCATCTACAGATGGAAAGTTCAATATTGAGATTAAAAAAAAAAAAACCTATATAGGATTACTAGCAGATTAGCTATTGAAGAAGGGGAAAAGAGTGAAATGGAAATCATAGCAAAAGATGCTACCTAAAAGGAAATACAGAGGGAAAAAAGTTTTTTAATGAAAGAGCATCAGTGAGCTATGGGGCAATTTCAAGTGCCTAATAGACATGTAATTGGAATTGCTGAAAAAGAAGAGAGAGAGGTTGGCATGAAAAAATATTTCAATAGGATAATGGCCAAAATTTTTCCAAGTTTAATGAAAACTATAAAACCATAGATCCAAGAAGTTAAAAAAAAAAACAGCATAAGAAACACAAATAAAACTTTAGCAACACACTTCATAATCAAATTTCTGAAGACCAAAAAGCACCTTAAAAAAAAGATACTATGAACAAAGGAATGAAAATGAGGATGACATCAGATTTTTTAAAATCAAAGATATACAAGAAAAAATATTGTGCAGGAAAAAAACCACAAACCTATCAATCCAGAATTCTATATCCAGTGAAAATATTTTCCAAAAACAAAGTCAAAGTAATCACATTTTGGGACACACAAAAGCTGGAAAAACTCTTCATCAGAGGACTCACAGTACAGGAAATGTTCAAGAAAGTCCTTTACTCCAAAGGAAAATACCATTCCAAAATAACTGTTAAATATATTATAGTTAATTTCTCACAAACAAAGCATCAGGTCAAAATGGCTTCAATTATGATTTCTATTAAACATTTAAGGAGTAAATAATACCAATTATACATGAACTTACCCAAAAAATTGAAGCAGAGGGAATAGTTACCAAATTATTTTATTAGATTACTATTCCCTTGACATCAAACCAAACAAAGACATTATAAGAAAAGAAAACAACCAACCAATATTCATCATAAACAAAGTTGGAAATGTTTTAAACAAAATTTTAGCTAATCACATCCAACAATATATAAAAAAGATAATATATCATGATTAAGTAGGGTTTATACCAGGAATTCAAAGTTGGTTTAACATTTAACATTCAATCCATGTAATTCACCACTGAAAAAGATAAAATATGTGATCATCCTTATGAATATAGAAAAAGCATTTGACAAAATGCAATATCCATTTCTCTTCAAAAAAAAAAAAAAAACCTCTCCTTAAAAAAAGATAGAAAGAATTTCCTTGATCTAATAAAAGGTGTTCTACGGATAGCTAAAACTAATACCATACATAATGGTAAAAGACTGAATTTTCCCCCAGAGATCCAGAATAAGACAAGGATGTCTATTATCTTTATTTGTAGAAAACGTGATTGTCTATGTAGACTAGCCAATGGAATTCACATGAAAAAGCTACTAGAACTAATAAATAAATTTAGCAAAGTTATAGACAAAATCAATTGCATTTCTATATACTAGCAATAACCCATTGGCAATTGAAATGGAAAGAAATAATACCATTTACAATTAGTTCAAAAATATTAAATACTTAAGAATTAATCTGACAAAACTCTGAAAGATCTATATATTGAAAACCATAAAACATCGTTGAGAAAAATCAAGGAAGACCTAAACAAATAAAGAAATACACTGTGTTCATGGGAGAAAGACTCAATATTGTTAAGATGTCAGTTCTCCCCAGATTAGTCTATAAATCCAGTGCAATCCCAATCAAATTCTCGGTAGGCTTTTTTTTTTTTTTTTTTTGGAGAAATTGATAAGCTGATTCTAATACTTTTATGGAAATGCAAGGACCTAAAATAGCCAAAACAGTTTTCAAAAAGAAGAACAAATTTGGAGGCCTAATATAATGTTATTTCAAAGCTTATTATAAAGGAACTGTAATCAAACTAGTGCAATTTTGGCATAAAGTTAGAAAACCAGATCAATGAAGCAGAAGAGAGAGTCCAGAAACAGAACTGCGCATTTATGTGTTGGTGAATGCCAGGGATTCAGCTTAGGTCTAATTACTCACCACACAGAAAGCCAATCACTGAGACAACAAGTACTGCCAGGAAGAAAGGCTTTATTGCTGGTGATGCCAGCCAGGATATGGGAGACAAGTCTAAAATCTGTCTCTGTAACCAAATAAAGTTAGGAGTTTATGTAGGAGTTGCTCCAGGCAGTAGGTAGTTGAATCAGCGTGCTGGCACCTTGTTGTTAGGATGCAGTGATCTGGAAATCTTCAGCTTTCTGATACTATCTGGGAGGCCTGACAGTTGGTTTCCTGAGAAAGAAACTCAGATAAGACAAACGTAAATTTCGCAAGTTTTAAAACCAGGATAGTCCATTTCAATGTTTATTAAAAACAACAACAACAACAAAACTGTATACAGTTTTTCCCATCAGTTGTAAGGGAAAATTGGGTCAGTTTCATTTGCATGACCAACTTTTTACAAAGATGCAAAAGCAAGTCAATGGAGAAAAGACAGTGATTTCTATCCTATCATTACAACAATGATGTTGGCACAAGTGGTAATCTATAAGCAAAAAGAAAAAACCTCAGTCCTTACCTTGTACGATATATATAAACTAACTCAAAATGGATCATATACCTAAATGCAAAACCTAAAACTAAAACCTTTAGACAAAAACTCTTGGGTTAGATATCTTAAATACTATGCTAAAAGCATGATTTATTAAAATCATAAATTGATACATCTGACTTCATCAAAATCTAAAACACCTGCTCTTCAAAAGACATTGTTAAGAGAGAAAAGTCACAGACTAGGAGAAAATATTTGCAAACCGTATCTCTGATAAAGGGCTTGTGTCCAGAACATATAACACACTCTCAAAATTCAATAGTAAGAAAATAAACCCAATTTTTAGATAGGCAAAATATTCTAACAGACACTCTACCAAAGAAGATACACAAGTTGCAAATAATTACATGAAAATATGCTCGACAGTATTTGTCATTATGGTACTGTTACCAGAAAGGGCAGAAGGGGGTCCTGATGCAGACCCTAAGAGAAGGTTCTTGGACCTTGCACAAGAAAGAATTTAGGGCAAGTCCATAGAGTAAACTGAAACCAAGTTTCTTAAGATAGCAAAGGAATAGGCCAGGCTCGGTGGCTCATGCCTGTAATCCCAGCACTTTGGGAGGCCAAAGCAGGCAGATCACTTGAGGTAAGGAGTTCGAGAACAGCCTGGTCAATATGGTGAAACCCCATCTCTACTAAAAATACAAAAATTAGCCAGGCATGGTGGTGTGCACCTGTATTCCCAGCTACTCGGAAGGCTGAGGCAGGAGGATCGTTTGAACCTAGGAAGCAGAGGTTGCAGTGAGCCAAGATCATGCCGTTGCAGTCCAACCTGGGCGTCGCAGTGAGACTCTGTCTCAAAACAAACAAACAAAACACAAAACAAAAAACAAAGAAAGCGAAGGAATAAAGGAATGGCTGCTCCATAGACAGAGCAGCAGCATGGGCTGCTAAGCTGCTTGTACTTATTGTTACTTCTTGATTTTATGCTAAACAAGGGATGACTTATTCATGAGTTTTCCAGGAAAGAGGTGGGCAATTCCTG
>NW_012118487.1:3204466-3239092 GCF_000951035.1 Colobus angolensis palliatus | reverse complement strand
AAGTGAGGGTTCCTCCCCTTTTCAGGCCATATAGGGTAACTTCCTGATGTTGCCATGGCATTGGTAAACTGTCATGGTGCTGGTGGGAGTGTCTTTTAGCATGCTAATGCATTATAATTAGCATATAATGAGCAGTAATGACAACCAGAGGTCACTTTCATCACTGTCTTAGTTTTGGTGGGTTTGGGCTAGCTTCTTTACTGCATCCGGTTTTATCAGCAAGGTCTTTATGACCTGTAACGTGTGCCAACTTCCTATCTCATCCTGTGACTAAGAATGCCTAACCTCCTGGGAATGCGGCCCAGAAGGTCTCAGCTTTATTTTATCCAGCCCCTGCTCAAGATGGAGTCACTCTGGTTCCAATTCCTGCACTGCCTCTGACAGTAATGTGAGTTAAAACCACAGTGGGATACTGGACTGAATTCCTGCACTGCCTCTGACAGTAATGTGAGTTAAAACCACAGTGGGATACCATTACATGCTTTGTGTGTGTGTGTGTGTGTGTTTTCATTTTTGTTTTTTTTTAGACAGAGTCTCACTCTGTCTCCCAGGCTGGAGTGCAGTGTTGCAATCTCAGCTTACTGCAGGCTCTGCCTCCTGGGTTCAGGCCATTCTCCTGCCTCAGCCTCCCGAGTAGCTGGGACTACAGGCGTTCACCACCACGGCGGCTAATTTTTTGTATTTTTAGTAGAGACGGGGTTTCACCGTGTTAACCAGGATGGTCTCGGTCTCCTGACGTTGTGATCTACCCGCCTCGGCCTCCCAAAGTGCTGGGATTACAGGCGTGAGCCACCACGCCCAGACCCATTACATATTTTTAGAATAGTCAAAATTAAAAAGACTGAACACAGAAAGTTTTGACAAGAATGTGAAGGAATTGACACCCTCATACATGGCTGGTAAGAATGTAAAATAATGCAACCATTTTGTAAAACAGTTTGGTAGTTTCTTCAAAATTTAGGTATATACTTATTTTATGACCTTAGATACTTACCTAAGAGAAATGTAAACTTATATCCACAGAAAGACTTATAGATAAATGTTCACGAAAGCTTTGTTTTTAATAACCCAAAACAGAAAACAACCCTAATGTCTTTCAATGGTTGAACGGATAGACAAACTATGGTGTATACATACAATGGAATACTACTTGGCAACATAAAGAAATACATTATTGATACACAGGAAAACACGGCTGAATCTCAACATAATTATGCTAAGTGGGAGAAGCTGGAGAAAAAGAGTTCTTTTTTCCCCCCCTTTGGGACGGAGTCTCACTCTGTCGCCCAGGCTGGAGTGCAGTGGCGTGATCTCCGCTCACTACAACCTCTGTCTCCCGGGTTCAAGAGATTCTCCTGCCTCAGCCTCCCGAGTAGCTGGGATTACAGGTGCCCGTCACCATGCCCGGCTAATTTTTGTATGTTTAGTAGAGACGGGGTTTCACCATGTTGGCCAGGCTGGTCTCAAACTCCTGACCTCAGGTGATCCACCCACCTCAGCCACCCAAAGTGCTGGGATTACAGGCATGAGCCACCATACTCAGCCAGAGAAAAAGAGTTCTTAATGTATGTTTTCAGTTATTTAAAATTCTAGGAAATGCAAACAAATTAAGACAATGATTTTTTATCTCTCATAATTCTGTGGGTTAGCTGGGCGGCTTCTCCTTCTAGTTTTGCCTGGCCTGCTTATGCATTGCATTCAGGGAGAGCAGTTGGGCTAGAAGACCAAAGACAGCCACACTCGCATCTCTGGAAGGTGGTACTGCACTGCTGTCTGGGGCGTCTTCTTTCTTCTTCATGTGGCTTCTCATCCTCCAATGGCAAGATCTGCTGCTTTCAGGGCCTTTAAAGGACAAGGTTCCAAGTGGGTGAAGGCAGAATTTGCCAGACCTCTTGAGTCTGGCCTCTGGAACTCACATATCTCTTCTGGCTCATTTTGTAAGCCAGAGTAATTCACAAGACCATCTTAAATTCTGGGAAGTGAAGAAATAGAGTGCAACACCAGATAGGAAGGATGGCTTAGTCACACGGCAAAAAAAAAGAGAGGGGTGTGCAGCCACTGTTAAATAAAATTTGGGGGAGGCCATTGTTTTGGACTGAATTCCTGCACTGGGCTCCAGCAGGCCAACCCAAAATGGAGTCATCATGTTAAGTGCCACGTAATCAAATTAAAACTTTTAAAAACAGAAAAATCCCCAAACAGGCCAGGTTGCCAAAAAAAAAAAGAGGGGGGGGTCCAGTCAACCTGAGTCGGCATGATAAAGGAAGTTCCCTCTGCTTTAATCCACACAAGGAAAGCAACCTGAAGCAACCAAGATAACCGGAAGCAACCAAGTAAGCGGATATTAACCAATCTGCTTTTTTGTACTATACTGTTTCCTTGTTCCTGCTCAAACCACCTTACAAAATCCTACTGTTCTGCCATTCCCAGTGGAGCTCTTGTCTATTTTATGGACTAAGTGCTGCCCAGTTTATGAATTGCTACTAAGAGCCAATTAGGCTGGGTGTGGTGACTCATGCCTGAAATCCCAACATTTTGGGAGGCTGAGGCAGGTGAATCGCTTCTGCCTAGGAGTTCAAGACCAGCCTGGGCAATATGGTGAAACCTCATCTCTACAAAAAAATACAAAAATTAGCTGGGCATGGTGGCACATACCTGTAGTCCCAGCTACTCAGGAGGCTGAGGTAGGAGGATCACTTGGGTCTGGGGAGTCAAGGCTGCAGTGAGCTGAGATCTTGCCACTGCACTCCAGCCTGGCTGACACAGCAAGACCCTGTCTATAGATAGATAGATAGATAATTATTATAACTGATAATTAAATGAAATAACATATTTGAAATGCCTAATATATAAAAGACACTTATTGAACAGCTACCTACTATTAATGTCATTATGGTTATGAACAGAGATCTCTGAAAAGAAAGTCTCTTGTTCAAGAATACTTGTCATGGTGACCTCTTTGGTGGATGCCGCAGGGTATGTGACAAGGAACTGAGTTTTGTTGTCAAACTTCTGAGAGAAAGACTTGCTTACTCTTTCCTTTTGTAAGCCCACAGATGCAACTGGGGTGAGGAATTAAACAAGATGAGATTGTATTTGATTTGCCTTAAAATTGGCGTTTACTTTATAAATGTGTGTACTGAATAATGTCCAGTCAGCAGAACGGATACTACTCTAGGAATTTCAAGTAGAAGAAAGTTAACCTAGGAAATGGTCTGTAAATGTGTTGAAGGGCTGGAGGAGAACAAAGGGGGAAAGCTGAGATCATTCAGAGATTAGTAATTGCAGGAAGCTACTGCTAAGGCTGGCTGAACAAAAGGAAAAATGGTGTGATCCAGACAGAGTCGGTGACTGCTCTGTGGCTGGGGTGGCTGTGATACTCGCTGCTCCACGGCCATTACTGGAAATCTTTCAGGAAGCCAAGAAACTAAACTCCCACCAAGGGCTGCCTGTCATGGACGCTGATGCTGCCAGAGCCCGAGCCCAGGAATGCCCTGCTGCAGAGGCTGCAAGAGCACCCCCTGGCCCCACTGCTGTTGAAACTCCACCTGAGCAGAAACTCAGTCACCTACTGCCGCCGCTACTGCTATTGCCGCAACTGCTGCTACTGCTGCCACTGCCAGAGACTTCAGCAGAAGCAGAAATAAAATCAGCTTCTTTCTCCCTTCTACCCTCCTTCCAAGCTCCCACCAGTGTTTCCCATTGGCAGAGGCTACTGGGAAGTAAACTGGCTGGGTATTCTGGGAAATGTAGTTTGCAGGCCTCCAGATCCTACAGAGAAGGGCAGAGAGAGTGGGATGGCATTGAGAGCCGACAGGCAAATAGGCAGCACCGCGCGAAACACAGACATTTCGCAGAGCGCTGCTGCGTGTGTGCATCTCTAGATGCTTTCTGTTTGGGTTTTGTTTAAGCAAAGCGAACGTAGGTTGAATGTTTCAAAATTCTTAATGCAATACTGTCACACCACAATTAACCATCTGACAATCAAATCCCTCTTCTGGCCATTTACTCCTTTCTTCCTTAGGTTTGGCATCGGATGTGCAAATTCTGGCAGAAAAAAAAAAAACAAAAAAATCTTATGCAAAGGGATACATAGATTCCTTGTATTCCCTTAAGTAATCTCAAAAGATACTCCTGGTTTTTTCTTCAAAATTGTCTACGATTTTTTATTTTATCTATGATTACACACCTAGTCTGCTACATCTGTGATAATGCAAAAAGCTATTCTATTAAACTAGCAATGACTGTCCCTTATGAAATGAGGTCACTTCCTCTTTAGACCTGAGCATTGAGAACATTACATTATTCTTAGATTTTTCTCTTAGGTTTATTGAGCCTGATTGTTCCTTCATGGGCTCAAATCATGCTGCTGTCTCCAAGAACAGCCCTGGGGAGGGGGCAAGCGGGAGGATGTGACAGCTCAGAACCACTCCAACAAATGAGGCATGATCAGAGATCAGGAGGAAACTTTGTTCCTACCCCAGAATTGGTTTCTCACATAAAATCAGGTGACAGAACAGCGAGGGTAGTCATAAAGATAGAAAGTGAAGGGAGGCTTGTTTTGCAAGGGACAATCCCACAGCCTTGCCACGGAGCCTCATGCCTACCTCTGCACCTGGCTGAGTCGCCCAGTGCCTCGTAGACCCCTCCCACGGCAGTGACAGATGCATGAGGCAGAGGCAGGGGTGGCCAGTGGTCCAGTACAGAGTTCAAGGGATGCAACTGCCTATGAGGCCATCACAGGGGATGGGGGATGGCATATTTCAAAGAAGCTTAAAGACAGAAACCAACATTTATCAAATTCCTATGATGCGACAGGCATGCTCTATCATTTTTCATTTTAATCCTGACAGTAACCTTACGACACGATCTCCTTTTTAGAAACAGGAAAACAGATGATCTTGCATCTGGCAAGCCACTTAGCCAGGACGCAATGCACTGTCTCCAACACCCACATGCCCCTAAGGCGAATCCCGGCACTAGCTCCTCCTAGGACAAGCAGGAGGGACAAGTAGTTCCTCCTAGGACAAGCAGGAGGGACAAGTAACCTTTACAGATCAGCTGTCATGCGCCAGGCATTGCGCTATGTGTCTGACACATGTTACCTACTTTAGACTTCCCCAGCACCCTGAATCATTGGTCCTGGTGTTCCCATTGTACAGGGTAGGAACATAAAGTCCAATGTTATAAATGTGTGCAGGCAGGGGATTTGAACCCAGGCTTACTTACTCCGAAGCCAGATCTTTCTGTGGCATCAGCAGTTTCCCGATCTATTTTGGGAGTGGAGACGTGAGCATCGAAGGTCAGGAAGAGGGCTGGGCAGAGCAGGCCAAGAGCTGGATGATGAGTTTGGACAGTGTGTGGAAACAGGAGAGCCCTGAGCCCTGGGGTGACTGTGCACTTGTCACAGCTGTCTTGCTCTTTGTGGTCTCTTCCCTGCCAGTGTCTCCCAGGGGTTAAGAAAGGCTTGAGCCGCTTTCTTTTTTTCCCCAGAACAAGGTATAAGTGTGAATCTGAGGTCCCAGCCCAATGTTTGTGGGCCCACAGTGGGCCCTCTTGCTGCCGCTCCTCCTGCCTGCACCCAAACCTGTGGGACCCCATGTAGCAAAAGCTCCTTTCAACACGAGCAAGGCCTCCCTTCTCAGGAGGTTGTCAATACAGAGGTCAGGGCCAGAGTCTGCTCTTTAATTCGTATCCCCGAAGACCGTTTACATCACTTGCACCCAGGGAAGGGTCTATAATTATCTTCTGACTAACTAAAAAAACACGTTAACCTTTTAAAACAAAAACCCCAGGGTTTTAGGAAAAGTGTAACCACTGAGGTCAATTTCATGGGCTTACATTGGGATTTGTGAACAACATTTTAAGTAACTACAAAGCATTAAGTAGTTAGTGACATCTAACAAAATATAAAAAGTAGACTGTAAATATATGACCATTTTCTTTTTTATTTTATCGTTATTATTATTATTTTTTGAGATGTAGTCTTGCTGTGTCCCCCAGGCTGGAGTGCAGTGGTGCGATCTCAGCTCACTGCAACCTCCGCCTCCCGGGTTCAAAACATTCTCCTGCCTCAGCCTCCCGAGTAGCTGGGATTACAGGCGCACACCATCATGCCTGGCTAATTTTTTGTATTTTTAGTAGAGACGAGGTTTCACCATGTGGGCCAGGCTGGTCTCAAACTCCTGACCTCGAGTGATCCTCCCACGTCGTCCTCCCAAAGTGCTGGGATAACAGGCATGAGCCACTGTGCCCGACCAAAATATGACCATTTTCTAAAGTCTCTTTCTTTCAAAATTTGGTGTCATGAAACAGTATTTCCTGCCTACAACTTGTAGTCATGTCCTCACTCCAGAACGCACCCTGCTTTCCTCTGAAGAAGAAAAAGGAGATAAAAAAGGAAATCATGTACTATTGGGAAATTGCTGGCTGAAAACTTTTCTTAACTCAATATTTTGTCCTCCTAGCCTAGTTCTGTGAAAAAGCTCAGTGGTCAGATCATTACACATTTAAGCCAAACAGAACTCAGAAATGGGGGGAGAGAGACACACCAACATAGAGGAAATCTAAGATCATAAAATAAGCTATTCGAGCCAAGTGTTTCATTCTAGGTGAATATTGCCTATAGAAAAATGTTTTTAAACACAGTTTTGTGAAAAACTGCTACTGGGAAGCCGCTGACACCAAGAGGATGTCCTCTTGGTGGGGAATTTAATGCTGTTTTTGGTGTTTCATGTCCATTACATTTTCAACAGGTGATCAGGAAAGCAGTGCTGGTGCTGGTGTGATTTCTCGACTTTACGACAGGTACATACAGGGCATGCAATGAGAGTCTGAAAACATGTGTCCCCAGTGATCATTTCTTAGGAGACTGTTGAGGCTGTTGGGTAACTCTCAGTGGCAGCCATAGGCATTTTCACAATGTTGCTTTCCTGTCTTCAACTGTAGTTCCTCTTTCAGCTGCAGAACAGCTAACACTCCTGCAGAAATGACCTTCTGCCATGTTCTGGAGTCTTCGGCTCCAAAAGGGATCGGTCAGGGCCAGTACGTGACACCCTGCCTTGGGGCCGGAAAGCCTTTGTCAGTTACTTCTCAGTGGTGTCAGATTTCTATTAACTCAAGAACTCACCCAGAAACCTGAAGAAACATCTCTTGCCGAGTGATACCAACTCTCCCTCCTCCAGCTTATGCACTGGCCCAGGCAGAAAGGAAGGAAGTCACAACTTAAAAATAAAATTCACACATAAGCTTTCGGCCAACATTTATATCTTAATAACCTGAAGTCCCATGGGATCCCACGCTGAGCTTTGTCCATGACATTCACGGTGTTCACACACCTCAGACCATCTCTTCTGGGATCTTCCTGGGAAGGCCGCCCCAGCAAAGCCAGCAGTGCTGCCCTTTGCTGAGAAAAGTTCCCACCGTGGCCGGGCTGGAGCCCCACGCACGTACTCTCATGTGCTGCTGCTGTGTCCATCTGCCTTGCAATAAATTCCCCAGGCTTTATCAAATGGCCTTGGTTTTAGAATTTGCCCTTCGGGACACTAGTGGTAAAGGAAATAGCTTGTCATTAGATAAAAAAAATTGTCATCAAAGTCTCCGCTCTTCTGCACAATTAACAAAGCCAAGGCCTCCTCCCCTGGAGCCTGCCTCACCTGACAGAGGTGTGTCTGGCAATGTCTGGATGCACCTGGGACCCAGAGCAGCCAGGGGGAGGCTTTCAGGCCCCCTCAGTGAGAGGAAAGTGCATTTGAACACCTGGAAACAGATGCATGTCTCCGGACTGCCCTTCAGTAAAACATTGCTTCCAACTCCTGATATGCATCTTTATTTTCATTGTTTAGATTATTTCTTGGTAATAACCAGGACATAACTTATGGCTGACTCCTTTTCTAATTCTCCAATTTGCCTCAGTGCCTCCCAAAGCCTAGTCCCTGATGGTAAGGCCCTGTGTCCACGCAGTTAGGGTGAGGCCCATGGCAGTCGCCTGCGTCTATGAAGAAACCTTTATTTGCAGCCCTGCGCTTCATTAGATAAACCGGTTTTCTGCATGTAGACTGCAAGTAATCACTGCATACCAACAAAATGAACTCTGCCGCCTAGCACTAGATAAGTAACGCTTCAAAAACTATTACTCTAGGCCTCTTCGTAGACTCAGTCCCTTCCCAGCCACCTCGCCACCCCACCCCCTGGCTAAAGCGAATGTGTATTTATTTGCTGTCTGAAATTCTTTCTATCCTGGTTTCACAATCCTCCCTGCCTCAGTGTCAGAAGTCATATAGTTGCACAGACGAGCTTATCTTTAGGCAGCAGTTTCTAAAACAAATGTAAATCCTTTGCTTTTCTCTCCCCTGCCCACCCCTGACACTGTACTGCATCGCGTAAGCTTCCAAGCTTGCTTTTAGAACTTCGTCCTTGAGCACATGGGACATGGAAAAATACCGCCTGATAGAGCGGCTAATCTAGTGGGATGATTGGAGATCAGTGGATTAGGGAGCTTGTGGCGTCAACTGAAGATCAAGGTTCACTGTGCTTCATGCCACTCCTTTAGAACACAAACGCCAATACCATTCTTGCCACACCAGCTTAAAACCTGATACCTGGGAAGCAGGTTAGGCGAGGCAGCACTTGCTGGACCCAGGGCAAGCAAATATTCCCACCTGCAAGCCTGCTTGGCAGAGCAGGGTTGAAAGTGGGGCACAGAGAAAGTCACCTCAACCATTCTGTAGTCTTCTGGCCTTTAATAAGCCCCCATTTAAACCAAGTTTCACCCCTCCTCTTTTTAAAGCCTCCCGAAGGACCCATAATTGCCCTTGATAGAGCTCCTTCAAGTGTAATTTAAATGTAATTCACTTACACAGTCAATCTGATCAGCCCTTACTAATCCATCGCCTGTAACTCATTTTTCATTATTATTTCTTGAATGAGTGATTTAAAAAATTGCATATGCATATCGTTCCCAAGCCTCTCTCTGAGCCTCTTTGTGACGGGGATGGAGTAAGCACCAGCCTGTATTTCCTTCCCAGTTCCCCTTCCTGAGGCACTTCCCCCTTGGGGAGATTTCGGTGAAGGCTGAAGATACTTTCTTGGGCAGAAACGAAGGGGCTTCCCATCCTCTGTGGAAGAACCACATTGACAAGCCCCCCAGCACCCCACCTTCTTATTCCCAGTTGTGTGACCTCAGTTTCCCTGACCCCGTCTCTGTGGCTCTCCTCGCAGCCCTCTTGAGGACTTGTTTCTCCACCCCGTGCCTGCTCTGCCAGGCACGGTCTGGGCCTAGACATCCGCAGTCACCAGGTTTGCTTCCGAGGAGCAGCGGCAGCAGGAGGAAGTCTGAAGCTGTGGTGAATGTCCTCCTTTTGGAGCAGGGTCTAAGGCCAACGTGAGTCCAGGAGGAAGAGACGAAGCAGGACAGGTGCAGTGGAGGATGAGGACGGGGGACACAGAAGCGCCTTCCTGCCGAAGTGTACAGTGAGGGGGCGTGGGGACCACACTCGGGGCTCTGCAGCGGCAGCTGGAGAAGAGGATGACCTCGAATTGCAGAGGATGCTCTGGAAGGCAGAAGGGGGAAAGAGATCCAGAGAGAAACAGGGGCAGAGACAGTAGGGAGGAGCAGGGGGAAAGGGTGAGGGGAGAGAAAAGAATTACCTGCACAAGACGGCCACTTGGACGGAGGATGAGGAATAGAGAGCCCGGAAGGCAAGAAATAGGTCTGAATTCTCGGCACACATTCATACACAGGAGGCCCGGATATCTGTGGATGCTGGGGGGGGTGTGCACCAAAGGCCCACCTAGCCTACAGTTGCTATGTCGATGAGGCCTTTTCCCTCTCAATGTCCTGTGATAGCCAGAAGCATTATGACTGCTTAAAGGAAGGTGGCTAGAAAAGTTGAGAAAGTACATATTCTCTAGAGTGTTCTGCTATATTTTTCTACATTTGTATTTCCTCCAAGAGTGACAATCCCTCAAAAGCCCAGGAGCCTGCTTTGAAGGGGAAATTAGGGGCCATGTGGCTTGAAGGCCAAGAGAGGAAGCTGCAGTATCTCTAGGTGTGAGCGTAGGGCTGGCCCAGCCTCCTGGAGAGGGGCTTCTCCAGGCCCAAGCCCAGGACCACGAGAACAGCAGCTGCGGGTGCGGGAGAGTGGCTGCTCTGGCCAATAGGACCACACCAACTGGGGTGTCTGAGCCAAACACAGCCCACCAGGGACACCCCATTGTTGGATCAGGCGCCATATTTTCCTCCTCCCACCTGGAAAGTGATGCTGTAAGCTCCCATCTGACTTATTCTCCAGGCTCAGCTCAAGCCCACCTCCAGCAAGAGGCCTCCCCCACCCGCTCCCACCCTTATTTGAACCAACAGCCCTCGTAGCATCTACCAATTACAGTTTGCTATTCATCGGTTTTTCCAAGCAGATTAATACTTTGATGCCATGAGCAATAGGGTTTTCAGAATTAAATAGAAAACTTTAGCACCGCATGAAAACTTTAAGAAAAAATTGGACTACCGTCAGAAGTATCTTCCATTAATGCAAGTAGGAGCTGGCTTTATAATTTTAAGTTGGACTTTTTTTTTTTTAAATCTGGGGAAGTTGTAAGTGAAGATGAAGAATCTGCAAAGACATATCCCCCGGTGTTTAAAAAGAAATGCTTGGGCAAACAGGCTACCTTCAGGTTGCATTTTTTATTTTAATGAAGCAGGTCAGTCTCAGAAAGAAATGTCATAAAGAAAATGTGGCACATATACACCATGGAATCCTATGCAGCCATAAAAAATAATGAGATCACATCTTTTGCAGCAACATGGATGCACCTGGAGGCCATTGTTCTAAGCTAATTAATTCATAAACAGAAAACCAAATACTGCACGTTTTCACTTATAAGTGGGAGCTAAACATTAGGTACACATGGTCAAAAAATGGGCACGGTAGACACTGGGGAACACAAGAGGCAGGAGAAGGAGAGGGGGTTAAGGGTTAAAAACACTATCTATTGGGTACTATGCTCACTACCTGGGTGACAGATTCATTTGTACTCCAAACCTCAGCATCATGAAATTATAGCTTTGTAATAAATTTGCCCATGTACCCCCTAATTCTAAAATAAAAGTTGAAAATAAAAAGAACGCTCCATTCTCAAGGAGGAAACCAGAAGCCCAAGGAATAAAACTGCAAAGGATGTACAGTGGGAGGGAAATGTGATGCCAGCTGATATTTCAGTTAACATCGTTACTGTTCTTGGTAACAGTAACAAGGCTCTGGTTATAAGTTCCATAGGTCTTGAATGGTCTGCCTCTACTTTTCCCATAAGCTAATTATTTTTCACGCTTCATTTTCACAGAGATGAGAGTTTTCGTGGGCGATGAGGCGGATGAACATATGAGATTGCAGTAGAAACTCCCATATGTGGCGATTTCTGGCTCATTGACCTATGACACTATTTTTTCGGATTCTTATCTCACTTAACTTTGCTATTTGTATTAGTTTCCAAATGCTACTATAGCAAATTTCCACAAGCTTAGTGGCTTAAAACAACTCAACCGTGTTATCCTACAGTCTGAAGGTCAGAAGTCCTTTAAAATCAGGGTGTAGACAGGGCTGTGTTCCCTCCCGCCTTGGCCAGCTTCCAGAGATGCTCTCGCTCCTTGGCTCAAGGCCCCTCTCGTCTTCCAAAGACAGCCATGTCCGATCTTAACGCTCATAACTCCAACTGTCTTGACTCTTTTTTCCACTTATCAGGACCCCAGTGACTACACTGGGCCCACCTGGATAATCTAGGCCCATCTTCCCACCTCAGAGCTTTAACTTCATCTCATCTGCAAAATTCCTCTTGTCATGTAAGTTAACATTCACAGGTTCGGGGATCAGGGTGTGGACATTTTAGGGGAGTCATTATCCTGCCTGTCATGCTGTGGCTATTCACCTTTCTATGTGGTCATGCTTTGGCACCCCTAGCAGATGGGAAGCTCCTTTAGGGAGCAGGGTACTGCTTCTTTGTCATTCTGTTCCCCACAGCAATTGTCCAATTCAGATACTCAGAAGGTATTTTTCAATTAGTTTTCCTTCCTGACTCCTGGTTTGAATAACACAGAAGTGTATTTACAGGTAGTAGCTGTGTTGAGCCAGTCATGGTATCTTACCTTCTTGCTCGTCACTGGGATACAAAGAGGATTCAATATTGCTCCAATTTTCAATAAATTTGCCAGGTCGGGCACGGTGGCCCTCGCCTGTAGTCCCAGCACTTTAAGAGGCCAAAACAAGAGGATTACTTGAGCCCAGAAGCCCAAGACCACCCTGGGCAGCATAGTGAGACCTTGTCTCTAGAAAAACATTTAAAAAGTTAACTGGGCATAGTGGTGCCTGCCTGAAGTCCCAGCTACTTGGGAGGCTAAGGTGGGAGGATTGCTTGAGCCCAGAAGTTTGAGGCTGCAGTGAGCCATGATCACACCACTGCACCCCAGCCTGGGTGACACAGTGAGACCCTGTCTTAAAATAATAAATAAATAAATTTGCCTTGCAAAATGTTCAAGATGGCTGGACAGCACCCACAGGGTAAGCTCTTTGACACAGGAACGACATATACAACTAAAGATAAAAATAATGTGATACTTGATTGAGCATAATTTTATGGAGCAAAGAGATGCTAGAATGAGTGGAGAAAGCAACCAGGGAGAGGAGAGCCAAGTGGGTTTATTCTCTCCAAATTTTGAATAAAGTCATGGGGAAATCAAAGTAGTAGGAAGGGGTCCAAATGAAGTGTGCAAAGATGTAAGAGTATAATCATGAGAACCCAAGATAGCAAAATACGTGTATGTCTAAATACACCAGAACTGCAAAGGAGAGCTTATCTTATTTAAAGTGACACAAATAAAACTGAAAAATATAGCAATGCTACTGGAGGCTGAGGGTGGGAGGAGACACTGGTATAAGCAGCTTTCTTGGTCCTTTGCTTTTGTCAATCAATTTTCCAGGATTACCTAAAATGCAGCCAGATTTATCCCAGTAAGAAAAAACTTACCCCCTTTCTGGATGCCCAGAGCACTTTGTTTCCACAGTACAAAGTGCTGACCACATGTGGCTTCAAATTTTGCCCTGGAAATCCCCTTACACCCCCTGAAAGCAGATTCAGGTGTGCTAGATGGTGTTTTCCAAAGATGAAAATGTCACAGTATCCCCTATTCATGTACTTCCAGAACTTGGCCACAACCCATCAAGACATAGAGTCTAATTCCGTTTCCTTCAGTCAAGGCAGGTTTGGGACTCACTCACAACCCATAGAAGGTAGTACAATGGATGCTGCCTAGCTTCTGGGTCATCAAAGGTGGCTGAGCGTCTGTCTTGCTGGGGCATTTGATCTTGGAGCCCTGGGCTTCCATGTGAAGTCCGAGTACCCGAGGCAGCCATGCTGTGAGGGAGGCCACAGTGCCTGGGGAGGACCCGGATGGACGCTGCAGTCATCAGATCAGACCTCATCCTCCAGTGCTCCAGGCCAGGGCCAGACATGTGAGGAAAGGAGCCTTTAGATGATAATACACCCCAACTGCTGCATTACCCCCAGTGGTCAAGGCCCCAGCTATCATGCAGCAGAGACAAGCCACTCCTGCTGTCTAAATTCCAAACCTGCCGCGTGCAGTGGCTCGTGCCTGTAATCCCAGCACTTTGGGAGGCTGAGGGGGGTGGATCACGAGGTCAGGAGTTCAAGACTAGCCTGACCAATACGGTGAAACCCCATCTCTACTAAAAATCCAAAAACCTAGGCATGGTGGCACGGCCTGTAATCTCAGCTACTCGAGAGGCTGAGACAGGAGAATTGCTTGAATCCAGGAGGCAGAGGTTGCAGTGAGCGGAGATCGTGTCCTGGGTGACAGAGTGAGAATCCATCTTAAAAAATAAATAAATAAATAAAATAAAATAAATTCCAAACCCACAGACTCTGAGAGCATAAATAAGGTGATCATTTTAAGCCACTAAATTAAGGGGTGACTTCTTATGCAGCAACAGTACCAGGGGAACCAGGTATGAGCAGTGCACATATTTTCACTGAAGTTATATTTGGGAAGTTTTCCTGGTTAAGAGCTCTAATTATAGCCATTATGTTAACAGAGAAACCAACACCTAGGACAATTAGAGGGTAATCAGTGGCTTCTCCAGGGCTTCAGCTACAGTGATGGGTGAGAGGAACACGACAAGGAGCAATTCTGAGAGTGCTGGCCAGGTGCAGGGGCTCAAACCTGTAAGCCCTCATTTTTTCAGGTCGAGGTGGGTAGATCACTTGAGTCCAGGAGTTCAAGACCAGCCTGGGCAACATGGCAAAATCCCATCTCTACAAAAAATACAAAAATTCACTGAGAGTGGTTGTGCTCACCTGTAGCCCCAGCTACTCAGGAGGCTGAGATGGGAGGATCACCTGAGCCTGGGGAGGCCAAGGCTGCAGTGAGCCATGATTGCGGCACTACACTGCAGCCTGGGTGACAGAGTGAGACCCTGTATCAAAAAAAAAAAAGAGGTTATTTTACTTGAAGCAGGAAGAAAATATTTTCTGGAAGGGAATCACTTCTCTAAAAAAGAAAAGTAGCAGAATGTTTGTGCCTAGAGACAAGTGAGAATAGGCACCCCTCACGCGTGCCGTGTCCTCCAGGATGAGCTGCCCACAGGTGAGGTGGGGGACCACCACCCAGCTCAGGCAGGAGTGGCCCCTGCAGGGGTAAAACAGCAAAGAAGGCTTTCCAAACAGTGCTGCAAAAAGGCCTTTCTATTGTTTTTTATGTAAGTCCATTTCATGCCACATTTTGGATGAAACATACACACACACAGTCTGCACAGCTGACAGTGAACAGGACTTCTTGGTGAATCTGGGTAAAGTCATTGTTGCTGGGAGAGAAGGGAAATGCATGTTTCCAGTGAGTTTTGCCTTATGTGACTAAATGGGAGGAATTTGGCAAATTTCCCAGTGCAAGAAGTCTATGGGACAGTCTGAAAAAGGAAGGGAGGATCATCTCCACCAGTTACTGAAGTGAAAGTGAACTGTTCTTTTCTGGGGACCCTTCCTAACAGAGAAAGGGTTGAAATGAAAACCACAGCACAGCCAATTTTGTAATATTATCTGGCCAGTTTAGTAGCCTATAGGTATATTGTTTAAGGCATTTAGAAATCCAAGTGGTTGTTATTGGGACTATTATTTTCTTTGCTTAAGATATCTAACCAATTTTGCATAAACTAGGATGGGGAATATAAAGGCCTTGGTGTTTCTTTTCCAATTAAAGAAATCTCAATAAATAATTATGGAGCAGGTAACTCCCAAAATGCTCCCTTGGATAATGAAATTCCAAGAAAGAGCCTTTAAAAATTTGTAGTAGGCTGGGCACGATGGCTCACACCTGTAATCCTAGCACTTGGGGAGGCTGAGGTGGGTGGATCATTTGAGTCCAGGAGTTTGAGACCAGCCTGGACAACGTGGTGAAACCTTGTCTCTACAAAAGGTTTTAAAATTAGCCAACCTGTAGTCCCAGATACTCAGGAGGCTGAGGTGGGAGGATCATTTAAGCCAGGGAGGTCAAGGCCGCAGTGAGTCGTGATTATGCCACTGCACACAAAAGGAGATCCTGTCTCAAAAGATAATAACAATAAGTAAATAATAAACATTTGTAGTAAATAGATGTCTGTTTCTGGGGCTTATTCTGCATTATAAATCTACTCAGCATCAAGGCCCCAGGATTAAATTTTAAATGTCAAGCTTGCTTCTTGTACTGAAATGTGTCAACAGGTGCTGAGTGTTGGCTC
This sequence comes from Colobus angolensis palliatus, assembly GCF_000951035.1. NCBI lineage: Eukaryota > Metazoa > Chordata > Mammalia > Primates > Cercopithecidae > Colobus > Colobus angolensis. Next base: position 3,223,316 of record NW_012118487.1, on the reverse strand, counting down.
AAAGTAACTTGGTCTTACTTGGGGTAATCCTCTACCAGATACCCTCAGTTATCTGGTCACTACACAGCCAAATCCCCTGCAGGCCTGGGCTGCCATTCTGGAGAAAGTGAATCACAAATCACCTTGAATTAAGGTAACGTGGCTTCTACCACACATAAGCCCCCAAACCTCAGTGGTAAAACACAACAGAAATTCACTTCCCACTCACGCAGGAATTGGCACAAGGCAAGAATGAGGGAAGTGCCACACAATCCTGTGCAGCCTATGCTGAGACGGGCTCTGCCATCCTACAGGCATGTCCCCAGCACTGCTGCCAACAGACAGGATCGCAGAGCAAAGGATGGATGGGAGAGTTTTGTGGGCCAGGTGTGGAAGTGTCATAGGTCACTTCCTCCTAGCTTCCCACAGCCAGAACTGTCACCTGGCCCAAATTATTAAGTAGATGCCGGTCTCTCTTGAAAACATCATCTCTGGCTGTGCAGCTACTTCCCAGCAACAGAGAAGGGGAGCAGAGTTCCCTGATGAACATCCAACCTTTGGCTGCCATGTCACTTACACTGGATTCTGCCCAGCCCCAGCCTGTGGGATAGCGCCACAGATTATCAAAGCGCTCCTAGTCCCGGCAGGTCCGTAAGACCATGCTTTGCTGTCTTGATCTGTATGACATTAGTTTGGAGCAGTACTTTGGAACTGGGAGATGGTCCTTCCTGTGGGGATGCAGCAAAGATGGATGAGGCCAGGTCTGCCCCGCGCATCCTGTTTCCAGTGCTCCTTCACCAAGGAGGCCAACCAAACATAGGAGCTTCTTATGAAAGGGAAGCATGTTGCTCTGGTGCTCAGTGATAGATGACCACCTTAGAGTATGCAGCGCCCAGGGCGGGCTCAGGTGTCAAGAAGATTTACTGTGGAACCAGGCCCTGGCCAGGATTTCACTCAGTAATCAACTCTGGGTGTTCTTTTTCCTCTGTGAGTAGCTACTAATGAAACAATGGCAGGATTCAATGCTGAAGGTAAGCAGATCTGCTCAGAGATCTGTTTATCTACATAACGAGTTAGCTTGCCCTGTGGCCCCATCACTCTATGAAAATCTAGATTATTTTTAAGGAATGGCAAATATAAGCCATGATTTATTGTTCTCTCATTATACTAGGCACTGTGCAAAATACAACACAGTTTTTATCTATCATAATAACAACAGCTCTGCAAGGTAGACATTATTGTTTTTATTTTAAAATGAGGTGCCTCGGCAAGGTTAGATAGCTCCTTCAAGGTAACTGATGAGCAGCCGAGCTGAGACTGGAGTCCAGGCCTACGTAATTCTAAGCTCTGCTCTCCTTCCTACGTGCCATATGATGCATGTCCCACCACCATGCTGTGGGATGCTTGCCACCAGCCTCCTAGAGTAAATGCTTAGTACACACACGGCAAACACCCACCCGCTCATCCTCCCGATAAGACTCACCGCAGTGAGCCTTCTCAGGACACTAACAGTAAGCACGGTACACTCACCGTGATCGAGTAACTCCCACGTGCAAGAAGTTTGTAGAAAACATATTCATTGAAAAGTGAGTGTCCATTGCACATAACTGTGCATATCAACAACATATAATCTGGCCACACCCACCCCCTTCAGCCATGCCAAGGGTGGGTTGCAGAGTTACAACAGCTGTTTTGGGTTCTTGTAAGTGTTCATGTCATCATCATAACATGAAGTACAAGGTCCACCTCTCTTCGCCTCTGCTTCTTCATAGTCAACAAACCAGGGAAGTGTGCCTTGTCTTTCTCCAGATAGGTTAAAAAGGCCGCAGGAATTCAGAGAGCAACCACCTCGTCACTAACACAGCCTTTTTGCCAGGCCACCAGAACATGTGAAAAGATAGTTACTACTGCTAAGAGTCATACCATTGAGCAGAATCTTCCACAGTGAAACATTTGTATGTGTGTCTTTGAATTCTTTAAGCAAAGGCAGAGCACTTTGACGCTGGAAATCACAACAAAGAAAAGCGCATTGCCCGTTCCCTAACCGCCATTATTAAAATAATTACTTCATTTATTGGAGTGTTTCACATTGCTGGGCACTATAGTGGATGCTTTACACACATTGTCTTATTCAGCCCTCACACTGATCCTACAGAGACATTAATTTTATTATTTCCCTTTTGCAGAAGAAAACGAAAACAAAGAGTCAGATTAAGTAAGCACACAGCACATGACAGCAGAACCTGAGCCCTGGTTTGTTTGAATGCCTCGAAAGCCCGTGCTTTTTCCTTTGTACCGGATAGCTAGAGGCCCCAGAGTTGTGTGCAAAACATGCCAGCCCAAAGGAGACTCCAGCACGGAGCGGGGAGCCCGTCCAGTGCCACATGGCAGTGTTGCTGTTGTGCCCTTACAAGAAAGGGAACGCAGTGTTCCGAAACTGCACAGGGACTGTAAACAAAATAAATGGAAGCTCTCAGAGTTGGTGCTAATGCCTTGCTGGAGGCTGATTTCAGAGGAAGCCTATTGGGTAGCATTTGAGTAGGTAGCTTGGCCCCCAAAATATTAAAAGAAAGTGCTGAGAACAATGTCTATTTTGTGAGCGTGTATGGATTTAAGGCAGTTTATCTCTTCCTATGCCAGTGCTTTCCGGTGCATATCAGATCTCAAATGCCTGCTTAGTGATTTAAGAATTCCAAGGAAGCCTGAAATGAGCTTTCATAAGGAGAACTCCAAAGCTGACATTTGTTGATAGAAGTAATTTCATAAGGTTTGATAGAATGGAAGATTTGCGATTGTCTTAGGAGGGAGCAGTGGGATGGAATTACAGGAAGGACCCCTGCCAGCATGCCCCTCATACATAATAAGTAAACAGAGCAAGGCCATGAAACAATGACTTCAGATGAAAATGCTCACATGTAAAAATACACATATTTTATAGTATTTTATTTGTAACAAAGGCCTTAGGAAGGTATAGGTGCAAATGAGTTCATAAGATATGCCATCAGCCAGGCACAGTGGCTCACTGTGATAATCCCAGCACTTTTGGAGGCCAAAACGGGTAGATCGCCAGAGGCCAGGAGTTCGAGACCAGCCTGACCAACATGGTGAAACCCTGTCTCTACTTAAAATACCAAAAAAATTAGCCGGGTGTGGTGGTATGCGCCTATAATCCCAGCTACTCAGAGGCTAAGGCAGGAGAATCACTTGAACCCGGGAGGCAGAGGTTGCAGTGAGCTGAGATTGCACCATTGCACTTCAGCCTGGGCGACAGAGGAAGACTTTGTCTCAAAAAAAAAAAAAAAGATATGTCATCTATTGACTGTTTGCAGTCTGTCAAGTCCTACACATATTATCTTATTTAATCCTGACAACATCTTGTGAGTTTGTGGAGAAAAGGATTCTCATGGCCATGCTACAGATAAGAAAATTGAAATTCAGGGAGGTTAAGTCCACAGAGGGTAGTAAGCGGCTGAGCTTAGATTCAAACCCAGGTCCTGCTTCCAAAGACAGGCTCTTTCTCACTTCTCTGAATAACAGACTTCACATTTCCTAGCACAGCTGAGCATCACTTTGAAGTTCTCCTACTCCTCCCTCCAAGGCATCTGAGGAAACCTTGGGAGTAGTAAAAAATAATTATATGTACATAGAGGTTGTTTATTTGTTTCCACACATAGCCTTTCCTTACCCTGCGTTGCTCGCATGCCAGAGTCCCCAGGGCCTCCTCTCCACAGTGTGAGGTAGTAGTTACCCTCACCAGCCTGTAAGCTACCTCTTTTGAGCTTCGAGAATTTGCCCATAAATTTCCACACATCGTAGGAGTCTTAGCTTTCACTGAGTTCCTTCGCATTCTTTGTGACCTGGAAGCTTTCCATTTTTCAGACTTAAAGATACTGCTGTGAAAAAATAAACATGTAACAACATCTGTTCTCCATTTGAAGATTCACTCAATCACACTGGTTTCTTTCTCTGCTCCCCTAACTTCATGGGGGCAATTGGCACATGTCAGGAGCAGGGACTCATTGATTTTCTGTTTTAAGTGCTACCCCTTTTCTGTTTTCCTTGTCCTTCCCAGTGATACCCACAGCCCTGTGTTAGGATTCCTTCCAGTGCATGTCTTTAGGGTGTAACAAGAGTCACAGGGGAAATTATGTTAGAGGCAGGGTCTGAGCTGCTTGCTGCTTTTCCTCATTCACCTAACTTCATATTGCAGGGCTAAGAGAATCCAACATCATTTTACCCATTCTTGGGATCTTGAAAGGTCTTTCTACAGTTTAACATCGTTATTCAATTCATGAAAGATTTTGATGACACTATAGACTTGGAAAATTCACTGAACAATTCTATTCCGTAGTTATTTCTGAAAATGTTACATAAATTCAACTTCTGGTGTTCCCAGTTCCCAAGAGGCCACATCTTCAATATTTCTTTGTCATGGATGCATGAAATTGTTTGAAAATAGAAAGGAAGTGTTATTTCCCTTGCTTCAAAGCCCAAGATAACTTTCATTTTAACAGGCCTCTTTAAAGTCTGGGAACCCATGCTATTGCCTCCCCCGTTATCCACAAACCCACTCATCAGCCCTTTCCCCACTGAAGAATGAATGAGGCGTGACTCCCTGCCTAAGCAGCATTTCTCCTGCTACATCAAAGCTCATTCAAGCTTTGAGCTCCAAAAAAGTAATCCAAAGAAAACCTAGCATAAACTTTTTGCCCTGGTCAACAACTTTCTATCAAGTTAGATATCAGTGCAGGCTACCTTCTCCCCAGGTCAGGTCCTCAATATGGGCAAGTAGAGGAGGGAATAATAGAAATTCCAGTCAGGTTTGGGTGATTAAAGAAGGAGGCAGGGGGAGATTCAGGATTTGTGAGATCCCAAAGCTTATGAAATTTGAGGCATCCTGTTTAAGGAAAAAAAGTAAGATTATAAATATAAAATTATATATTAGTGTTAATATTTAGAGTAAGAAAAGAACACAAGACAAATAATTTTTTAAACTGGCAAATAACACAAACATGAAGTCCGAACAGTTAAGATTTTTCTTTAAATAACGGCTTAAAATATCTCTATCATACTTTTTCCATATGTTTATTAGCTGGCTATTTTATAATTTTTTAAATAAAAGGAATAGAAATATAATTGCTTCTCAGACTTTTGGCTAAGACCAAGTATGGAGAATGGAAATACAATGCAGCCTTTTATCTAGCATATTTGGTCAAAATTTGTTTTTTGTTATCAAGAAGCTTGGAAAAGTTTATTTTGGCTTCACAATTCATTCTTAATGATGTCATACAAATATTTGGGTTGTTGTCAAGATTAGAGGAAATCTCTATGGCCTTTCTTTCATACAGGAGCTTTTGTAGACATATTCATTATTTATAGTAATGTTACAGATTTCTGTCCAGTAAATACAGAAAGTCTGTCAATTCTGGTTCATGCAATTCCTATCAAAAGCTAAAAACATAAATATGATGAACTTACAATTGTAGACTCTTCATTACCAAGTATATTAGTCTGTTCTCACATTGCTATAAATAAATAGCTGAGACTGGGTAATTTATAAGGAAAATAGATTTAATTGGCTCACAGTTCCATAGGCTATCCAGGAAGCATGGTGCTGGCATCTGCTCAGTTTCTAGGGAGGCCACAGGCAACTAACAATCATGGTGGAAGGTGAGTGGGGAGTAGGCATGTCACATGGTCAGAACCGGAGCAAGCGAGCGAGGGGGAGGTGATACACACTTTTAAACGACCAGATCTCACAAGAACTCATTTGCCATCGTGAGGATAGTACCAAGAGGGATGGTGCTAAACCATTCATGATCTGCCATCAGGATCCAGTCGCCTCCCACCAGGCCCCACCTCCAACACTGGGAATTATATTTCAGTATGTGATTTGGGTGAGGACACGTATCCAACCTATATCCCCAAGGTCACTCTGAACTGGGGAGAACTACACTTTTGAATAAGCATCATTAAGAATCAAGTCCTCTACCGACAGTTTTATCCTGTGATGGCTGGAAGAATTTTCCACAGACGAGCTGCTGGTTCCACATATTTCAAACATTGTTTTTCCTCCCCTTCCCCACACACTTCCAGGGCTGGTATCAATTGCCCTGTGTTCTCTGACTCTGCACATTTATGTCTTGACTTCAGGAAAATCAGTCCAGTGGGCTCAGGGAGTATTCCTGGAAGTCATTCCTCATCAGGATGGTTATTCATAACTCAGCTATATGTGAAATTGTCGGAAAACCACATAAATAGGTCCCATTTCACCAAAACTAAATATATCTTGAACTCCACTAAAGCACATATGGAAAAACACCGCAGGCCACTCCCAACACCCACGCAAGGAAAACAGAAACAGAGAGGAAGCAAAAATGGAAATAACCAGCAGTCTCCATTGTTTAAGTGTCTTACTTTTGCAAATTTTATAAACATATGACCATTTGAACACATTCTAAGGCTCTTCCCAGGGCCTTACATTTTGTTATTTTAAGCCACCGAGTTTGTGGTAACTTCTTACAACAGCCCTGGGAAACGAATAGGCCTGCAAAACTTGTTCCCAACGCAACTGAAATGAAAGAAGGGAAAATAAGCAGCATGACTTGTCCAGACTTCTACTCGGAGAGCTAAGGATGTGGGATTTAATTCTTAAGGCTAAGGAAGTGATTGAGAAGAGGTTGCATGTTTCACTTACCTATTGTTGTATAAAAAACCGTGAAACAACCATGTCATCCTTATGCTCCCAGATTCTACAGGTCAGGAATTTGGAAAGAGAACAGAAGGTGTGGCTCTTCTCCGTGGTGTCTGGGGCCGCAGCTATGATGAGTCCCATGGCTGGGGGTAGGCTGGATGGGGCTGGATGACCCATTGCCCAGGCAACATCTTGGCTCATGTGTCTAGTCTTTGAGTTGGGCTGGCTGGAGGCTGGCTGAGCTGGGGCTGGTGACCAGAGCATCTACCTGTGGTCACTGTAGCATGGTGACCTCAGGCTCCTGGGACCGCTCACAGGGAAGTTCAGGGCCCCAAGGGCAAATGTTCCCAGGCAACAATGCAAGTCTAGATTGCCTTCCATGGCTTAACCTTGGGAGTCATAGTGCATCACTTCTACCATTTGCTATTGGCCAAAGCAGACCCAGATTCCAGGGGATGGGACACAGCCTCTGCCTCTTGATGGGAAAAGTGCCAAAGAATTTGTGACCATGTTTCAACCTGCCATATTGCATGTTGTTCTTTCACCCCTTCCTTACAACCCATCCTGAAGCTGCAGGAACAAGATCAGCTCTGCCTGCAAATCAGCACAGCGCCTCTAGCCCAGTCCACAGAGGTTCTACCAAGAGAGGCTGCTGTGATGGCACATTAATAATTTAAATCATAATTGATAATGCAATGAATTATTATATACTTCATAATTTAAGGCACTATTTCATTGAAATCTTTGTTAAGTAGATGGTCTCTAACTTACGATTTTTTGACGTTATCATGGTGTAAAAGTGACACGCATTCCATAGAAACCATACTTGGAATGAATTTTGCCATTTGCTCTTTTCCCAGGCTAGTGATGTGCAGTCTGATATGCCCTCTCCATGCTGGGCAGCGGCAGTGAGCTGCATGCAGCTCCCAGTCCGCCATGATCATGAGGGTGAATGATGATACTCTACGTTGTCCTGTGTCACTGGGTGACTTTGCCCAGCTGAAGTTGATGTATGTTCTGAGCATGTTTAAGGGAGTCGAGCTAAGGGACTGTGATATTTACAACAGGTTTGTCTGAATGGGACCCCATCGTAAGTCCAGGAGTATGTGTATTTCTCACAGCAAGCCCATATGTAATGCTGCATCCCACGACTTTTTGAAACCAGACTTTGGGAAATATATCGATATCATATCTTTGTGAGGTTATCGTGTAGCCAGAACACCCCTATGTGGTTTTATATTCCTTCCTTTAGCCTTGACCTCTGATGAAACCCTGCTAAACATTACACTGTGGTCTCAGCCATGCTGTGAGGAATTAGTGAAAGCCAGGCCCATGTGGATGTGTTGAGACAGAGAAGAGAAGTGTGGTACCCTCTTGCCTCAGGCTTGTAGCAATGGGGGGTCTGGAAGAGGCCAGGTGTGTTTAGTGAAGATGTGACCCTTGGGAGGGTCATTTGTGGCATGACCAGTAAGTCAAGATGGCGGCCCTGAGAGAACTTCCTTTGAGCTCAAGTCAGGGGAACCTTTGGGAAACAGTCATAAAGATAAAGCGAATAGCTGTGAAGGTGTCCACTGCCTCGCAATAATCCAGCCAGGGGCCATGCCTTCAGGACCTGGCTTGGCTGTGCCCTGATGAGGTAAGATTCAGCTGCAACCTAGGCTGTCCTCCACTGACCAGACCCTGCACGCCGGTGTGGGACTGTGTGCACCTGGCGGAAGCGGTTGGTCACTGCCACTTCTCAAAGGTGTTACGTGAACTAGGGTAGCCCGAATATTGTTATATATTAACAAGTACAATTCTGAAGTAAAATTAGTGCAAGTTGGGATGACAAGGACTCAAGCCCACTTGAGGTTACTGTTGGGGCAGATTTGAGTGGGAGATGGTCACAGAACCTTGGGTCGAGGGCAGGACCAGGTGATAAGTCTCCTGTCACAGAAGTGGGAGTAGGGAGACAGATAGATAGATGATACATAGATTTTGTCTTGGTCTATTCCTGTCACTACAAAGGAATACCTGAAAGTCAATACTTTATAAAGAAAAGAGGTTTATTGGGCTTAGAGTTCTACAGGCTGTACATGAAGCGTGGTGCTGGAGCAGTAGGTGAAGGGTAGCCCGTGTGTGCATATCACATGGTAAGAGAGGAGGAGAGGGAGTGGAGGATGCTGCTAGACTCTTTTTAGCAACCAGATCTCTCAGGAACTAGTAGATCAAGAACTTGCTCATTACCACAAGGATGGCACCAAATGGCCATAAAGGATCTGACCCCACAATCCAAACACCTCCCACCAGGCCCCACCTCTAACACTGGGGATCTATTTTCAACATGAGATTTGTCCAAACTATATCAGATATTCAGTGCCTTCAGCCAGTAATCAGCACTACAGGGTGTCTTGGGTGAGCACCCTCATCTGCATGCCACGGTACCCAAGAGGACTGACCCCATGGGCCTGGGCAAACAGCAAGGCCTGTGCTGCCTTCTGGAAGCCAAGAAGATCAAAGAACTTCATATACTGATAGACCCTCAAAACTACCAGACTCCTATGCCTGGGAGTCAAAGTCATACAAATCTGTGACTACTAGTAGGCTCTTACTTCATCCCACCTTCCTTCCCTCCCCCACCATCACCACCAATAGCATAACCCAGGAAACATGACTTACATCTGGAGTTCTGATGGAAGTTCTTATCAGGACTGTAAATTTCTTGGGTCAAGATCACGCTAACTTGAGACCAGTATCTTCCAGGAACTCCTGTAGTGCCTGACAGATAGGAGATATATAATGACTGCTCAATCTATATTTGTTGAAAGAACAAAGGAAAGGGAGTTTCAGGACACAGTCACTGTAAAACTGGGTGCATCATATTCCCACTAACTGATTTCTGGCTCCATACTTGTGAGTGTCACCCAGTTTGATGCTGCTGCAGGGCTGAGGTGCTCCTGGGGGGCTGAGACATAGGAGAGCTGCCACCACCCTCAACAGTCATCCTGGGACACCTGAGCACTCTTGACTCAACCTCTGCCTGGCCCAGCCAGTCCCTTTGGTTAAGGAGCTGAGTATGGGAAATTTGACAAAACACGTGAGAGTACCAAGGAGAGGAGAGCGGGGCACAGAAATCTGAATGCCATGGGCTCCATTTGTTTCTTCCAGCCTTGGGTGCAATTCAGTTTGGAGATAAGTGTGGACTGGGTGATCTCCTCTCTAATTCCTTCATTTCATGAATGATGTGTCAAAGGAGAAGTCACGGTTTGGGGGTTTGTTGGTAGGCTTGGCCATACACTTCTAGTTTCATCCACAAGTTCCAAGAAACCCAGCTGTGAGCTGCATAATTTCCAATTAAATGTCTTCTCCCCATTTAGCCAGGAACTACAAACAAAGTTCTTTTTTTGGCATTTATTCTTGGTAGCTGGCTAAATGAAGAGCTAACATTTAAGTGAACTGACATAAATGCCTGTTGATTTACTGTATGTGAATTCAATAAATGTTTGTAAGCAATAGCTATGCTCAGCTCAATGTATCAAGGGATTTTTTAAAAGGTCTAGGATACTAGGGCCTTCCACTAACTATTTAGTTAGAAAAATGGAGCAGAACCCCTTTGGGAAAATATAGAAAAAAGCTACTGAGGGTCTGATCATGAGTCCCATGAGTATCCCAGTCATGGATACCGGTGGGCTGGGCAGGTCCCCAAACACAAGTGGGACCTTGACCCCAGCCGGTGCCCAGGCTCTTGATATCATCAGGAGAAGAAATTCACGGATGAGTCAGAAAATAGTGAAAGTACAGAGATTTGTTGCAAAGTGAAAAGTACACACTCAAGATAGGGGAGTGCAGGTGGACTCAAGAGAAAGTTGTGTGCAAGGGTGTTTAGGGCTGCTACTTTGATGAGTTCTTTAACCAAGGGGTGGAATATTCATGAAAATTCCTCGAAAAAGGTGGAGATTTCTCAGAACTGTAGTGCCACCCACTTTTACACCAAATATGTGTGTTCCTGGAACTGTCATGGCACTGTCGGGTATGCGATTTGTATGCTAATGAATGAATAATGAGGTCCTAAGAGAAACCTCGGTCAAATCCAGCACTATGTTGGGTCTAGTTGATCTTAGCCAGCTTGGCCTACACCCTGGTTTTCCAGGGTCCTATCAGCCCTTAGCTCCTGTGGCTATTTCAACAGTTTCCTTTTGCTAGTCATGTGAAATGCCTGCCTAGAATTTTCTATTCTTCTGCGACCACCCTGTATTATTCCTGCCTCATTTCTGACAGAAGAGGCAGGAGGAAGGCTGGAAAGGCTGAGCAGATTAAGTGAGAGGAGGAAAAAGGGGAAAGCATTCCAAGCAGGTAGAGTCGCGCGAGCAAAGGCTTGAAGGTAGCATAGTTGATAACCCCAAAATGTTTCTGTTATGAATAGAAACCAGAAGGAAGTAATACGAAATGCATTGGTTGGAAACAGATGAAAACAGGTGCTTGAGCATGTTAGGGAGGAAAAACTTTCTTCTGTCCCATAAGTTTAATGGCTGGAGCTTGTAAATTTAACGGACGCAAGACAGGTTAACAGGAGAAAAGGAATACAAATGTATTTATATTTTTACATTCATAGGAGTTCACAGAAAACTGGTGAAATGCAAACTGATTAGGCTCAGGGACTTGTATATCATTTTAACAGAGGAAAAGGATGACAAATTGTGGGATAGTAACTAGGAAATACATAGAGGAGATTAATGGAGGAAACGTTTTAAAACAAAACTTGTTTATGCAGACTCATCTCAATGCTGACCTTCCATCTTTGATGGTAAGAGTTGCTCTACACTTCCTGGTATGGGAGTTGAGGAACACCTTCCACAAAGGGAATGTTATGCCCTTGTTTCAGGTAGGAAAAGAGAGAGCAGAGGATTCATCCTGCATCTGCTCATTTTCAGTTGCTTTCAGCCCAAAATAAACCATATGTCAAAGTGGCATATTTTGACATAGGCATATTCTGGACCCCTTCAATCATGTAGGTCACTACTTGCCAAAATATCTTCACTGAAATTCTAGCCTTGCAATCTTTACTTGACCATAGAAAAAGAATTCCCAGCTATTTGCCCATCAGGCAATTCAAAAAACCTCTGAGTCCTGCTGCAGTAGAGAAATCTGTTTAACTTGGTTTCAGCCCCATTAAACATGAAAAGATAATAATCAGTAATTAAGGAAGTGTAAGTTGAAAATACAAACACCTATGAGAATGGCTAACATTAAAAAGAAAGAACTGGCAATACCAGGTGTGAATGAGGATGCCAAGACCTCAGCTCTCCTGCATTACCGGTTGGAGTGCTGTGGGGAGGTCACCAGGAAACTCATGGTAGACAAGGGTAAGGTTTGTTATGCAGAATTAAGTCAGCACCTGCTTCGTTGACTAGAGATTCCAGTGACTTCCGCACATCCTTCTTGCCCGGATACTGAGAGGGAGATACTCTTATAAGCGGAGATTTCCTTTATAGATGTAGATTTCCCCTGCACAGGGATCTGTTTTCAGATTAGAACTCCTGTGTCTGCAGTTTCTCAAAATAATCAACTCAAAATAACCCTCATGCCCAAGAAGCATATTTTGGGGTGGCATATTCTGGTCTTCTATAGTCATATTTTAAGATGGCATATTCTGGTCTAAATGGTCAGAGAAGACCTCACTGAGAAATTGAAATTTAAGCAAAAACATGAAGGAGATGAGGAAGAAAGCCATGTGGCTATTTAGGGGAAGAATGATCTGGGCAAAGAGAAAAGAGGTGCAAAGGCCCTGAGGCAGGTACATGACTGACTTCTCCAGAAGAAAATCCACAGAATAGGGGGCTGGACCCCTAGGATCCTGTCCTAGTTCTACAGATTATTTCTGCCGTAGGAGCCCATTTTCCTCATCTGTTGAATTAAGGCATTCAGCAAGGAGGTGACCAAGATCTCTTCCAGCTTGAACCTCGGATTCTAAATGCCCTCTTCTTTTGAGACTGCCACTTGCTTTTCTGCCCATATGACCCACTGGTCATGCTCACAAACCCAAGATTCACCGTTTCTCCATCCATTCAAAATAAGTCGAGGGAACCTGGCCTTTGCTGGTCTTTTCATCTGTGCTTGACTCTGTTATGGTGATTCTATCTCATCAGCACCTTTTAAAAAGAAATCCAGCAATCTCACTGATTTGAAATTACCCCCATCCCTTCAACCCTCAGTTGCTAAATCAAGCAGCCTGACAAACACTCTATTTCCCCAGTTCTAAGATGCCATCAATTATAAGATACTCTATCAATTTAATAGCAGCATTTCAGTGGGAAAAGGAAAGAAGGAAGGAAGAGAGGTTAGAAACAAAGAAGGGAGGGGCCAGGCGCGGTGGCTCACGCCTGTAATCCCAGCACTTTGGAAGGCTGAGTCAGGCAGATCACCTGAGGTCGAGAGTTCAAGAGCAGCCTAAGCAACATGGAGAAACCCCATCTCTACTAAAAATACAAAATTAGCCAGGCGTGGTGGCGTATGCCTGTAATCCCAGCTACTCAGGAGGCTGAGGCAGCAGAATTGCTTGAACCCAGTAGGCGGAGGTTGTGGTGAGCCAAGGTCGTGCCATTGAACTCCAGCTTGGGCAACAAGAGTGAAACTCTGTCCCCCTCCCCCAAAAAAAAGAAAGAAAGAAAAAAGGGGGAAAAGAAAGGAAGAGATAGAGAAAGGGAGACAGAGAGAGAAAGGCACATCTTACTGTGTGTCTTCTTAAATGACTTTGGAATTCACTTATCCATGCCATTACATGCTGCTTTCATTACCAAAGTTTAACTCTGGCCTGTTTCATTATCAGAGACTAAATATTCTTCCACATGATTTCGGACACCCACAGTTATTCACAGCGGTATGGAGAATGCCACTTTCCAGCCATGCTTATGAGCTTGGCCTCTTCAGCACGCTTAAGATTGACAATGTAATTTGAGGGTATCATAGAGAATCCTAGTGGTTTATTGGCATTTCCTCTTTGGCTAAACTTATAATTCTGTTTTTCCTTATTTTAAAGATAAACATTAAGTAACTTCTTTTGAAAATCACTAGAAGCTTTTAAAGATTTTGGAGCCTGAATAATAGTTTTTTTTTTAATGATGCATGAAGTAGTCGTGCCAATTTCCCCTCGCTTTGAACATTGTACCATTTCCTCCGTGCAGTGGGGCCATCTTTCACCTGGCATATGCCAGGCAATCTTTTGCACGCATGATGACTTTTGCTCCAATACAGTAAAGCAGAGTTATCTTGTGAAAGACGCGTTCAGTGGCAATTAGGAACATGAATCTAAGTTAACAGCGTGCTGTGCCTACCAATGAAAATAACAAAACAGAGTGACAAAATGGATGAACAGGTACTTCCACGCAGCTGGCTAAGGGGGTGTGGCCACAGGCGAGGCAGGCCACGTTGGCATGTCACTCCTCTGCACAGCTGCTGGAAAATGTTTTTGACAGGGCATACATTACACATCCCAATTTCATAAATGTTAACATGTGAAAAAATATAAAGTGAGTCTTCAACTACAGGAAATACGGCAGTTTTCAAAAATCTCAAGGCCTTGGGAGTTTCAGTTAGCCTGCAAAGCTGGGGCCAAGTCCGTCAGCAAAAAAATTTGTGCATTCCTCTTCCCTTTCTGTCCTTATAACTCCATCTCCAACCCTAACCCTGGAGATAAGAGAGTTCAAATCCCAGCTTGGAGGGGAAACCAATCTGAAAGGAAGAAGACAACAGTTAAGCTTATTTTAAGCTTCCTGCCTGAACTGCCATTAGGTTAATTTCTTCTAGCTCAGATGTCATTTTCTGAAGGCTGACAGGAAAATGCATATTTTCATGGCTGTGCTAAGAGATGGAGGCTTTCTTTCCCAAGGCCTTGAACTTCCTTTAAATTAGTAATGACGTGGCTATTGCGAAACACCAACTTGAATCTAATCAAGGAATTTGAAATTAATCCTATCCAAGAATTTTGCAGCTTTGTGTGCTCATGTGTGTGGTTATGTTGCTTTTGGTGGGAGGTTTTCCCCTTCTTTTTAATAGTTATAAAGCAAACAACCTTTTCATTGTGGTTAAAAGTCCCCACACAAAAGCTCCTCCCTTTCTTTTTACCAGTAAGAGCTGTGCCTTGCCACCTCTGAAACAATTCCCACCTAGCCAGTCCTTTGAAATAAAGAGTAAATCCCCCACTCCAGAAATTCTGGAAACAAATAACAAGAACCTATACAGGAGGGCAAAGCCAAGCCGCGCCAAGATGCAGATGTCTCTGGAAGAAATTTACTCAAAGCTCTGGAAGAAAGAGTCACCGTGTCTGGGCTCAGTGTCGCTCTTGCTCAGAGCCCAGGGTGAGCAGGCCCCGTGTGTGCCTCAGGCAGCCAGAGGCCCCTGCCAGCGCTCGCAGCCCTGCGCACACACTGGAACCAGAAGATAAAGCAAACAGGACCTCAGGCCTCTGCCCCTCAGCCCCCGCCCTCCCTTGTGGAGCCGCTCTGCTTACTGGAGAGTGAAGAACAGCACCCCCGGCCGAGCACGGGGGCTCTCACCTATAACCCCAGCACTTTGGGAGGCCGAGGAGGGTGCACTGATTGAGCCCAGGAGTCCAAAATCAGTCTGGTCAACATGATGAAACCCCATATCTACAAAAACTACAAAAATTAGCCGGGCATGGTGGTGTGCATCATAATCCCAGCTACTCCGGAGGTTGAGGTCGAAGGATTGCTTGAGCTTGGGAGGCGAAAGTTGCAGTGAGTCGAGATCGTGCCACAGAACTCCAGCCTGGGTGACAGAGTGAGATCCTGTCCCCCTCCGAAAGAAAATAAAGGCTTTCGGCACAAAGGCTTTCGGATAAACCTGACTTACCTGGGTTGATCCTTTTTATAGGAAAAGGCTTCATTTTTGACGTTACCGAACATCGCTGCGTGGCACACAGAAAGCCTGGGTTTTTCCACCCACCGTCAGTCCCATCAGTACCCGCAGCCTTTCCCTGGGAACCACTATTGCAAGTGGAAAAAAGTGCATTTGGAAGAGCAGATGTCTGATCTAAATAAGGAGCCATCACTGCTTCACAGTGACTTGTAACTGCACCTTTTGTATCTGCTTATGTTAAATACCCGTCTTCCAGCACAGTCTTCTTAAAATAATGACTAACTTTTGACATAGATGCTGGTACTTCTTTAGCAGATTTTGTCCATAGGTTTTCTTGAGGTCAGTGATATAGCCACAGTCCCTGTTGGATGGCAAATGTTTTGAAACATTTTGTGCAAATTACGTATTTATCATGAACTTCCTGAGTGTCAAAAGACAGTTAACACTTTTTCATTGAGCATGCATGCATTTTTAAAAATCTCATTCTGCCAAAATTGTTTATCATAAAAGAAAAAAGGAATCACTAAATAACAAAATAAATGATATGGGTATATATATATATTAAGGAGTATTAACTTACAGGACCACAAGGTGCACAACAGGCTGTCTGCAAGCTGAGGAACAAGGAAGCCAGCCCAAGTCCCAAAGCTGAAGAACTTGGAGTCTGATGTTGGAGGGCAGGAAGCATCCAGCACAGGAGAAAGATGTAGGCTGGGCAGCTACGCCAGTCTAGTCTCTTCATGTTTTTCTGCCTGCTTTTATCCTAGCTGTGTAAGGGTGGGTCTGCCTTTCCCAGTCCACTGACTCAAATGTTAATCTCCTTTGGCAATACCCTCATAGCCACACCCAGGAGCAATACTTTGCATCCTTCTATCCAATCAAGTTGATGCTCAGTATTAGCCATCACATATACTTTACAATAAACGACATGACCGTTGTAGCAGAAGCAGCAGCACTTTTGTATGCTCTGTGGAAGGACTGCTCAGCTTTTCTTTTCTGCACATACTTCATATGCAACTAACCTATCATTTCTCGTGTTTCCCACTGACCCTGCCGAATAGCCATGTGATGACATCGTACATCTCGCAGGCCATAGCACAGAACACACAGCCCAGCTGACTGGCACACCAAATGGCTTGTAGGAGAAGAAGCATCAAATATTAATACCTCTCCAACTAGGCCTGCAGACATGAAGGAGTTATCCATCCCTTGACACTTGTATGTGAAAGCACATTTTATTTGCAATCATCCCACATCCTGTGCTTAAAAAGGAGATACTAGTTAGGCTATGTCTGGAAAAGGTCAGAGAGAAGAACAGCATCACTTGTCAACTTTTGGATTTAATCACACATTGAAGTGAGAACTGTTTTTCTTGCACATGCAACTCAGACTATACTGGAAAAGACCATGGCAGAAGCTAGAGTAAAAGCAGAGGTCCACCAAGCCTATCCCGGTTAATTTAATGCATAAATACAAATATGTGATGAATTTTCTTTTTAAGATAGGGTCTCACTCTGTTGCCCAGGCTAATCATGCGATGCGTGATCACAGACCACTGCAGTCTCAACCTCCTGGGCTCAAGCTATCCTCCTACCTCAGCCTCCCAAATAGCTGGGACTGCAGATGCACACCATTACACCTGTCTAATTTTTGTATTTTTTTGGTAGAGTGAAGGTCCCACTATATTGGCAGTCTTGAACTCCTAGGCTTAAGTGATCCTCCCACTTTGGCCTCCCAAAGTGCTGGGATTACAGATGTAAGCCACCATACCTGGCCTTACATGGCCAATTTTTCAAAATGATCGTGTGTATTTGAAAAGAAAATACATTCTCTATTATTAGGGCACAGTGTTGAATATGCATAAGTTCTACTTTATTATTAAGCTATTTAAACAACTTTCTTTATTTTCTTCCCATTCAATCTGCCTCGTACCGGCTATGATGTTAAAGTCTCCTATTAATGTGTTTAATATTCGATTCCTATTCTCACTTTGTGTGATTTCTGCTTTATATTGGTGGTTGCTGTGTTATTTGGTGCATAAATAGTCATAATTATTGTACATGAACTGTGAAAACCTGGTTTTCAGTATTGTGTAGTACATTCCATTGTCTCATTTAAGGCTTTTTGGCCTGAATTAACTCATCTGATGTAATAATCACTATCCTATCTTCTTATTGTTTGTATTTTTCTGGTATATCTTTGCCAGTTTTTTATATTTTTGGCCTTTTGAATCATCATGTTTGATATATGTCTATTAAATATAGCATGAGCTCAGGTTTTGCCTTGTGGGCCAATTTGAGAATGGGCTTATTCATCACTATAACAAGAAAAGAGAGGAAACCAGTAAAGCCCAATCCATTTATTGATATGACTCATATATTTGATCTCAAGTATCATATTATTTTATAATTACTCCATGTGTCACACTTACCGTATTTCCTTCTTTAATTGCCATATTTTATTTGCTATTTTTTTTTTCATTGCTTTTGGCATTTCAGAATGTTTGTGTGTTTGTTTCAGTGGTTGTATTTATTCCATTTGAATCCCTTTTAACTTCCTTTTCTTCTTACTGAACATTCTACTGTCTGGTATGACCATTTATACTCTTCTCCTTCACCCTTTATCTATGTAACTATTAATTCTACTTCTCTGCTTTCTCCTTTCTTTCTCTCTTCCCTTCTCCTTTCTTTTTGATTGCATAAGTTTTGCTTTTCAGAACACATAATATATGTATACAACTCTTTAATCCATGTCCTCGCCTGTGTTTTCACTATACAATTAAAAATATTAAATTTCACCATGCAATATACTCTACTGTATTAGTTCATTTCATGCTGTTATGAAGAAATACTTGAGACTGGGTAATTTACAAAGGAAAGAGGTCTAATTGACTCACAGTTCCACATGGCTGGTGAGGCCTCAGGAAACTTACAATCATGGCAGAAGGGGAGGCGAACATGTCCTTCCTGACATGGTGGCAGGAGAGAGAGAAGTGTCAAGCAAAGTGGGAAAAGTCTGATAAAGAAGCATCAGATCTCATGAGAACTCACTATCACGAGAACAGCATGTGGGAACTGTCCCCATGACCTAATCCTCCCGCCAGGAGCTCCCTCCCCAAACATGTGGGGATTACAATTTGGATTGCCATTCAAGATGAGATTTGGGTGAGACACAGAACCAGACCATATCAACCACAAAATATATTTTCACCACCAGTCCTTTTCCTAAAATTTTTCTAGTTTTGCTCAAACAAAGCTCATTCTCTAGGAGGGCCCTACTGTACATGTGTACGGTATCCCTGAGTTATTGTATATTGAAACTGTT
>NW_012118487.1:3152808-3204205 GCF_000951035.1 Colobus angolensis palliatus | reverse complement strand
TAACTACTGCCCACATGAATGGCTAAAATAAAGACTCCACCTCAAAAAAAAAAAAAAAAAAAGAAAGAGCCTAGCTGGATATAAAAACATTGGCTCACACTCTGTTCATAAGTCCTTTAAAAGGCTGTTCCATTATTGACTTGCTTTGTCTGTTGCTTACGAGAAGTGTGATGCCAGTTTAGTATTCTTATCCTTTTAAGTAATTTGAGCTCTTTGCCTGGAGGCCCTGTAGTGGATTGAATAATGGCCTTAAAAAGATATGTTTATGTCTAGGTCCCTGCAACTTGTGAATCTTACCTTATTTGATAAACCAGTCTCTGCAGATGTCATTTAGTTAAGGATCTCAAGACAAGATCATCATGGATTATCCAGGCGGGCCCTAATTTCAATGACAAGTATTACTATAAGAGAAAGCCACAGGGAGGATTTGAGAGAGACAATAGAGGAAAGAGACAGGGATAAAGAGGAAAAGTGCATGTGAAGACAGGAGAGGTGGAGTTTGGAGTCATGCACTCACAAGTCAAAGGAACACCTGGAGCCACTGGAAGCTGGAAAAGGCAAGGAGGGATCCTTCCCTGGAGCCTTCAGAGGGGACATAGCCCTGCTGACACTTTGATTTTGGACTTCTGGCCAAAGTGAAATAATACATTTCTGTTGTTTTAAGCCACCAAGTTTGTGGTCATTTGTTACAGCAGCCACAGGAAACTAACATAGGCCCTGAGGATTATCTGTGTGTGTGCGTGTGTGTGTGTGTGTGTGTGTGTGTGTGTATACCTTTAAAGCCTCATA
The DNA here is from genome assembly GCF_000951035.1 of Colobus angolensis palliatus. NCBI lineage: Eukaryota > Metazoa > Chordata > Mammalia > Primates > Cercopithecidae > Colobus > Colobus angolensis. Next base: position 3,203,416 of record NW_012118487.1, on the reverse strand, counting down.
GTTTCCTAAAAATATCTCAGTTATTCTCTCTATGTCAGTTTTTCTAGATATACAGTGGGCCTCTTCAATATGTAAATTATATTTTCTCTTCTTTCTGGAAAGTTTTCTTGAATTACAGTTCCATTCCATTGCTTTGTTTTTCTTCTCCAGAAGCTCCTATTATATGTATGTTGGATCTTATTTGCCCATCCTCTATTCCAATCACTTGTGTTTAACCCTGTTAACATCATTCTTTATTCTCTTCATTATTTTACTGCTGCTTTTCAGTGTTGAAATTGTCCAATGTTCAAATCTATTATCCTTCAGTACCTTGTAATCTGTTCTTTATTTTTGAAATGATTTTGTATTTTTCTTGAATTTCATTCCATAGCTCAATCAACTCATTGCATGTCTTCCTATTTTGTGCCCATTATGGCCTTAGTTATAAAATTTCTGATTCTGGGTTGTTTTTTTTTTTTCTAAATATATCCCATTGTTTGAAGATAACTACTTCAGTTTGGAATGTTGGGTTACACTTTTCTTCTGCTCTTTGGTTGGTTTTGGTTAAGAATTCTCATCAGTTAAACTGTAATGATTCTCATTTTTGTGTATATGTGTTCTTCTAATAGTAGCTCTTTATGGAATTAGGTTGATTTTTTAAATTTAAAGTTTTTTGGACAGGTTCTTAATTCAAGAATATCCTCTCCTGTCAGTGCAGTGCAGAAATGGGTAGTAATGGGGTAGTGGGTCATTATGTCTTATTTCTCTCTACTTTCTGCAAGGTCCTCCATTTTTCCCTCTTAGTTCCTTCTTTCTCATCACTGTCAAGTCTCTAAGGGGCACTACTCTTTCTTAGTTTATCCGATTCCCCCCAAGAAGCAATGCTTCTTTGAAGTTGCTATTTCTGGTTCTGCTTATTTTCAATCCCTTTCCCTTTAACCGTGCTGTGAATGTGTCCCTTAGCAGTGAAACTTTTACTTTCTGGAGGTGATTTTGTTTATGCTATGTCTAAGTTTTCCCTGCCTCTTTACTCTTTTTCCTGGGGATTTTAAGTCTTCTTTCTCCCACTCTCTGCACACAGCTTACAGTGGGTATAAGTGACGGGAGTTCATTTGGAATATGGCGTTTGTTTCTCTACTTACTGGTCACTTAACATTTGTGGTATCCTCCATCTTCCACTAATGCTGAAGGCATGGACCATAGGTGATTATCTTGTGGTCCTGTTGAATTTAAGGGTTTTGTGAGGAGGTCCAAATTAGATGGCCGCAATTATTCTGGAAGCTCCCTTGGATTAGTGTTTCTTAACCTTTTTGAATCCATTTTCTCTTCATCAGCATAAAAATCATGTACACTACTCTCATTTTTATAAAATTCAAAATCGATGAAATATTATAACTAAAAACAAATCAAACCAATGAGACAAAATACCATTTTCTTTCTAGACACACATTCTCCCCTCCACAGATTCTGATGTGTAAACATTTCTTTACCCTCTTCAAATCACTGAACTGAATAATTTTCATAGGCATAATACTGAATCAGTAAAATTTTGCCATAGTTGTTTTGATGCATAAGTATTTCAATACCTCTGAATTTATATATTTTATGATACCTTTGTCTTTTTTTCTTCACATTTTACTGTCTGTTCTGTTCATTTTAAGTGGTGTAATTTAACTCACACCCAATACCTATAAAATCGTAAACAATATTGTTTTACTTTCCCTCATCTTCCATATTAGTTGCATTCTTTCTACTTGGTGAGAACATATATTTACTTAGTATAATTCCAATCATGTTCCCCGTTTTAGTCTTAGCTATATAATCAAATACAGCAAATTTTCATCAACAGTCTTTCTGCTGAAGTTTCCCAGTTATCTTTTGTTGGATGAAGCTCGTCCATTAGGGGAGTCTTTGGAAGGGCATGTAAGGAGGGTATTTATTCGGTGTAGGGGCTTTGATGTGAGCAAAGGTGAAAGCCTCAGAGAAGCATTCCTTCTTGGAGGAGAATCAGATTCAAAGAAAAGGGGTGGTACTTCTTACAGAGTTGGCAATGAAGAGAAAGATGAAAGCAAGTTGGGGGGAATGTTAAGAATTTCTTGATGAAATGAAGGAGATACAGCTTTACATCACAGTGGTCATGTCACAAGGAAAAAACTCTGTTTTTATTATCCAGTTGTAATTTCAGTGTCCCAGGGCTTCCCAACCTGTAGGTACACATGATGTCATATTACTACTATATGAGCTGTCCTAAACATTCAAGTCCTAACCTTGAGAGCCCAGCCTATGAAACCTCAGGAAATCAATAGCAGCACCCCCTGCCGCTACCTCTTTTTTTTTGGTCTCACTCTATTGCCCAGGGTGGAGTACAATGGCGCAATCTCGGCTCACTGCAACATCTGCCTGCTGGGTTCAAGTGAGTCTCCTGCCTCAGCCTGCCGAGTAGCTGGGATTACAGGTGTCTGCCACCATGCCTGGCTAATTGTTGCATTTTTAGTAGAGATGGGGTTTCACCATGTTGGCCAGGCTGGTCTCAAACTCCTGACCTCAGGTGATCTGTCCACCTTGGCCTCTCAAAGTGCTGGGAATACAGGTGTGAGCCACTGCACCCAGCCTCCACTATCATTTTGGAGGTCACTTTCACCTTTATTACCCAGGGTTCTCTGCTTTTGTGTGTCAATCCACTAAGTACACTTCTGCCCTCCCTAGCCCTGGAGCTGCCACTGCCTGGGCCAGCAGACTACCTACTGCGTTTCTGCTTTTAGGCAATTTTCATTCCTTAGCTAAGGCTTCTGCTTTCCCTGCTGTCTTAGTCAGTTTGGGCTACTGTAACAAAGTACCTCAGACTCGGTAATTCATAAGCAATAGACATTTATTTCTCACAGTTCTGGTGGCTGGGAAGTCCAAGATCAAGGCATCAGCAGATTCGGTGTCTGGGGAGGACATGTTCCTCATAAATGGCACCTTCTATCTGTCCTCACATGGTGAAAGGGGCAACCAAGCTTCCTCCGGCCTTTTTAATAAGGGCATTAACCCATTCATAAGGGTGGAGTCCTCATGACCTAATCATCTCTCAAAGGCCCCCCCTCTTAATACTATTGCATTGGAGATTGTGTTTCAACATACGAATTTCGAGGGGACATAAACATTCAGACCACAGCATCTACTGATGCAGTCCTATTTCAGGATGTCTAGGAACTTTTACTGGGACACATGCCTCTGTCATTACTGGGGAAGTTCTCATCTTCTACTTAATCTGCCACCCAGGCTCAGGCCACTAAGAAATAGCTATAGGGAAAACTCCGCTTAATAGAGGTGATATGGTTTGGCTCTGTGCCTCCACCCAAATCTCATCTCATGTTGTAATCCCCATAATCCCCACTGTTGAGGAAGGGACCTGGTGGGAGGTGATTAGATCATAGGGGTGGTTTCTACATGTTGTTCTCAAGATAGTGAGTGAGTTCTGACAACATCTGATGGTTTTGTAAGTGTCTGACAGTTCTGCCTTCACAGGCTTCTCTCACCTGCTGCCATGTGAGACATGCCTGCTTCCTCTTCTGCCATGATTGTAAGTTTCCTGAGGCCTCCCCACCCACGTGGAACTGTGAGTCAATTAAACTTCTTTCCTTTATAAATTACCCAGTCTTGGGTATTTCTTTATAGTAGTATAAAAACGGGCTAACACAAAGGATAACCGGGACTGAAAGTGGCAGTTTTACACTCCCAGCCATTCTCTCTTCAAGGTATGCACACCCCTTGAAGCAGGCAGGTGTCTTCACAGGTTCAAGCATCAGTCAAGACACTGTACCAAGCACACCTCCTACCACCTTCAGAGCCTAATTGGCCCCAGCTGGTCACATCCTCAGGCTAGATTCTTTTCCTGGGATCCATTCTCTGCACGCTCTTCTAGCTCTTTTCCCAGGAGCCTCCTCAGCCCCTATGTTAATCTGTTTATGCAAACAGATAACACAGAAGGCCTGGCCCTGCCCTCATGTCTGGCACAGGTTAGGCTCTGACAAAGCACCTGCCATGTAAGCTCCCTCATTCTGTCCTGAGTGTGGGTAAGATTCTAGCATAGGGTAGAAAGATACCAAGAAAGCACAAGAGCTTAATGTTTGTGGTTCTGTTTTACGAATATGTTGAAATATTCCCAGTTTTAAAATTGTTGAGTCAAAATGTCATGAATCCCAGGATCTAGTGGGCATTATAATGCCAACTGGTCCACAAGGGAAACTGTATCAATGGCCAGAATGAAGCAAATCAGAATCACTTCAATAATCAAAAGTTAATGTAATTCCACTGGGTGGCTTTATGAAGCTTAACAAGTTTGTTTGAATCTATGTTGTTTAAAAAATAAAATTGGCCAGCCATGGTGGCTCACACCTGTAATCCCAGCACTTTGTGAGGCTGAGGAGGGTGGATCACTTGAGCTCAGGAGTTTGAGATAAGCCTGGGCAACATGGTGAAAATCTGTCTCTACAGAAAACACACACACAAAAAACTAGCTGGGCATGGTGGCATGCACCTGTATTCCCAGCTACTACTCAGGAGGCTGAGGTGGGAGGATGGCTTGAGTCCAGGAGGCAGAGGTTGCAGTGAGCCGGCACTCCAGCCTGGGTGACGGAACAAGACCCTGTCTTAAAAAACAAAAATCAAACTAAATTAACTGCCAGCAGGTTTATATCCCCTTCAGCTTCTACCGGAAAGGAATAAATTCTCAGCTCCTTCTATGCCACTTGACAACAGAATTAGGCTCAGAGGAGAGCTCAGAGAAGGAAAGACTAATTTTAGCTATATAGAAATTGGGGTCACATGTCTGAGCTCTGAGATCCTCAGTGGTCAAATCTTGAATTCATGTAAGCCTGAGAGAGGATGGGTAGTTTGGAATCAGTGCTCCAAAATATGGATCTTAGCTATTTTATATGCAGATGGTGTGGCTGATATAACTGAGTACTTATAATGTACTTCATACTTCAAACTTTACATTATCTAATTCTCACCTTGCAAGTAAGGTGTTAATATCCCCATTTTATATGTGAAGAACCTTTTTCTCATAGATACAAAGAGATTTCCCAAAGTCGTCAGCAAATAAGAGCAGACTGAACCCAGGTTTATCTGATTTCAAAAAACGTATTCTCTTCCCACTACATATGTTGCTTTCCCATCTACGCTGGAAGGTATGGGATGCAGATTTCATTCTCTGGATATTCTTACCTTGGATTTTTCACTCCCTTTGGTATTCCTGGCAGGTTTCCTGAGGTCTGACAGACATCCTGAAGAGGCACTCAGCACCCATTCTCAACTCCTTCTGGAGTGTCTTCCTGTACTGCAGAGGTGGGAACTCTGAGAGCCATTTCTCCAGTCTTACTTGCAGCTGGGGTTCTAACTGTGAATTAGGTTCAACCAATTACATGCAAGAGATTTGGAAGTCAGAATGGAGGCAGAAGCCACCTCCTCCTGATTGACTGTAAACACTGGCAAGCATGATTGTGGTAACACTGGGGCTTTCTGAAGCCATGTCTCCAAGTTCAGCCACTGACTGCATGGGTGTTGAGAGACAGTTAAAGTGGTGGTGACAGAACTTTCTAATAAACAGCTTTCAGCTAAGATAATGTGTCTTCAGAGTCACCGTTTCCAGCCACAGGCTCCTGATTTCCTCCCTTTATGGTGGTGGCAGATGTGGAAGCACCCGCAAGCCGGCTCCTCCAGCCTTCCCAACAAAGTTGTAAACACCTGCTTCTCTCTAGACAATGCCTTTCTGCTTAAAATAGCTGGCGTGGTTTTTGTTTCCTGCAACTAAGCCCCATTGATATATGCTGTTTTCCTTCTTTCCCTCTAACTGCTGGTTTTCACAACCGCCAACCCTGCATCCTTTAAGCTCTAAAATGAAAGCCTTGAATATCTTCATCACTCCATATTCTGCTTTGTTTTTCTCCATGGAGTTGATTGTCGCCCAAAGATTATTTTTATTATTTGTTGACTGTCCACCTTACTAGAATTTAAACGCCATTAGAACAAAGACTTTGTTTTGTTCACTGCTGTAACAACTCTGACATTTAGAACAGTACTAGAAAATAGTGGGAATTCAGCACATAAGCTTGAATGAACGAAATCTACTTTTTTTTTTTTTAACAAAATACTACTTTAAATTAATGCATGAATAGGGTCATCAACAAGATATTCTCAATAACACCTCCTCATGAAACATTTACCTGGGTTTTAAAAATCTTCCAAAAACACAAAATGTCATTTGTGCTATGTAACTCAGCATTACCTTTAGGTGACATCCCCTCCCAGTATGCCTGAGATGTTCCTGGTTTTAGCACTAAAAGCCTCACATCCTGAGAATCCCCTCAGTTCTGGGCAAACGAAGATGATTGGTTACCCTAATTAAATACGTTAGTTGCTGAGAAAGGCACTGTAATTACATTACTTCAGATCAATTTTGCAAATAAAAGTTTGAAAACACAAATCCACCTGCGGTCTCCTTCGCATATCAGCTGTGTTGCACAGGACTCCTGGAACCATCAGGTAAAATCCAAGCAATGGCTTTGGGCTGTATTTTATGATTTTTACTAAAATTTCTATTGCTTGTACCCTGAGTATTGCAGAGCTGAGCCTGTGACATCTTTCCTGCATCTCAGTTACATTCAAAACATGAGCTTCCCAGAGAAAACATACTGCAGCATAAAGACATGCTCTAGAGTCCCAGCACCGGGGACGTCCCCTTGGGAGACGCCAGAACTCGGCAGAGAATATGGATCCATGTTAATTCTGGGGATGAATAAACGCTTAGTCATCACCTCCCCCCAATTAAGGAACTCACTCCCATCTCGCTGCTAACACTATCCTGAAACTTCAGGCAGTCAGTTCCGGTGCCATGTGTGGATTTGAAATGTCAATGCCTTTGAACTGGCACATCAGAGAAAATTTGGAGAATAAGAGTATTCTCAGATACACAACCCAAGCTGCCAGAACATCTTGGATATCCTCTCCCTGATGATTCACGTGGAGAGATATTTGTATTTTAAAATGTGCTTCTCAACCAAAAGTGAAACTTAAAGCTGCTATCACTGTGGAGTTTTTTTGCACCTGCAGAAAAAAAAAAAAGTTGTGTTTTTTAAATTAACTGTTTTTGCAACACAGGCTGTTGCACGGGATATTGGTGTTTCTCCAGCCACGCATGTAAGGGGTTAACTGGGCAGCAGTTACATGATCTCAGCACACTACATTCCACAGCACCAGCAACCTCTGTCTGGACGTGTTTATAAAGCAGATATGGGGAAACTGAGCAAACCTCCACAGGGCAGTGTGCTTACAGGAACAGAAGCACATACACTGCTTTTCTTCTGCAGAAACTTGGTCAGACTCCAGAGCATGCTCTTTTCAGATTATATGAACTCTGAAATGTGCTACATCTTGATCCTTCCACAGCACAACCCAGGTTCTTGGACAGACTTAACATTTTTGCTAAAACCAGCTATTAGGCCTGACCACTTCCTTCCTTCCAGACACTATTTTCGGAAGCGGAGACACAGTGCCTCTGCACCTGCTGTTCATGTGGCCACAGAAGAAAACCTCTACAAAACCCTCATTTGTCTGCACAGCAGGACCAGTGATGCCCAAGCCCAGACAGGGAATGGGGAAGGTACCAGTGTCCCATGGGGCCAGTGGGGACCCAGAGGCCAGGCAGCCTCACAAGAAATCATCTCCCCCTGACTCCTGCCAGCTTCCTGCATCTCCTGACCTGAGACCTGACGGCTTCACACAGCTGGGCTCTCATCTCCAGGCCTGTGGTTGGACACATTCCTAAGGGGGTGAAGCCAAGAGTCCCAGTCCTGTTCTTTTGACACCAGGATGGTGGGGCTCAGGGAAGGAGATCTGGGGGATGACAGCCTAGTAGTACCCAACCTTGATTCACATGTTGGGGTGCAAATGAGATTGAGAAACAGCCTCAAGAAGCTGACAGTGTCACCCAACTGCCCTTGGGACGGGTCCACTGCAGCCTGGGGACAGAGGGAGGTCAGCGTCATGTCCTACCGGCTCTGATCACTCTGGTCCCAGGCATGTCACTGTGCTGTGGGATGGAGTTTCAGGGTGAGGGAGGTGGCTGAACAGCACCACGTAAAAACCAGTTTCTGCCTCCAGACCAAACTGGTACTCAGCCATTAGCTGTTTGACCCCTGAATGCCAGGAACTCATCCTGGCCACCTGTGTGTAAACCTTTCCCTAGCTTTTGTCTTTTATCAGGAGAAATCGGGCAGAACAGTGGGGTTCTTTTTCTTCACCTTTAATGTGGGCTTATTTGTCCGTAACTACAATAGCAGGGGGCCTTTACAGCCTAATGAACGCAGCGTCGCAGAGTGGCCTCAAGCAGAAGGAACGTCTCCTGTTCCATCTCTCGGAACTAGGGGCAGGAGGCCATTTGGGGCTTACCATCTTTTCATTCATATGCAAAGTACTTCCAAAAGCACAAGTGTGAAAACTCAGACTCCTGAAACCAAATCACTCATCTTCTTCACTTCTAACATCTCTGTCTCAGTGGTGGCTACATGATAGGATGGGACACTTTGGATTCGGGTGGGGAAAGGGTGTTGTGTTAGGGTTCCGATGTCCCAAGAATCTGTATTCCATAGCCATGTATAGTTCTTCTTTTTTACAAATCCTTTTCAATAGACTCAATATCACCTTTGGCAGTGGTTCATCAAAACACGGACAAAGCAGTACGGTTGAGGGTGGATTTATTTAGATATGCAAATGGCATTCCAGAAGCCCCTTTCGTCAAGGCATGTGGATGTGCTGGGTGCTTGCAACCTCAAGGCTGGGCAGAAGTACATGTCCCTGAATTCACAGTTCACAGCTGTACAGCGAGCCCGTTATCAAGGGAGTGACCCAGGAACTGGCTGCAGAGAATGGAAACTATTGTTCCAAAGGCAGTTACACTGAACTTGAACTTGCTGTTAAGTGCACACGTGCACACACACACCCAAGCCCATCATAAAAGCCTATCAGCTCGCACAAATACCAGCCAGAAGCATGTGTCCCTGGTACTTCCTCTAAGTGATGACAAGGTCTGAGGCTTGGGTCCATGAGCTGCTCCATTGCCTTCTTCCTCATGTCAACCCTAGGCATCCTGAGACTAGCTTGTTTTCCTACATTACTCGCAAGGATGACTTAGAAACAATACAGGCTTTCTCAGAAGTATTTTAAACATGATTCTGTTTTTCATGGCCTTATTGGCAATGGAGTATCATCTCTGGAGCTTAAATGATGCATTTCCAAGTCCTGAATTTTATTCCACTTGATGGGGTTTGAGAAGTCTGGTCACACTACAGAAGCAGGGGGAGGGCAGCATGAATGGCATTTGGGACCTGAGATGCAGGAAGAAGCCCTGAGCCTGTGTTGGGAAGAAGGAAGGGGGAGGAGACCTGAGCTACCTGAAACCCTTTGATAACCAGGTCATGTGACTCAGGGCAACCTTCCATTACTGTTTTGTTAATTTATTTAAAAACAGGATGACTCAGTAAAAGGTTTTAGATGTAAGTCTCAAAGAACTAAACTCCTCCATTTAGGACCTGGGGGAAGAGCAGGTCTTAACTTTTGAAAAGCAGGGTGCCAAGGAGCCAGGGAGCATCCCTTTCCTCCTGATAACTCCCCTTTCACTAAGAAACTGAGACAGTCAACGAAGGTGCTCCTTCCAGAAGCAGCCTCGCCTCTGTGTGTGGCATTTCAACTACAATGCATCCGCCAGGAAAATGCTCCAGTTGATTTCCATCCAGGGCTGGATAACTTTATGGCCGCTAATTATATCTGCAGCCACACATGGAGATAGGCACAGAAATAGCCTTTTGTCCTTTCATTAAAGGAACCTCTTCAAATGTTAACTTAGCAATCTCCTCCACAACCCCCCAGAGGTAGCAGGCAGGCAGCGAAGTGTTCATATTCTGATTTTATAGAATAAGACACTGGGGATGCAGGGGAGGTTGGTGCTGTGGCTTTCTCCAGGCCAAGACTATACCTTCAAACACCAAGTGGATGATAAAGACTGGTGTTCTTGAAGTCACCCCTTTTATTCCACAAGACAGACCCCAAGTTTTGAGGGCAGCGTCTATGTGTAAGGCCTTGGGTCCTAGAAAGAATAGTGACAGACACGGTGTTGGAGCCCAACACATATTTCCTGTAGTGGAAAATGTCTTATCCATGAACCCCTCTAAGTGACATAAACACAAAACGTTCGTTGTACGTGTAAGCCTAAGGATGAAAACAGGAAAGACGCAGAGGTGGGTGAACCTCGCTCATAGCAGAGAAGGTAACCAGTGGAGTAGCTAAAATACTCCCCCTCCCCAGGGAACACTCCCAACACAAAGGAAGAGAGACATTTCAGATAACAGACATGCTTACAAGAAACAAGACCCCCTTCATAGCACAGGGAATTGGGCTCAACTTGCACCCAACTTGTGCCCTGGCCTCTTAGTGCCACTGTGAGCCGAGTAAAGGCATCTTCATGCTAAGTCTTCATTTCCTCCACATGAAACGGAGATGAATGCCTATTCTACAGCACAAGTGTGATGAAGGAAGATGGGGACTCATGGAAAACGCTCAGCACAGGCCCCTGCTCAGGCGAGCCCTCAAGAGAAGAAGTCATCTGCGGCCTCACAGTAACCTCCAGGGTTTCTTGTGGTCAACAAGGGAAAACATTTTGGTCCCCAGAAAGAAACAATACTTTGTCAGTCCTACTCCGTGATTGTGCTCTTTGAAAGCAGACACAGACAAAGCCAGGAGTGATGCCCCTTAAAAATTTAACTATATATCATATTCATTTATTATCAATCCACAGGATAATCTGATTGCTACATGAGCTCATAAAAGCTTTTCTCACCTTTACAAAATTAAAAAAAAAAAATGTGCCACAAGGATGTAATAACAACTGCTGATAAACAAGAAAAGGAATCTTAAAATTATAAATTTGCTGTAGAAAAGATAAAAAACAATTATATTTTATTTAGAATTTTACCTTGAATAAAATATTCCCCTGTATAAAAAATAAAAAAGCTTGCTCTGGTTAGAATTAGAGTATTTTTGTCTTCAAATCTGGGAATTTGCATAATATTTCCATGATAGTTTTTCCTTTGTACCGCGTGGCATTCAAGCATAGCAGATTAGAAGGATTTTTTTTAAAGCAGTCTTAAAATGGGACATCTGTAGAGAAATTCATTTCCTTCTTCTCCTCCGGATATGGAATGGAAGCTTTGAGGGAAGGAAAAGTAGGAAAAGAGTGGGATGGGATGGGTCGGGATGGGATAGGAAGAGAGGCTGGGGAATGGGCAGAGAAGGGGGTGCTGAGTGTGCTGTGAAATAGAGCAAGATCACAAGAAGGCCTATCTGTAAGTGCTTTAAGATAAGGTGCAGAAGCAGACTGCAATGTCGCTAGTGCTGCCTATGTACATATTCACAAGAATAAAAAATTCCAGCTAGTTCACATTATCTCCTCCGTTCTGAGGCATCCACTCCACCTTGCTGGCCGTGACCGCAGGCAATGCAGCACCTCCACTGCCCTTGTTGGTCCTTGAACTTGAGCGAGTAGCCCTGGGAGATCCAGCAGGCTCTAGAAACACACGTCTACCAATGGGCTGGAGTCCTGAGTTAAAGAGAAGCTCCAGTACTGGAGTTGGACACAGCAATCAATGTTCTATTGTCAAGGCTTTTTCCCTTAGATTTGTCTAAAATAGGTGTCAGAGAGAAAAAATAAAATACAAACAAACAACAAAACAAAGCCAAGAAGCCCCACTAACCACTGGGGGGAATCAGAGGCTTAACAGCTCTTGACGCGGGCCTGGGTGATATCCGATGTTTTCTTGATGACACTGGCCCGGGTCTCCCGGTCTGGCCGACTGCTGCTGGATGCTGGGGTCATGGAGGAAGAAAGGGGGAGGTCTTGAAAAGGGGGCCAGGAGCTGTTGTAAGGCACCGGATTGCTCTCCTCTTTGATGGTGACCTGGAGGTCCGGTTTGTTGGAAGTGACGAAGGATGCCATGCCGGGCAGCAGGTAGGAGCCTCGAGTCCCCATGTTGCTGAGGTACTGTTTGCCTTCAATATTCCTCTTCCGCCAGTGTGGCCGCCCCTTTCAAGAAAGTAATTAAGATATGTATTTCCTTCTCCTTCTATTGGATGGCTTTTTAAAAAATGCATCACTGGCCAGGTGTGGTAGCTCATGCCTGTAATCCCAGCACTTTGGGAGGCTGAGGCTGGAGGATCACTGAAGCTCAGGAGTTTGAGACCAGCCTGGGCAATGTAGTGAGTCCTCATCTCTACAAAACATAAGAATTAGTTAGGCATGGTGGTGCACACCTTTAGCCCCAGCTACTCGGGAGGCTGAGGTGGGAGGATCACTGGAGCCCAGGAAGTCAAGGCTTCAGTGAGCTATGATTACGCCACTGCACTCCAGCCTGGGCAACAGAATGAGACCTTGTCTCAAAACAGCAACCCACAAAAATTTAAAAATGAAAAATGTGTCACTGTTCCCATGTGTTGGTGCTTTAGCTGAATTTTTTAAGAACTGCAGAATGAACAAAGGCTTAGCACTTCTATATCCCTCAAGTGAAATCTATTGTACCCAGCTATTCATATGCCAAGTAATGGTTTTTCTTCCCTTTTCTTTCTTCTTTTTTTTTTTTTTTTAAATCAATTCCCATTTGATACCTCCCAGAAATACTTTCCAGACTACTCTATGAAGGCAAGAAAAGAAGGCAGCAGCTTGGTTTCTGGTTCCCCTATGCTCTGCCGCTCGGCCCGATTATTCGATAGGTTTCAGGTCACCACGGCCAGTGTGACACAGTGACTCAGTCCCTCAGTGCTGGCCCAGTCAACCTGAGCCAACCTGCATTTGCAGAGAAAAGGTAGTGAGGAACTTAGTGATATGCAATAATGTATGCCCTTTGATTGCTTTCAAATGGGGGTGGTTTAGAGCTCCCCAGTGTGGAGCTCTGAATGAAGGGCTGGTTTCATTCAGAGAAGGGACTAGATCTGCAACCTTGAAGAAATCAGGCCAGGGTGTATGTGAGTGTGTACATCTGTCTTTTCAGAATGCCTGCACTTTTTCTGAAAGTGTTTAGTACATGGGAAACCACTAATTCAAACAACCATGAGCTTCCCTCTCTCTTTCTCCCTCCCTCTCGCGCTCTCTCTCATTCACTCAAGCACAGACGCCCAGCAGGTGGCCAGCAGGAATGCTTTCCATCTCCATTCCAGCCCCTCTCTGCCATTGTGCACGCCCCATCTACGGGAGGGAGAGGGGATGGGACCCACTCGGAATCAAGATGGGGCACACAACCAGCTCTGGGCATGGGTCACAGGGGGAGGGAACCCACGCACACGTGGAAGAGGCTTTTGCTTAGCATTTTCTGACATGTACTGGTCACTGCTTTTGGCTGGGAAGGCTGTTCTATTTTTGCCAGTGAAGTAGGATGTTTAAGTGGTAAGAGCATCAGCATTTCCTGGCCTCCACTTCATTCCCTTTTCCTGCCATCACAGCTTCTCTACCTGATGGTAACATTTAACTTCCTTTCCTCCCATTCAGTTCCAACACCGAATTTTATAACCCCAAATCCAAAAGTATGGTAAATTTTAGGTGATGCATATCTCACCACACAAGAAAATCCCAAAGTGAAGCTTGTGATCTAAAGGAAAGGTGTGTAACCAGCAGCAAGGAAAGCCCGGAGCTGGTGGGGAGGCTCTTCCTCGGCAGAATCGTGGGTGGTCGGGGCGGCGGCTTACCTCAGTGCTCTCTTCATCGCTGGGCACACTATCAGTCGTTTCGCTTTCTGTTCACAGAGAGAAAAACACAGGGCCATCATTCCTGTCCCTCAAGCTGTGCCCAGGCTTGGGCAGTGTTTATAAAAAGGAGACTGAGTAACTAAACTCACCACCTCCTCCCTTTGTAAAGTCAAACATTCTACATGGAAGAAGCTACAGTGAATTTCCACTGCGTAATCTTCGGAGAAGCCAGGCTTGAGAGCTGCGAGGAGGCTCGCTTGGCCGGGGCCAGGCTGCGCCTACACTGGGCACTGACTCCCAGGAAGGGGCCCTGGTCCCTGGGGCCCTCCTCACTGCAGCTCCGTCCACGATGCCCACACGGGTCCTGTCTTCCAATCCATGCCAACCAACTCATTTAAGTTCCAATGCTGAGTTGACCATTTCAAAAAGGTTTTCCTACATTATCCCCATCACACTCAGATCCTTCCTTTACCTCTCACCCCTTTAGGACTTAGATCCTGGATTTCTAGAGTTGCATCTGCCATGTGGGTTACCGTAGGTGGACAGACCTGGGGTGCTCCCCATGATCCTCACCTCCTCAGGTTCACTTTCTTTGGGATTGCCTCCCTTGAGTGTGGATGGAATGTGTGTCTGCTTCTAATAAATAAGATACAGCAAAGGGGATGGAATGGATGTGATCCTGTGTCCATGATCATGTTACGTAACACAGAAACCTGTTGGAAGAGGAAACACTCTGCCTTGCTGGCCTTGCTGAAGCAAGCAACCATGTTGGGAAGGCTCCTATGGCAAAGAAGTAAGGACTGCTTCCAGCCAACAGCCAGCAAGAGACTGAGGTCCTTGGTTCAACAACCTGCAAGAAACGAAATTTTGCCAAAACCACGTGAGCTTGGAAGTGGACCCTTCCCCAGTTGAGCCTCAGATGAGACAGCAGCCCTAGTCAACACCTCCATGGCAGGTTTGCAAGACTCTGCAGCAGAGGACCCAGCTAAATGACGCCTGGATTCCTGACTCACAGAAACCGTAAGATCCAAATGTGTGTTGCTTCAAGCCACTAAGTTTGTGGTTTCATGGTTATGGCAGCCAATCAGTTACCATCCCCATTTGGCCTGCCAGCTGTGAGACACTGGGAAAGTTTCTCAACTTTACTGAGCTGCAGTTTTCTCCTCTGTAAAATGAAGGCACTGCCACCTGCTAAGAGGATTACATGGAGAGTGAGTGAGAGGGTACATGGAAAAGGCCTAGCAAGGGCCTGGCACACAGCACACGCTCCGTACATCAGCACTGCTTAACCCTGGGTTTGCACAACAGGCTGGATTAATGGAATTGAAGTCTAGTGATTACACACAACCTATGCTTATAAAAAGATTTTTAAACGTAAAAACATTTTGATTTTGTAAAATAAAATATCAATGGTGTGCGATTTTTCCAGTGTCTATAACCACTGAGAAATAAAATCACAGAGGGCAGAGCCTGTACAATATTTAGGCATTTAGAGATCACTTAGCCTGAGCCATTCACTGTACAGAGCCATACACTGCCTAAAGAGTCACTGCAATAGCTTCTCTTCCTGATGGTAACCTTTAACTGCCTTTCCTCCCATTTAGTTCCAACTCTGAATTTAATAACTCCATACCCAAAAGTATGGTAAATTTTAGGTGATGTATATTTCAAAACACGAGAAAATCCAAAAGCAAAGCTCACGTTCTAAAAGAAGCAAACATTCTAAAAGAAGGGAGCCCTATGGGTCAGTGCCATGCCGCAGTCTCTGCATGCAGGTCTCACAGGGGTCCTACGTCAGGAAGCAGCTGCTCTTATCCCCCGTTATGCAGAAGAGCTCTTATGCTCCAGTGCCTTCCAGCTTTCCACCCGGTCCCTGCTGAGGGGCTGGCCTCAGTCTCACGTCTTCCTGGTGGCAGAGCTGGGATGAGATGGCTCCAGCCCAGATAGAGCCCTTTCTTCCACCGAGAGCATTAGCCCCAGACCAGGCTGTCTATCAATTAAAGGCAAAAGAACAAATGGACAAACTGTGCCACAGGTGCATTCCTTAAACGAGGAAAGTAAGAACATGGACTCCACTGGTCCCAGTCTGGAGTCTCTGGGCCTGTTTGTCAGCCACCGTTCTCTAGTGACTTCACACAACCTGAGTGATTGCGGGGGGCTGGCCATGAGCATGCAGAAGGCAGATCTCTCCACTCCTCGGACTGGGCATGTTTCCCCAAAACATCCCGTGCTGGGAGCCACAGAGGCCCAGAGAAGCCCTCAGCCTCAGCTGACGAAGATCCCAGCTATGAAGATGAGCTGACAGTGCTAAGCACAAGAACTGTTTCCATGCAGAAACACATGAAAAACAACAGAAAACAGAATTCCCCTCCTCACAGAACCCTCATGTTGGCTCAATATCCCGAGGAGGCAGGAATCGGAACAGCCACTCCCAAGAAGAAAAATGAGGAACAGAGATGTTGAGAAACTTGCCAGAGTTGCCAACTGAGACAGCACAGAGGAGAGAAAACAAAACCGGACTTCTGACTCCAGGGCCTGCACACTGCACACAGCAGCCCCGCTTCCCTGCTCTTCTGGCCTCTGACGAAATTTCAAGATCCGCTTTCCATTTTATGCTGAGCTTTCTTTGTGCTCCAAAGCCAAGGTTTCTCTTCCTTTCATATGGGTTCTGAGGCTCTTTACTCCTAATGACTTTCCATAAATATCACGGTCTTCTTTTCCTTTCCCCTCCAAATACAAACAAAGAAACGCCACCAAGCATGCTTTGGGGGCTGGGATTCCAGCACAGCCCAAGCCGCAGGTGCAGGAAGGGCTGGAAGTCAGATCCTGGGGTAAGGCTCCTGGGTGAGACCTTGCACAGCCCATGAATGTGACTGGGATGCTAACTTCCTTTAAGTACCCCGTTTTCAGCTTCAGGGAAATAGCTGCAGATAAGAAAAGATACACACGCTCTGAACTTCTGTTTTCAGCTGACACAAACGCGAGTTGAAGAGCGTCATGTCTAGATGAAGGTCCACAGCATCTGAAGGTGTCAGGAAGATGCGCCATATTAGGACACCGACAGTTTTAAAAAGGGGCCTTGAGTACCTTCGCTTAGGAGCAGAGAACCCTGAACCTCCCCGAGGGCAGCAGTTCTCTCTGCGACCCCAAAATCGGTGACTCAAAGTGCTTTGGTGGATGCACCGCGCCCCATGTCCTCTGTTTCCTTGGTTTGACTCCACCACTCCCACTTCCACGCTGACTTCTTACACAAGGCAGCTGACTGCAGCTGTGCCTCCAGATCAGTGCTACTATGGAACTATCAACATAAGTTATTTCATTTTCCCTTTTGATTAGTTTGAATTTGCTTTTGCTTTTTGTTTATTACTTACTTCAAATACAATGGAATAAAGAAGTCTGGAGATGCTTCTCTAGCAACTCCAAACAAGCTGAAGAAGCTGAAGGTGTTCACATGGCACCAACAGGCACATGAGTAATTCACTTAACCTTTCTGGTCTCAGTTTTCCTGAAAGCATCTGGGCTGGGAGGGAAGCGGAGTATTTGGATTAGATGATCTCAAAAGCTCTTCCAGTTCTAGGGTGACGCTGGTTGTAGGTTAACTCTCTATTCCAGACCAGTTTTTAATGCCTCCCTGAGAACACACATATTGTCTAACCATCTCAGGAATACTGCTGGAAGGGGGATGATACATTTTTACCTGAAAGCCTTTTTGCACTCTGACATTCTGCTACACTTTCTGGAAGGCTCTTGTTCAACAAGTTTGATTTGAATGTCTTTCTATTGATCATATTCTCAATTACTTTCACCAGGAGTAAATTATTTTCAAATTGGAGTCCTCTTAATCTCAAAGCCATTGTGTTTTTGCTCCGCCCAACAAAATGCAAGCCTGGTGTGGTTTCCCGAAGGATTCAAAGCCTTTACTGATGGCTGCCGGTCAGTAGAAGATCTCCACTCTCTCATTATAGCCAGTGAGTCCTTCAGATGATGCTTTCTTCTCGAGTCTACTCTCCAGCCCCTCTTACCCATCCTCCCCCATTATTCTACTGTGGTTTTCTTTAATTAAACCATCAACCACCTAATAAAATTCTGATGCCACAGATCAGGCAAGCGGTCACTTTGTGATGGATCTTTAAATATGACATGTCTCTCCGCCAGAGCTTCCCAAGTGGCACTTTGAAATGTCCCTCCCTAGTATGAAAGGTTTACAAATCACACTAGAAGTTTATGTTGCCTTAAAACATCCAATGCAAGTACCGTCTCTTCTCTTTCTCACCGTCATATTTAGACCATGGAGGAGAAGACAGACTTGCAAAACTGAATGTGGTTTTCTAATATACTACTGGGATTATAGTTCAATGATTAGTAGAGGGGAAAACTAGCAAACAGCAGCCTCCAAATACCAGTTTTCCAAACAGATGAATAAAGATGGTCAGAGGAGGTTGACATTCAGATGAACAGCCCAAACAAAGGAACTCCATCATGAAAAACAGGCAAATGGCCAACTCTATTGGAGAACATAAAGCAAGAAAGGTGAATACACGCAGAAAGCTGCCTTTCCTGGCAGCATGTTATACAATTTCTGACGGAGGAACTAAAATTAGCCACAGTCAGTAACAGGGAAATGTTTTATATCAGTGTGAGCTCTAGAAAAGCAGCAGCGATGGAACATTGTGGCTCCATCCAGTAAGCCTCCCTCCACAAGGTTCTGGAGAATCCAGACAATGAAAACAACGGAAAGAACCAAAGACCAGGCTGAAAAGCCAGGCTCCAGCAAAACCTCCTGTTGACTGCCATCCTGGCACTGAAATCCTTCCTTTCAAATCTATGCAAATGTCCTGAAGACAGTAATGAAATTTTCACTTCTCTCTGCATGGATCTGCTCTTCTCCGGATTCTTTTGCTTGAGCAAATGCCACTGCTGGCAGAACAGCAAGAAGAGGTCTTTCCAGAATCCCCAGGAGGACCTCAGAAAAGTCTTACTCAACAGATAAACATAGAAGTCTATTCTAAAGCTCCGACCCCCTAAAAAAAGAAGAGAAAAAGAAAACCACATGGAGTGTAACGATGCCTGCAGCAGCAGGATATAGAAGAAAGTCATGGGTTTTTAGCCATAACTATGTAAATATAAGTAAAGTGGCTGAGTGTTTCACGCTTCAGTTAGCTCTACTGTAAAATTAAGGCATAAACATTCGGCTGTGCCTCCTTTGGTGGGTCCTTGTGAAAATCAAATGAGATCACGGGATGTGGCTGTGCTCTGAATGGCAGAGCCCGTGCAGCTGTCCAGGGCAGCAACACAGGGTGAGGGGTTAAGGACCAGCCTTTGGCATCAACGGCTCATGGGTTCTAGCTGTGCTTCCAACTGTTCCTCCCTCAGACACACTGCTCTACCTACGACAGCCGTATATCCATATCCATATATATATATGTTTTTTAAAGACAGGATCTCACCCTGTCTCCCAGGCTGGGGTGCAATGGTGCAATCAGGGCTCACTGAAGCCTTGGACTCCTGGGCTCAAGTGATGCTCCTGCCTCAGCCTCCCAAGTGGCTGGGACTACAGGCACATGCCACCACACCCAGCTAACTTTTTTTATTTTTTGTAGAAGAGGGGTCTCACTATGTTGCCCAGGCTGGTCTCTGAGTTCTGGGCTCCAGTGATCCTCCCACTTCAGCCTTCCAGTGCGGGGATTACAGATGTGAGCCACCACACCCAGCCAGATTCATCACCTTTAAAAAGGGGATGATGATGGTGCCCGGCTGACAGGGTCACTCTCGTAATTATAATTAAACAAGTCAGCTGTATCATACCAGGCTTGGCAGCTCAGGTCTGTAATCCCAGCACTTTGGGAGGCTGAGGCGAGCAGATCCCTTGAGCCCAGGAGTTCTAGACCAGCCTGGGCAACATGGCAGAACCCTATTTCTATTAACAACAACAATAACAACAACAACAAATAGTCAACTGTACCGAAGCACTGAGCATGGTTCCCAGGGCACGATAAACCTGCAGCAAATGGTAGTTCTTGTGACTGAATCCTGGCAAGGACCAAATAGGGACTGGCACGTATAAGAGTTCAAAATGCATTTGCTGAATAAATCACTGACGACAAGCTTATCCTGTTTGACAGATTCTAGTCTTCCTGTAGCCAAGGTTTATTCTCACATCCCACTTACGTTCCTAGCTAAATGCACACTAGGACCTATGCTAACTGAAGTAAGCCAGTCACAAAACAATAAACACTGTGATTTCACTCATATGAGGTACCTAGAATGGCCAAATTCATTGAGATAGAAAACAGGTAGGAGGTTGCCAGGGGGTAGGGTGGAGGAGGGAAAAGAGGACTTAGTGTTTAATGCGGACAGAGTTTCGGTTTTGCAAGATGAGAAACGTGCTGGTGGTGGCTGCCGGTGACAGCTGCGCAACATGAACGCACTTAATGCTACTAAACTGTGCACTTAAAAATGGCTAAAATGCTAAATTTTATGTTAATGTATTTTACCACAATTTTTAGAAGTGAAAAAAAAAGGAAAAAAAAAGAAAGTTGGCATTCAGGGAAAATGAGATTAGATTTAGTGGCTGATCATTCACAAACAACGGTCCTTTAATTCCAGCGCTGGTCTGAGCCAGTGTTGGGGGTGGCACCTACTGGAGGACACCCCATTTGGCAGCGTGTAAAGAGCACAGGGAAGAATCCCTGAACAATTTACTAGAACTGAACTGCAGTTTCCTAGGATGGGGCCTCTGCTTTTCATTTTTAATAGCTGCAAGCAGTAACACTGACTCAGGATTTACATTTCCTAATTACGACTGATTTCCGCAAAGTTAAATGGAGATCATCAGGAAGAGAGAAGATGACGTAATGCTGGTGAACAAGAGGGGCCGTCCTTTTACTCTGTAAGAATCAAGAACCAACTGGATCTGTTCCTTCTCCTGTGACTCTGCCCGGGCCAACTCCTGCCATTATGTCGCCAGTTCCCTGGGGAATTGGCAATGGGCTCAGTCCTCTGGCCTAATTAGAACCTGTACTAGATATAAAAAGAAAGAGGAAATATGTGGAAAGGACAAGTACGCTTGGCGGAATGGAATGGATCTAGCAATGAGCTTGGGGTCTGAAGGTTGAGGTCAAGTCCCGGCCCAGACACGTGCTGACTGTACGACCCCGAGTAAGTCCCTTCCCTTTCAGAAATGAAGGAACAGGAAGAGATCACCTCTAAGGTCCTATCCAGTCTGCTCAAACTGAGAATCCATTAAAACACTGCCAAATTTCTAATAACTTGGACTAATAAATTAGACTCTGATGAACCACTGCCCTAAAGAAATCTTATCTGCTAACCATACATAAAAAAAATGTTATGGGAGCCCAGGCACTGTGGCTCAAGCCTGTAATCCCAGCATTTTGGGAGGCCGAGGCAGGCAGATCACCTAAGGTCAGGAGCTCGAGACCAGCCTGGCCAACATGGTGAAACCCCAACTCTACTAAAAATACAAAAATTAGCTGGAGTGGTGGTGTGTGCCTGCCTGTAATCCCAGCTACTCAGGAGGCTGAGGCAGGAGAATCGCTTGAACCTGGGAGGCAGAGGTTACAGTGAGCCGAGATCATCCCACTGTACTCCAGCCTAGGTGACAGAGCGAGACTCTGTCTCAAAAAGAAAAAAAAAAAAAATGTTATGGCCAACTGAGTAAAGAAATGCTGTGATCCTGTCCTCTACCTGAGAACAAAAGTGTCCAAGAAGATGTTGATCAAGATAATTTAAGTATGAAAAACTCCAGGAAGAATAACTCCTAGGACAGAGGAGAGATGCTCCGGGGGGTGGTGAGATGGGTGACCCTAGACCAAAGCACTGCGCAGCGGGTTCCCAGGCCTCCCAGAGCCTCCCGCTGCCGCTCACCTGCATAGGAAGACACGGGGGAGATCTGCAGAGGGTAGAGCTCGCTCATGCTGACCGGCTGCTCATCGCTCTCAGTGGTCACCTCTACGACTTGGCAAATGTCCGGCGGATTGGTGACAATCTCTTGATCCTCAATGTTGCTGTCCAGATGGGACTGTCCTACAACTTCAAAGAAAAGACAGCCATCATGCAAAGTCCCCTGACCTCACAGTTCTAGCATACTTTCTCAAGAAAGAAAGTCTTCCCCAAAAGAGCCAGGCTGCCAGGCTCCCATCACCATCTGTCCCCCGCCATGGGGCTGAAGAACAAGCCTGAGCTCTGTAGCTCTGGGGTGATGTCTCCCAGGGAGCAGCCGGCCAGCCCTTGGCTCCCCAGGTCTGTCTCCAGCATGCCTGCCAATGGCATGCACTGTAGCCATGTCCTATCCAGCTCAGCAGAATTCCACTCAACCCCGTCACAGCCAAGGCCACAGGACCAGAGGCAGCATCCAGCCCCAGCCCCAGGGCCAGACATGACAGTACTTTGAACCTGACCAATTTCTGCTCCCTGCTCTTGCTCCAAAAGAAGGCGCTGTGCTTATTTTCTGGATTCTATGATCCAGGGAGACATTATCAAACCTTACCAAAGAGGAAGGACCATGAAAATCCACCCAATTGTGTCACATCTAGCTGTGGGGTGCTCTGCTTACGCTCCTAGCTCTCCTCCTGCTCTGTAGGCAACATGTCCAACTGGCTGAAATATCAGCACAGTGGAATAGAGTCAGATCTCCAATTCCAGCAAACATTAGTAGCATCAGCTCTCCAGAACACTGATAAGATGGAATCTGACAACCCTAGCTCTGAAATCTGCCTCAATTTTTAAAATTATATTGTTTATTTCAAGATCATTATAAACTCACATACAGTTGTAAGAAATAACACAGAGGGATCATGTGCCTGTTACTCATTTTCTTCCAATGGTTATATCCTGCAAAGCTAGAATACAATATCACAACCAGAGTATTGACATAAATAACAATCCACCCATCTTGTTCTGATTTCCTCAGTTTTACTTGCACTCTTTTGCGTGAGTGTGTACCTGCGCCAGGACTAAGTGCAGTCTGATCACACGTGAAGTTTCATGTACCTACCACCACTGTCAAAACACCAAACAGTTCCATCACCACCAGTCTCTCTCATGTTACTCTTTGTAACCATAGCCACCTTCCTTCAGTACCTCCCCATCCATCTCTTTGTCCAGGACCCCAGGGCAACTATTAATCTGTTCCCCATTTCATTAATTTGTTCATTTCAAGGATGTTATATTAATGAACTCATATAGTAACCTTTTGGGGCTGGCTTTTACTCAGCAGAATTCACTGCAGAGTCACCCAAGTTGTGTGTTCCTTTTCTATTGCCGAGTAGTATTCCATGGTATAGATGTACCAGTGTTTATTCTCCCCCTGAAGGATGTCTGAGTTGATACAAGCCTTTGACTATTACAAATAAGGCTGCTATGAATGTTTGCGTTCAGGTTTTGTATGAACATCAAGTTTCCATTTCTCTGGGATAAATGCCCAAGAATGCAATTGCTGAGTCATATGGTAATTTCATGTTTAATTTTACAAGAAATTGCCAAACTGCTTCCCGGAGTGACCGTGCCATTTTACATTCCCACCAGCAACGTCTGAGTGATGAGATTTCTCCATAGCCTCGGCAGCGTTTCGTGTTGTCACTGTTTATTTATTTTGGCCATTCTCATAGGTAAGTAATGATATTTCATTGCCATTTCAATTTGAAGATCCCTAAGGTCCTGCCTTAATTTTAAACGAAACTGACCTCATACTGCTGTCAGTTGGATGAAATGTCCCTGAAAATTAGCTTCAATAAATAAAGGTGAAGAAATAATTCCCAAGGTCCTCGTATATGTTATTTCAACATTTTATCCCACAAGGATGACAGAGAAAGCATCGTTATCCTGCTATAGATGAAGAAACTCAGGCACAGAGAGGGAGAGTGGCTTGTCCAAACTCACACAGCTTGGAGAATATGCGGTGCTCTATGTTGCTGACATTTTCTCACCAATCGGCAAAGTATTCAGGTTAGAATGCATGCCAGTCTCCTTGAGACGCCAGGCGTCATGGAGAGGCTTCGGTTTTAATCACTCCAAGTATTTTATTTTCTGAAGTATTTTTGCTTATAAACAGGTTCCTGTTTTAATTGCTTTCTGTGGAGTGATGAGCACATTCTCTGACTGCTACGCAGGGAAGGTTTTGGAGGGCAGTGGCAATTCATAGGTTCTTTAATATAGAAAGGAAAGGCACAGAAGAGGCTCAGAAAGGGGATTTGGGGCTGTGATAAGAGTCCAAAAGCCACAGCATACAGAATGGAAGGAAACCGGATCCTGTTTAGGTTTTCCTGGTGGGGATAAAATTAAAGAAAAGGCAGGCAGGCTATATATGGCAGGCAGATCCCAAGCCTGTTTATTTCATCCTTTGGACTATCCTATTTGAGGGTGAGGACATCAATTATGCGGGTCACTAGACACAGGCTGACGCTGACCTACACTGACCTCTCTCAAGTTTCTTCTGCCTCTTCCCTCCAAGTAAAATAAAATGGCAGGAAAACAAGATAATGTCCTGCCCTAGCCCAAGTCCTAAGAAGCAGCTGGTGGGTGGAGGTAGAAACCAAATGGGTGAGTTTGAGGAGGGAGGGCACAGTGCTACTTTGCATACTAAGGCAATGAAAGCCTTAGATAAATGTGACTTAAGTCGAAGCCATTTAAACTTCCAGTACTTCAAAACTCATCTCTCCTTTGCATGTTGCTCCTAATAGAAAGCCAGCAAGCTAGCTGGGACTACAAACAATGGCAGCCGCTCAAGTATCCCCCTAGTCAGATCCCTTTGTTCCAACCAGGAATTCTTTCTCTCACTGCTTTTCCCCATGACATCCAAGTCGGTTATTCAACTAACAGAGATTTATGGAACACCTGCTTTGCACCTCCTGGCCTCCCAGGGCTAGAAGGAGCAGCGGAAGATCGATGCAGTCAAGCATCCGGTTTGTAAGAAGTTCATAAACATGGCTACAGGCCAGCGACTAACCATCTAGAGAGTAAGTTTAAGGTCGTGAACACAGAAAAGAAAGAAAAGAAAAAGAAGGGGGCCATACGATGGAAGCTGGAGAAGTGGGGTGTTTTTTCTAGTTTCAGGAATCAAAGGCTTCAATGAGGCAGTGGCACAGGGGTGGGGGGTTGAGTAAAAGGCAGCACGCACCATGCCCCTGACTTCTGGAGCCCCTTCCTGACCCGCCAGCACAGACCAGCCTCTGTCCCCTGGGTGCCTCTCATTCACTGTCCCTGTCGCTCAGCCGAAACTACAACGGGGCGTGACCTTGCGACACTTCTGGACTTCCGGCCTTGTGTTGCTGGTGAATTCTATATACCCATATGGAACTTTGAACTGGTCAATGGCATCTCTCCTCAACGAAAGTATGAACTTTCTGTGTCCAGTCATGACACACACTCACAACTCCCACCAGAGGCACTCAGGGACTCTCCCCTGAATAAAGGGACACGTGAAGGGGCTGAGGTTCACTGACTGGAGCCAGAGTCGAGTCCTGCAGGAGATTGTGACAATCTGCAATTACGAGATGTGACAACTAATGTTTTCTAGAAAACGTCAAGACTTCTGGCAAGTGGACTCTTGAAGCCTTTGGGAAGTGATAAAGACAGCCGGCTGTGGGTGCGAGGGCTGGGGGCCAGGGAGGAAACGTGTTGGGGTGATGAAAATGTTCTGTCTTGAGTATGGTGGTAGTTACATCACTGAGTGCATCTGTCAACATTTATAGGACCGTATGCCTTAAAAGGGGTGACTTTTACCATATGTCACTTAATATACATGACCTGGGATAAAAAGTAGATAAGCATGTCCACGCAGATTTTAGGTGTATCCTGAATGCGGGTGACCAGGGCAGAAAAGTCAGTCTTTGTTTTCTGGGCTATGATCTGGATACCAAGTTAATGTAATTAAGTTATCTCTCAGGCCAAATTTCCCCACAGGAGTGTGCTGTTTTATGCCCTGGTAAGGGACAATAGCTTCTCTCCATCCAAACATCCTGGGTACTTCAGAAACTTTCCAGCTCCCGAGTGAAAGCCCATGAGAGAAGCAGGGAAATCCCGGTATCGAAATGCTCTCGAGATGAGCATCAACACTATCGCTAACCAGTCTCTATCTGTTTCTCTCGCTCTGTCTCTCGCTCTGTCTCATGCCACGTGAACTGATTTCCCTGAACCGCTCACAGCAACACTGACTCCTGATGGCTGAAAAGACACATGAATAACAAACTTACCTGCTACAGCAAATAGAGTCAGAAGTAGCACTCCTCTGGGTACTAAAGAGTGTCGAGACTAATAATAATGACAAAACTTGACTTTCTGAGCACCTATCTTTGCCTCTACCTACCACCTCTCAAGACCTCACAACCCATGAGGAAGGCACAATAGTGATCCCCATTCTGGACATGCTGAAACAACCGAACGAGACATAACCACATAACTAATTCAAGGTCAGACAGCCAATCAGCAGCAGAACCGGGATTCAGTGTTAGCCTTACCTGACTCCAAATTTCAACTCTTTATAATATGTTCTTCCTAACAGAGAGAGTTATTGAAGTCCGAACTGAGCTACTGTTGGCTTTCTTAGCCCCTCTCAGGATAAAAAACTTTTGAATCTCACCTTAGTGAGTCTTCAGGCTCATAACTAATAGTGACATTTCTTTTCAACAGTTCTCTGTTGTGTGCCAGGGAAATTCTCAGTTAGAAGAAGGAGAAATCCACTAAGTTTCTCCAGTTTATTAAAGTCAGCACATCTGAAAAGAGTCACCCACAGGAATGCAATTTTAACTGAATCTAGTTGCTGAGAATTATAACAATATTATTTATGGCTGGTTACTGATGAACCGGTTTGATTCCTTAAAAGGTCATTCTTACTTTATTAGCCATTGTTGACTTAATGTAGGTCTCCACCTGAGAAAGCAGCTTGCTCCCACGCCTCAGAGAAAGTACTTAAAAGCAGATTATTAGAAACAGAGGGGTCCTTGGAGGGGGTTTGGTCCTACCATTTTACAGCTGAAAAAAGCTGAAACCCAGAAGTCAGGTAGATTGCTAAGGTCACCCAGGTAGCTGCAGAGTCAAGAATGAAACTGATTAGCAGGCATATAAAATCAGGCTGTCAGCAGGGCATCACGCAGGGAATTTCCCTCTGCCCTTCTGAAGGTTTCAGGAGTTAAACTTCACACCAGCCCTGATGACACAGCACAGATGGAGGCTACTTTTCTTAATCAAATATATTTTAATTTGATTTTGGTAATATCATAATCATAACATATCATTTTACCCCCTTCTAGCCCCAGAGTGATTTATCTGTACATTTCACTTCATCCTCACAGTAACTCTGTGAGATGGGCAGGATCTGTATGATTATTTCCATTTTCTATGCAATTTTAAATATTTCCATTTTATAAATAATTATATATTATTTCCAATCTATATAGACATTGAATTTCAAAAGATTAAGGAGTTTGCCCAAAATCACATGGTCAATAAAAAACTTCAGAAGCAGGTCTAGAAACCACACCTTTTGACTTCCAATCTCGTGCTCTTTCGGTATAAAATGCAGCCATGATTTGGTTTAGGCACTCGAGAGCCACGGTGGGAGAGACAGTCACCGTGGGGTCAGTGATTCAGAGACAGGGATCTGTAGATGCCTGGGCCAGGCTGTCGCTGACTACAGGCTGCACACACCTCACCAGGGTGACAGGAGTAGGCAAGAGTGGGACGGGGCACCATGCACCCTGTACCCCGTGAGAAAGCAGCATCTCAGGCTACTACACGAAGGGAAGCACAGGATGTATCCCAGTAAAAACTCAGTAGAGGCCAGGCGCGGTGGCTCACACCTGTAATCCCAACACTTTGGAAGGCCGAGGCAGGTGGATCATTAGAGGTCAGCAGTTCGAGACCAGCCTGATCAACATGGTGAAACCCCGTCTCTACTAAATACAAAAAAAAATTACCCAGGCATGGTGGCACATCCCTGTAATCCCAGCCACTTGGGAGGCTGAGGCAGAGGAATCGCCTGAACCCGGAAGGCGGAGGTTGCAGTGAGCCAAGATCACGTCACTGCACTCCAGCTTGGACAACAGAGTGAAACTCAGTCTCAAAAAAAAAAATAAATAAAACACTCAGTAGAGGTAACCAATGTCTCAAGGGTCAGTGATCTGGGAGTGGACGTGTGGATGAGACGTGTTGGGCTGGAGCTACACCTCCTGTTGGAACTGCCACACGTCCACTCCTCACTGTGCCCGGTGGACAAAGCCTTTGCAGCTGCTCCACCAGAAAGAGGCCCACCACCAATCTCACTGTCTCCATGAGCAGCCACAGGGAGCTGAACTTGTTCAGAGTAATTCAAGTTCAAAGACAGGTATGAAAGCGGTGGGCAGGGCCCAGGTCATGCCAGACCCCGGGGACCTGGGGGAACTCAACTCCTTCTCTTGGGGTCAGTGGTGACAT
The DNA here is from genome assembly GCF_000951035.1 of Colobus angolensis palliatus. Lineage (NCBI taxonomy): Eukaryota > Metazoa > Chordata > Mammalia > Primates > Cercopithecidae > Colobus > Colobus angolensis. Next base: position 3,175,240 of record NW_012118487.1, on the reverse strand, counting down.
GATGACACTGGCATTCTTTACTCTGTGAGAAGAATAAATGGGGGGCAGAATGGAAGCAGAGCCCAGCTGACAGCCAAGGCAGGCCCACACACAGTGTCCGAAACAGAAGGGATGGACTTGAGAAGTACGGTGAGGGAAGACAGGAGGAGGTGACAGTTAATTATAAATGAGGTAGTGGCAGCCAGGGAGAGAAGGAGGAAGAAAACAATATATAGCATCACAAAAAGATGATAGCTTTCTTGAGTAAATAAAAACTTCTTAAGGCTGAAAACACAGCAGCCCAACTCCACTGCCCGGGTCTCTCGGTTGGCACCTGGTGACTGAGGAGCGGCCCCACAGTCTCACCTCAGTGCCCAGGCGCTCCAGGTCCAATACAGCCAAGAATAAAGTATGTTGTTGTGGGTTCTGTGTCTGGGCATATTGCGATGTAAGGGTTCACATCTCATATGGTGTTTCATCTTGCTAAGAGCGTTCTAGGGGTATGGATAAAATCGAATGCCTTGTCTCAGGCCCCTTCTCCTAAGGGGTGAACAACTCAGCTTCCAGGAGGAAGGCATGGGCACGGCTGACAGCACAGGTGATCTCTTCAGAGGGGGTGCCCATCTAAAGACTCACCCAGAGCTACTTTTTAATCTTTGTTTTTTTGGCAGTCTCCCTCTGTCACCCAGGCTGGAGTGCAGTGGTGCCCTCTCGGCTCAGTGCAACCTCCACCTCCTGGGTCCAAGTGATTCTCCTACCTCAGCCTCCTGAGTAGCTGGGACTACAGGCACCTGCCACCACGCCCAGTTAATTTTTGTATTTTTAGTAGAGACAGGGTTTCACCATGTTGACCAGGATGGTCTTGATCTCCTGACCTCGTGATCCACCCACCTCGGCCTCCCAAAGTGCTGGGATTACAGGTGTGAGCCACTGTGCCCGGCCCCAGAGCTACTTTTTATCTTATAAATAAAATTTCTATCTGAAGCATAATAAAATATGGCAAAAATAAGGGGAAACAAAGGATATGGGAAGAGATGAAGCCCCAGTGCCACAGCCCTGTGTCACCTCTGGTCATCCTGAAACCATGGCAAGTGCTGGGGCCAGACTCTGCCAACCTTGAGTTCAACTGGGTGGCCCTCATGGGGACCCTAACACTGGCCAGTAAGCTGTGGATCTGCTCTCCTGCGCCTTCGGGAGCCTATGTTGATACTTGGGTTTGCAGGCTTGCCTTAAAAAGCTGCTTGAGTTTCACGGTAGATAAAGACAGGCAAATTTGGAAACAATTACCAAAAAAAGAATATCCTATAGGGGGCACTTTGGGCAGCCAAAATTAAGACAAAAATCCCAACTCCATGACTTCCTAATTGCCATATGTCTAGTCACTACAGACTGCTCTGTTTACTCCAGAGTAATGAATAGACTCTCTGGTTTCATAGCAATCTTTGCTTTATTAAAGGGTGGGGCTGTGTTTTATCAAGAAACACAACAGGGTTACAGAGCACTGCCTAGGCCGGTCAGACAGAATGTCCGCACCTGCAAACTTTTCACACTGCCCGGGAGATGGTTTCAATACAAAAAAGCACCGCTAACCTCGGCAAGAGGCCAGCGGAGGCCTGCCAGGACACTTCAGTATGCTGCTGGCTTCTTCCGTTCCTAAAAACAGAAGTCACCACACACACAACAAAAATTCAATGCTAAAAGAAAGTAAAAATAAAAAGGAGTTTTTTCTTCTCCTTCCCCTTAAAGGGAAAGCAGGCTGAGGTCTTTTGGGCACCACACCTGTGCATTTGGCCATACGGGAGAGAAGGAACATCAGAAGACATGATGTCTTCATTGTAAAGACCCTGCCCTGCTCGGGGGCAGGCACAGCTAGCTACATCTGGAAGTTGTTCAAGTGTCACGAAGGAGGGAAAACACTGCTCCTCTGAGACCTCCAATCTAAATTCGGTGCCTTGGTTTTTCCCTCTCCTTTCTTTTCTTTTGCAGTATTTACCACACAGGGTAACACTGCAGTTATCTGTGGATGTCTTTGTTTACTATCTGCGTCCCTCCATGAAAAAAGAAATTGGGCCTCCTCCATCTATTTCCTGCTCCTAGTACCGAGTCTGATATACAGAAGGTGCTCAAAAATATCGGCTGAATCAGAGTGGGCCCTTTGGCAACCCGTCTCTGTGCCTCAGTTTCTCTGTCTGCCAGGAAGCAGCTGCTGAGAGGACTTGTGAGGACCATCTTCCCTCTCCTTGGGTCCCGAGTTAAATAAATACTCTTTTGTCCACGTGAACCAAACAGTGAAAGACTGGGATCGCTAGCCACGAGCCGCCGGGAAACAACCGTTTCTCCTGGGAGGTCACCCCAGCCTTCTTCCACGGAGACTGACCCGTCTAAGTTCCTTTATCTGATCCTCAAAAGCCTTCGTTTCTCAGCCTTGAAATCCGGGGGCTGGAACTTGCATTCTGAGGTGATTCCGAGACCTCCTCCCACTGACTGTGTTATTTGAAGTTCACTGTCTTACAGATTTTCGGCCCCGGGGGCTGCTCGTGCGTATAAAAAACGAGACGTCAAAACAGTTTACCTATGACGTTCACCGTACTGTCCACTTCATGTTTTATAGCTGAAGTCAGGACCGCGTACTCGGGAGAAATATCACTCACTCCATTACTAAGCCCCAGAGATGACTCAACTGGTTCTTGCTAGGAAGAAGAAAAGAAAAAAGAATTGAGAACACTTCCTTTCCCCTCCCTTCTCTTAGCTGAAATTCTACCCTCGGCCTACTTTCTTTAATGCTAGGGTCATTCAGGTTCGGCTGCTGATACATTCATTCCCTGCTTCTTTAAGCTGGCCTGTTTCAAAGCACATTTCTGCACAGGGTACACTGCTGGGGATTCAGCTCCTTCCATTTTCCTTCAAGGAAACGGTCCCGGCCCATCTGGCTCGCCTTGAGGAAATGCTTCCACCTGCAGACAATAGCTTTGGGGCTACGCAGAGCTGCATCACTGTCTGTAAAATGCCGCACTGTGTGGATTCCACATTCTCCTCCTCTGAGGAGTGCTCAGAAGAACCAATGCCCGGCTTTCTCCTAAGGGAGGAATCATGCCACCTCTTTCATAGTTATTTCTTAGGGAAAGCTCTGCCTCAATGACTGGTCCAAGAACAGGAGCCTAGGGGAAGCTGTCGATGAATTCTCTGCAGATGAGTTTTGCCATGGCCTCTGGCCACCTGAGGCCCTGCACTGGGCGGCTGGCTGATCACAAGGGCCGTACCCTGGCCTGAGTCCAGCCAGGCAACCCCATACCATGGGCTTTACATAACTGCCCTTCAGGTGGCTGAATATCCCATCCAGCCCAAGAATTCTGCACGCGCACACTAATGAAATAATGAGAACAAATTCCTTTCCCTTATTGGAGCTCTAAATGTGTGCTTTTTTCAAGTGCACCAGAACCCTCCATTCCCTGGTACTAAACAGCTCTGCAAAAGCCAGCCCTGAGGTGCCTGTTGACGTTCAGCTCTCAAGGTAAGCTTGCATCTGCTGCTACGATAGCAATCAAGTCAGACAAAAGCCACACAGGACAACACCCAAGGAATCCAAAGCGGAAGAGGAGGGTGGAGAGCAGAAGGAACACAGGACTGGAAGCAGAGGATCATGCAAGTAGATGTGACTGTGTTTGGAAAAGTCAACAGTGGTCGGCTCTGAAACATGGTGGGTGTTCTCATCAGTTTATTTATACACTAGTTGGAATCAATCCTCCCAAAATCCTCAAAAAGTCACTAACGGAAGGAGGGGAAATAACCTCCTCCTTCATAATCCCACCTGGCAAACTCCCACCTTAATAACATGACTTCAAAGGCATCGCTCCACTGTATAGCTCGGTTTTTAAATAAACGATACGCTGCCTGGTTTACCAGATGTCCCGAAGGTCCAACGTAAGGGCAGGCCCAGAACATCCATCCCTACCGGGCACGATTTTTACTCCTTTCTCCCCCAGCATCTTGCATCTCTTCTCTTACAAGTTCTAAATAAGATGTCTGCCCCTTCTTGGGTCAAGCACGGTGGCTCACCCTGGAATCTCAGCACTTTGGGAGGCTGAGGCTGGAGGATTGTTTCAGCCCAGCAGTTGGGAGACCAGCCAGGGCAACATAGCAAGACCCTGTCTCTACAAAAAATAAAAACATTAGCCGGGTGTGGTGGTGCATGCCTCTTGTCCCAGATACTTGGGAAACTGCAGTGCTGGGAGGATCTCTTAAGCCCAGGAGTTCGAGGATGCAGTGAGCTATGATTATGTCACTGCACTCCAGCCTGGGTGACAGAGTGAGAGCCTGATTCTTAAGGAAAAAAAAAAGCCTGCCCTTTCTGGAAAAAAAAAAACCCTTGTCTGTGACGTGGGTGAGTCAGCAGGTTTCCCTTCCTTCACAGCCAAACTTCCAACCCCCTGTCTGCCTTTCCGGACTTGGCCTCTCCACCTGGGCCCCCATTAGTTCCTGCGGTCTTGCTTCCCCTCCACCTCCGGAATCAAGCTCCCAGCGGGTCTTGAGAGCTCAGGCTTTGGAATCAGAAGGGCCTGGGGCAAAGCCTGGCACCTCCCCTCCTCACTAGCTGTGGCTCCTTATTGAACCTCTGTGAGCCACCCTAGGGCACCGCGGACAGTTGTAAACTGAGGTCAATAACAGGACCCACGTCATAAGGATATGGTGAAGATTAAATGAGCTAACTACGTACATAGCACTTATTAGTAAATAAGTACTCACCATTACCAAAGGTCACCAACAAAACTCTGCTCTCCTAAATCCAACGGCCTTTTCTCAAATCCCTTCTCCCGGCCCCATAGTCTGACCTCTGATGGACCGTGCTGTCCCTCCATGGCCACCTGGACTGACACTGCTGCAATTCTCCACCTCTCCGACGGCAGCCTCCTTTCTCAATGGTGTCCTCAATGACCCTGGTCAGTTTCCCTCCCCCGAGTCATGCCCCACCTTTCACTCTTCCACCTCCATTTCTTCAACTCCCTCAAAAAGAACTAAGCACAGGCCTCTGAAGAAGTGACCAGAGAACTGCTCATTTGTATGGGTTTCCTTTGCTGTCTGACCTTATTTTTTTACTCATTCTGTTTCTAGGTTTCTTATAAAACTAATGAGGCAGTCAGGCTTGCATATATTTAAAAAGCTAAATTAATTCTGTTTTCTCCATTGAAGACCTCTAAATGTTACACATGATCTACAGTTTAATGAGTGACAAGTGATACTTTTATCACTTGAGAAAACCATGACTCAGAGTCTAAATTAATTTTCCAAGATCACGCTACTTTTAGCCTGTGGAGACATCGGAACTGAACTCTGTCTTTGGTCATAAAATATGGTTCAATTCCAGGAGCTTTCTGTCTTAAGAAGCCCTTGTATCCTGTCCTAATTCCAGTGGAGACTGAGACACGCTTTTGAACACTATTCTACTCTCTCCATACTTTTTTCTTTTTTTCTTTTTTTGAGACAGGAGTCACACTGTCACCCAGGCTGGAGTCCAATGGCGCGATCGTGGCTCACTGCAACCTCCACCTCCCGGGTTCAAGAGATTCTCCTGCCTCAGCCTCCCAAGTAGCTGGGATTACAGTTGCCTGCCACCACGTCTGGCTAATTTTTTTGGATTTTTAGTAGAGATGGGGTTTCACCACGTTGGCCAGGCTGGTCTCGAATTCCTGACCTTAGGTGATCCGCCAGCCTCGGCCTCCCAAAGTGCTGGGATGACAGGCGTGAGCCACTGCACCTGGCCTTCTACTCTCTCCATTCTTACCCTGTATCCTGCACTGACCACTTCTATAATGGCATCATATATTCCACCGATGGAGGCTGGGAGAGCCTGTTCCAAACACTGTGTTACTCCCTTCACCCCACTTCAAAAGAAACCATCATTTCAAAGCCATCATCTCACTGATACTGTCATTCTGGACAGACAGTACAGTCAATGGCACAGTAAAATGGAGCCAGAACCTCCCGAAACGCCTCCATCCAGGGTGTAGAATAGGCCCAGGAGAGAAGGATCTTCACTAAACTGGGGCAAAATTTTTGAAATGATTGGAAGTAGAAACATCTAAATCTAAGCTATATTAAAAATCCAAGGATCTCAAATGAAGAAAAGGGGTGTGGAGTTCTCTATGTAAAATGAACATAGAGATCCTGCAGCCCCTGAACAGCCTTCATCCGCAGCCTCTCCTGGACCCCCGATGCCCCACTCCTGCCCTGGCTCAACTGCCTCCTGCTTTGCTGTACCATAACCTGGCCCGGTGAATCCTGGCCAAGATTCATGTCTCCTCTTTCTGCTCCCTTTCTCACTTTAGATAGAGGCTCTTCTGAAAATCAAGTAACCCATAGCTTTCTTGACTTTTAATTTTCTCAACTTACTCCAAAGATAAAAAAAAAAAAGAAAAAAGAAAAAAGAAGACCCTGCTTGGGTCCAGACTCCTCCACAGTGCATAAACGCCGCCAAACATTTATGTTCAAAACTTTTGCTCTAACTATAGAATCCAAAGTTTGGTCTACACGAGGGCATGAACTCCGCCAAACACTGACGCTCAAGAACCTTTGCTATAATTACAGAATCCAAGGTTTGGTCTATGGTTTAAGGGATTTTAAGCAAAAGCAAACTGGCACAAGAGAGAGTTCAGGGGCAGGAGCACGCTTCTTTAGACCTGTAAAATAATACACCTTTAGCTGGTCTTGAAGCTACACAAGCTCAATGGGCTTGGGGATGGACCAGAGTTAGAGGACAGCAGAGGGACTCCCCTCTGCTCCAAGCCTATGCTGTCTCAACCCTGTGCTAATGCCCCTTGTCCCTGAAGCCCTGTTCAATGGGCCTCCAGCCCACCTCCCACCTTCCAAAATGCTCTAATTCATCTGTGCAAAGCCAATCTCTTTGAAGCCAGATTTAAGAACATCAAATTTAAGGGAATCTCTAGGTCTCTGCTAACAGAACGTGTAGGCTGAGAGCTGGACTTCACAAGGAGGTCAGGGAACTGGACCCTGGCGAGTGCACACACCCAGCACAGAGGCTGCAATGCTACTGAGAACAGAAGCTCTCGTAGGACAGGCTGGGGCCTCCTGCCCGGTCCCAGAACCACCTTCCTTCCGCTCCTTCCTTGGAATGAGGCCATCGTCATTCTCTTCCTCCCTTCTCTCACTGCAGCTTCCCTCTTGACTTTTTTCCTTAGCTCACTTTTCTCTGCCTCTTCTCTGCAGGCCTTTGTCTGCATCTCACACAGCTTCTCTCTTGGAGAAGCCATCAGTTTCCAAAGCTACCAACGCCATTCTCAAGTACATGACCACACATCTGCCCATTGGGCACTCACTCAAGTGCTATGCTCTCCAACTTTCTAGCTGGCATTTACTTTCAGGGCTCTCTGTCACTTCAAAGGCAGCACGTCCAAAGTGAAACACCCTCTCCACAAAACGACCTCCATTCCCAACACTCCCTTCTGAAGGTGTAAGACGCAGGGGCCTCCTCTTTAGGCCGCTCTTATCTGCATCCTCCATACCCTCTTCCACTTTCTGGAGAAACGTCTCCTCCCTCCATGCCAGTAGCACCAGCTACTGCCTTTCCACAGCAGTGTCTCCGCCCCCCACTCCTTTCTACCCCGGTGAGAAAGGCCTCCCTTACATAACCAGTTCCCTCCTGCTCTAAGTGTGCTCCAAGGAGTTCAACTGTGTCTCATCCCATAAAGCTGTCCCTCAAGCTTTTCACATTGGGCTCGGAGGTCCCGTTCTGAGCCACCACATGTGAAGGGAGGATCCCGGGCAGGCAGAATAAGCCTGATAACCCGCTTCACCCAGGGCATCTCTCATCTTATCTGTTTTTCAAGTGAGTTGCTGGCATGTGTTTTCTTTGGATTAAAATTTAAAAACTGAAGACCTCTTCCAACCAGTGAAGGGATCACTCCAGGAGCAGCCCTGCCAGGGAGTGTGCCGTGTCTTCATCCAGCTCATGTCACTGTGAGAGCCAACAACTCTATGAGAAAGAGCAGCCGAACCCCTATCTGCTTTTCTATAACTTCCACCCATAGGTCTGCGCTCAGAACGAATACAGACCAGGCCTAATCTTTTCCCAGCGACTTTGGCAGCCCTTCCCAATTCTGTCTCCTTCATAACACTAACACTTTGATCTGGAAGCACTTTGCAGTTTCAAGGCACGTATGTTTCAGCCGCAAACAACCCTCCGAAGCAGGAAGTACCCATTTCTATTCGCCTCACCTACACGCCTGTATTTCCCATTGTCCCCTCACACAAACTTCTGCTCTAACTAAGCCAGTTTCCTGTCTCATCCAGGAAAAACAAACCAACTCTAATCTCCAGGCCTTCATTCCTGATGCCCCTAGTGTGGGGGAAGGACCATGGTTTGACCCTGTCCACCCCTCAAGGCCTGGCTTAGGCCCCAAAGGCTACCAGGCACCCGGTGGACAAACCTGGATTTGAATCTCAGCTCTGTAAAGCAATGCAGCCTTGGGAAAATGAATCAGCTTCTCTGTGCATCCATTTCCTAAATGTCTACAAGGGAAACAACCTGCCCGTCACAGGGAGAACTCAATGAGACAATAATCATAGCTGGGAACTTGGAATCAGCTCAAAAATATCAACGAGCCCCCCTCTGTTTTAACTACTTCTATCCTTATTGTTCTTGGCCTTGTGTGAAGTCTCACAGAGCAAACCGTTCCATGATATTTTCTGAAGCGTATGCATGCACTGATGATGTAGAATTCAGGATTTCTCACTATTGTTTTTCTTTCTTTTCTGAGGTGGGGAAGGGGTCCTGCTCTGTTGCCCGGGCTGGAGTGCAGTGGTGCAATCATGGTTCACTGTAGCCTTGAACTCCTGGGCTCAAGCCATCCTCCTACACCTCAGCCTCCTGAGCAGCTGGGACTACAGGCATGTACCACTGTACCCAGTTGTTTTTCTTGTTTTCACTTCCTTAGATATCCAGTTACTGCCGCACAGGTGGGGCTTAGTTCAAGGAAAACATGGCTCACTGAGTATGCAGGGATATGCTCACAAAAGGAAATGTCAGAGGATGCTGAGGCCGTTTCTGCACATACCACATGGCCACTGGGCCTTGGGTCTTCCAGTCTCGGGGAGACTCTTTGTTGGGGGACATACAGCATGGAGATGAATCATGAGTGACCCCAAGAAAATTCTAACACTTGGCCTACATGTTGTAAACACTGTTTGCTAATTAAAACTTCAACTTGAATGGAAGATTGGGAAGAGCTTGCTTCAACAGCAAATTTTCATACCTAGTTACCACATGAAAGACAGATTTCCTCAGTAGAAGAAACCTGCTTAGTGTATCCAGTCACATATTTGGATGGACTAAGTAGGTTTAGTATATTTGCACAGGGTCTATTAACTCAGTCCTTGGGTGTTCTGAGATACAATTAAAAGGTAATATATTAATAGCTCGTAATTGTCCTCTGACTTTCCACTTCCAGACGCCCTGGGGAGTTCACTTTTCAAACACTCTACAGAGACAGAGTCCACACGATGGCTTGAACAGCCAGGAAGCACAGAACTCGGGAAGCCCACTGGCCTCCTCTGAGCTTCCCTGCTTTACTGTAAAGCACAATGCAAGTAGCTCGAAATTCCAAAGTTAGGCTGTGTTTAGGCCTAATGAATCACCTGCCTTCTGCTGAAGGAATCAGGTCCTTTCAAAAGAAAAGTTTCAGGTATGAATCATATCCTGATGGCACAAGGATTTCATGAAACACACTCGGCTAAGGTGGCTCTTGACCCACATGGCTGCACCTAAGGGAATCTCTCCCTTACTTCCCTGGGCCAGGATGGTCAAGCCCACCTAGGACTGTGCCTTCCACAACTTGCTCATTTTAGGGCCATGTGAAGACACTGCCAGTGCCGATGTGGCTGTAGAGATCCCGGACGAACAGGACCACCACGTGGCATGAACTACTAAGATGTACTTTCCTCGCATTGCCACATCCCGGAAAGGGGACATGCCTGTCAATCCATTATGTGTCATGGTTTCATTGGAAGCAATTTTTCTAAGAGATACACAAAATAACAGTGCATCTTAGCATCACTGGCATCTGGCATTCAATGGAATACAGTGGATACGTGTGAGCAACGTGTGCTGAAAAGGCAACATCTGTTACTCCATTCTTATTTCTTCATTAACTGTGATTCGGAAATTAAATCTGCATCCTAATGGAAAACCCCTCACTCCCACCCCACATATCCTACTTATTTATGCATCTATTTAGTCAACAAACGCTGCTGCATCTATTCAGTTATCAAATACGTATTAGTGATCTGTTCTGGGCCAGACACTGAGCTAGATGATGGGAAAACAGTAGTAAATACGATTCAGTCACACTTGAAATTGTAGCAAATTCTCACACATTTGTGAGAAAGGTATACTTTTGTGACTAATAACATGAATCAAAATCTAGGCCTTAAAAATACTAACTCGGCCAGGCTCACACTTGTAATTCCAACATTTTGGGAAGCCAAGGCAAGAGGATCACTTGAGGCCAGGAGTTTGAGACCAGCCTGGGCAACAGAGTGAGACCTCACCTCTATAAAAAAAATTTTTTTAATTATCCATGCTTAGTGGCACACACCTGTAGACCCGACTACTAGAGCGAGGCTGAGGCAGGAGGATCACCTGAGCCCGGGATGTTGGGGCTGCGGTGAACCATGATCGCGTCACTGCACTCCAACCTGGGTGACAGAGTAAGACCTTGTCTCAAAAAAAAAAAAGAACTGTGAGAAATGATATGGCTAACAACTAGGTTTGCTCAATGGCAAAAAAATATATATATATATTTTAAGAGGTAATATAGGAGAAACATATATACTTAAAAAATACTTAAAAGACATTCAAAAATCACATGTGAATTTTATATGGGTCTTAATTTAAGTAAACAAACCACACGAAAGTTATAACATGTATGAAACAACTGAAACTCTGAACACTGGCTGGATATTCACTGATATTGAGAAATTACCGTGCACTATTTCAGGTACAATAATGATATCATGGTATTTTTACAGAGCACTTATCTTTTAAATATATATACTGAACTATTATGGAAGAAATGCTATGAGGTTTGGAATTTGCTTCAAACATTATATTAAGCTGAACTATAAAGAATTGTTTTTGGGCCGAGTGCCATGGCTCCTGCCTGTATTCCCAACACTTTGGGAGGCTGAGGTGGGAGAATTGTTTAAGGTCAGAGGTTCAAGACCAGCCTGGCCAACATGGTGAAACTCCATCTCTACTAAAAATACAAAAACTAGCCAGGCGTGGTGGCATGCGTTTGTAGTCCCAGCTACTCAGGAGGCTGAGGCAGGAGAATGGCTTGAACCCGGGAGGCAGAGGTTGCAGTGAGGCAAGATCGCACCACTGCACTCCAGCCTGTGCCAACAGAGTAAAACTCTGTCTCAATTAAAAAAGAAAATAAATAAATAAATAAACAAATTATTTTTGTAAGTCAAAAATGGTTGAAGGGCTGCAATTTAATGTTAGAAGTCAGGAAACGGGAAGAGCTATTGATGAAGCAAAACTGGCCAGGAGCTGATTAAGGTTAAAATTAATCTGAATGATGGCCTATGGAGTAAATTTTACTCATTTGTCTCCTTTCTATGTGCATAAAATCTTTCCACCATGAAAAGTTAAAGCACAATAGGCCTTTAATATAGTGCAATATTTAAATTTAGTTAAAAATAAAAAATAGTGAAAGTGAAACTGAAAGTATCACTGCAAAAATACGCTGCCTAAATTTCTTCATCTGCAAAGGGAGGCCAGCGAGCTAGACAATCTCTCTGAGATCCCTGGGTCTGTGGCCGCAGTGTCTGTTCTCTGCTCAGCCACTGAGGCTTGTCTCCAGTTTTGCGGGGCATATTCGGCTCTTCTCTCACTATTTAACAAGGGCCACCTCATCTGTGCACAGAGATCCTCAGACTGCAGGGGACTTCAGACCACACAGCCTCGTGAGAACTCACACACACACGCACATCCCACGGGAAACCCTTGTGGGGTGCGAGAGATGCAGGGGGCAGAAGGCAGTCACTGAAAGCTGTGCTGATGGAGTGCTGAAGCTAACCACTGTGTCCCCCACCGAAGCGCCCGTGACGGATGTCTGTAACATACCGTTCATACATTTTATAGAGGTACAGAACATCCAATACACACTAAAGTATATTTAATAGCCTGAAAATATGCTTAATAGTATGAGCCACAAGCTGTTGTGGAGCTTAGCTGGCACAGAATGACCGCTGGCAACGGCCGTGGTGGCCAGATGGAGGCCTCAGCCTGCCGAGCACAGTGAGACTCTGTGACTTCATTCATAAATTTCCCAGGGAAACGGGATGAGGCAGGGCCCTGTGTACCTATGACTGCAAGTGGATACATGCCGAAGAGCAAACATGTAAAGCACAGAAGACACAAGCAAAGGAAGAAAGATGACACATTCCGCAGAGGTCCTGTGACTCATCTTTACGAGGCAGAGTGTGAGTCATTAATAGGAACCCAACTTTGGCTTTCTCTCTGAAACACCCAAGATTACCTTGATGTGCTTAACTTTGTCTTCTTTTTCTGTCTTTGGTTTCTTTCCTGTGGCAACAAAAATGTAGTTTTGGATTAATTCATGAAGGGCCTCCACAGAAACATTTCCCTCAAATGAAATTCTTTCTGAAACTCTCGATGAACCTGTTGCTTTACTCTGTACATGATCAAAATTCCACATGTATCTTTTACAGCCTTTGGTGAACTGAGGGTCTTGTTTCCAAGCCAGGTAGGGGCGGAATGATCCCCCACAGCATGAACAGGCTACTCTACCTGCGAAGTGACTGCAGATGTGGAAATGAAGAGATCACGAAGGCACGATGACATAAATTGAGTGATCTTGTTTTAGTCTGTAAATGCCTTTACCTTTCTTAGAAGGCCGCTCTGATAGGGGCAGCATTCGGTAGACCCTGAAGGCATTGTTTCCTTTCTTTATGCTTTTATCCTTGACTTCTTCAATATCAGGCAAGGAATTCATGGCACATCTGAAATTCGCCTTCCATGTTTTGGGATCAGGTTTATCTACTCCTGGTTGATGCTTTCCTAACAAAAGAGACAAAGATTAAGAAAAAGAGAGAAAACATTAGATACAGAAGAAGACATTTCTGGAAACACAGTATTGCTGGTCAGGCAGTATGAGGAAACCTTTTCACTCCAGGCTATACCTCCAGTGACCAATCGTCCTGGTGTGCCTGGGGGTGAGAAGGTTCTGGGGATGTGGGAATTTTGTTTTTAAAACCTGAACAGTTCCAGGCAAACTGGGACAAGCTGGTCACCCTGGTTCTACTGAACAGCTTGAGGAAACTATAAATGCTGGAAGAATGGAGCACCAGCGTAAGAAAAATATAGAAGACTGAGAGGCTGCAAAGTCAACAGGCAGAGGGAACCTGAGTGCCTCTTTTTCATCTGACCCTCCAATAGAGTCCATTCCTGTAAATAGCTCCCTACGTAAATGTCGTAATAAATAAATGTATTTCTGACTACCTTTTGTAGGGGAGATAAATTTGATCAAAGTTTATAGCATCAGAACAAATGAGTTTCTATTCCCTGGTAACACCTATGGAACTTCTTAGAATACCACATTTACAGGAAATTGAAGGACTAAGAGTCTATGAGATGAGGGGAGTTATTACTTTTGATGGCTGTAGTTTGTACCCCATGTGTCCTGGATGTGCCTAGGGACAAGTCACAGGTTTTTCACAGCCATCTTCATGAGGTCATAAGCCAGGATATTTTATGTGTAATAAAAACAAAACTAAGCAAGAGTGCCTGCCTCTATAAATGCTGCAGGGAGGTTTAGTACCTGTATGGATTGCCCAGTTTCTAAAGAGTGGTGCATCTTTTTCCACATCCCACCCATGTCTAGCCGCATGCATCCAGGGGATCTGAAAAATCTTCTTTTCCTGAAGGAAAAAAAAAAAGGGTAAAGAAGAACTGCAGTTATGGGTTTTGACCCACCACTGCAAAAGGTTGTGAAGGTCTAGCCAGCAAGATTCCCCACCAAGCATCACTGAATGTGCTGACTGTTGACAAGAAAATCTACTGTAAACCAAACCCACTTCCCCCGCTGGATCCCAAATCCTGGTCGCCTACCCCGAGTGACAGTCAGTCCCATGAAGTCTTGCAGAGCAGGAATGTTTTCCAAGGTCAAAGGTGATGATTTGGGATATGCCAGTGTGTTCCATTATTTGTGCCTCTTTTCTGTTTTTTAATTTTCTTTTTGGAGACAGAGTCTCGCTCTGTTGCCCAGGCTGGAGTGCAATGGCACGATATTGGCTCACTGCAACCTCCATCTCCCAGGTTCAAGAGATTCTCCCACCTCAGCCTCCTGAGTAGCTGGGATCACTGGCGTGCGTCACTACACCTGGTCAATTTGTGTATTTTTAATAGAGACAGGGTTTCACCATGCTGGCCAGACTGGTCTCGAACTCCTGACCTCAAGTGATCTGCCCGCCTCAGGCTTCCAAACTGCTGGGATTACAGGTGTGAGCCACCACACCCGGCCCTGTGCCTCTTTTTATAAAACCACAGAAAAATGGCCACCTACTGAAATCTCTAATGCTTATTCTTATAATTTACTCTCATCGTTTGGTAAATAGTAACTCCAGCTATCTTAGGTAAATTAAAAATGAGACTTTCCAAAACCCTTGATGCTGCTACAGAGAAGTCGGGTATATCTGGGCCACTGTCACAGAAACCGAGTATCTCCATTTGCTTATGCATCCAACAGAAATAGAAAGTAATGTTGGAATCCCTGTGGGTCCACTGCCTCAGGAAATAGCAAGAAGTGCAAACAAAGAGGTAGAGGTTATGAGATGACACATTTTCTGGAGAAACAGCTCTCAATACAATCCTTATATCAAACTATCTCTACATCTCTCTCAATGTAACTGAAGTTTGTAATTCAAAACTGCCTCAAGCAACCCTGAAAAACAAATGATTGGAAACTGGAAATGCATGGTTTACTAAGAAAGCCGTATTCTTAGTGAAGCTACAGATGAGGAACCTGGCCCAAGCGGCTCCTGTGGCGGTAGCGGCAGGTACTAAGGTCCCACTGGCACTGTGCATCTGCCTACACGTCCACATGGACCTCAGTTTTGTTTTCCTCCTACAGCCTCCTGAGCGAGGTATATGTTACGATTTCCATTTTACAGCTGAGGAAACCAAGAAGCAGATTTTAACTATTTGGTCAAGGAACTTGCAGGGTAATAAGTGTCTAAGTTCAAACCCCAGGTCATGCAACTCCGTATACTATTACTTAATCACCCACTCATTATCTCCCAGCTTTTAGATTTGGAAGAGTCCCTGTCCTATGACAGACCGGTTGAGACCTGGATTCTGTGGATTAAAGCCCAGGAGACTGTACTCTTTTAAAGCTCTCAAGGCAGTTCTGATAATTGCCAGGTATGCGGGTCCCCGCACTAGACGCTGAGGAAGGAGAGGAAATGTCAGCAGGGAGTTTCCACCTCTTCGGTCTCACACAGTGACACGCAGAAAGGGTCCAGCTGTCCCCAAAAAGACTCAGCACCTCTCCACAGAACCAGCCACAAAGCCAGAACTCAGACTATTTCAGAACATTGGAGAGTTTCCCAAAACCTGTTAAAAGGAAAATTCTACCATCTTCTAAAAAGTCAGTTATTAAAGGAGAACTGAAAGTGAGAGACTTTTTCATAAATTCCTTGGTGTTCATTCTGTATCATCCACAGAGAGGGCTTCAGGTGAGCCAATTTCAAAAGGACAGTGATCAGAAAGGGGCTGAGTGACATTTTATGCTTTAATGTAGATGAAAATCGACAGCAAAATCACTTAATGTCATTTATTGATGTTCACATGAAAATGAATACAAGTGAAAATTGATTTCAGTGAAAGAACTTTTCCTGAAGTGCACGCCCAGAATCTAAAGCTTTACGCTTAAACACCAAGATTCTTAAGAATTTGCTGTTGCACTTTTTTTCTAGATCAAAGGAGTTCCGGGGTGACACAATCTGAAATCTAACTTGCAAGACACAAAATTGATACCGATAAAGTAGATCTTTTTAAGCATCTGCACGCATGCATGCATACACATACACACACACACAACCAAACCTAGTCCCACAGAAACCGCAAAAGTCATGCAACTACAAAAGCGCTGACCGAACCTAGCAATTACCCACTATGGATCCTCTTGAAATGTTTGACAGGCCTGAGTAGACTGGAAGAGTTTGGATGTTTGTCCCCTCGAAATCTTGCGTTAAAATGTGATCGCTAGTGTTGGAAGTGAGGCCTGGTGGGCGGTGTTTGGGTCATGTGGCAGGATCCCTCATGAATGGCTTGGTGTTGCTCTCGTGGTAATGAGTAAGCTCTCGCTCCATTAGCTCCTGTGAGAGCTGATTATTCAAAAGAGCCTGGCGCCTGAACCTTTCTCTCTTCCTCCCTCTCTTGCCATGTAATGCCCTTTGTCTCCCATCCTGAGGCCTTATCAGAGGCAGATGCCAAGGTCATGCTTCTTGTACAGCCTAGAACCCTGAGCCAAAGAAACCTCTTTCCTTTATAAATTACCCAGCCCCAGGTTGTCCTTTATGGGAACACGAAACAGACTAACCCATAGACATGTCTCCAAAAACAGATACACAAATAACAAACGTTGGTGAGGATGTGGAGAAACTGGAAGCCTCATACATCGCTGTGCGAATGCAAAACGGTGCAGCCAACCCTAGAGAAAAAGTTTGGCCATTTCTCAAGAAAGTGAAACACAGAATGACCTGATGACCCAGTAATTTTACACCCGGATATACACCCAAAGAATTCTAAGCCAACATTCAAATCAAAACTTATACACAAATGCTCATAGCAGCACTACTCACAAAAGCCAAAAGATAGAAACAACCCGAGTGTCCATCAGCTGATGAATGGGCAAACAAAATGTGGTATATCCATACAATGGAATATTATTCAGCCACAAAAAGGAATAGAGTATTGACACATGCTACCACATGGATGAACCTTGAAAACATTATGCTGGGTGAAAGAAGCCAGACACAAAAGGCCAAATATTGAATGATTCCATTTACATGAAATATCCAGAAAAGGCAAATTCATAGAGACAGAGAGGAGATTAGTGGTTGCCACAAGCTAGCAGGAAGGGAAATGGGAAGTGACTGCTTAATGGATATAGCATTTCCTTTTGGAGGGATAAAACGTTCTGTAACCGGACAGTGGTGATGGCTGCATATTTTTTAAACTACATGTCACTTTTAACTAGTTTTTCATATTTCAGGAAAAAAAAGAAAAGACTAATAAACTTACCAGAAATATCTTTCAAATCATATCACAGATTCTTTTCTTGAAGAAGACCATATGAAAAGGTAAGAGAAAGCAAGATTCATCTTAAAACTGAAAGAGATTCTGACCAGCAAACATTCTGGTCACAAGCTGTGTGTTCCATGGGACATGACGGTGTTGCTATGTGTGTGTAGACCCTATGACGTCAGTATGTGCCAGGTGTCCCATTCCCGAGAGACCAGTCCTGCACATGTGGTGGTGGTACACACTGTGTATGGATAGACGCCCCGTGCCAGGGCCTACGATTTGTAAGTGTGTGCAGAACTCTGCCCATCTGAAGGAAGGCAGGAGAGATGAGCGCTGCTTGACTTCAGAAAAGCATCTGAGATTATCTTGAGCAATGTAGAACAAAAATGTTCCTTGGCCCCACATGGAAACTAGTTCTGTTATCTCCTCTGCCTCTTCTTCCCCGCAGCATTTGCAAGATGTTCCAATTACTGTGCTATTTTTGTTTGGACTCCTTACCTCAGTCAGAGACAGCCTGATGTTTACACAAACACAAGTCTACTTTCAAAGTGAAAAAAAGGAAAGGTCTGATGATTCCCCTGCCTTAGTGCATGGATCCAGGAGGATCTCCCACAGGAAATAAGAAATCAATAACCCCACCCAGTGTTGGGGGTCACACGGAGCTGGGAGAGAAACCGGGACCCCGGATGTGGCTGCCTCCTTCCTTCCTCAAGAAATGGCCAAGGGAACCCCAAGCAAGCACGTGGACAAACCCAAAACTAACCTGGTCTCAACAAGTCAATGGCAAGAAGGAAAAAAACAGAGGTTACTGCCCACAGTCAGCAGAGACTTAGAGTCATAAACACGAAACACAGCCTGTGGACAGTCTTTGAATTCTGATTTGAACAAATCAACTGTAACAAGATTATTTGGGAATACTCAAGGCATTTTGAATATGAATGGAGCAGTGATGATATTAAACAGTATTGACTTTGTCCAATTAACAATGGTATATTGTGGATATATAAGAAAACGTCCTTATGTCTTACAATGTACACTGTCAGGGAGTTGCTTTAAAATACCACACAGATACACACACACACACACAAAGATAAGGCAAAATATTCATACATCTAGATGCAGGCATATGAAAATTTGCTATCCTATTTTTTTGTATGTGTCATTGGGCTACTCAAACATGCTATGCACATTTGCAAATACCCATAACCAAAGGCAAATGGCCCCAGCCAAGGCCTCATTCATAAGCTGCTTATAATGCACTTTTCCAAATTTCCTCGCTGTTCCTTCAGAGGAATCCAAGGGACCCATTCCATTCCCACCCTCCTTCAAACTTATTAAAAGCAGGTGCTATGCTTTGAATCTTTGCCCCCTATGAAACTTATACTGACATTTAATCCTCAATGTGGCAGTACTGAGAGGTGAGGCCTTTAAGAGGTGATTGAGTCATGAGGGCCCTGCCCTCATGAATGGATTAATCCATTCAGGGATTAATGGATTAATGGGTTGTCATGGGGGTAGGATTGTGGCTTTTCAAGAGGAAGGGAGACCTGTGTTAGCACACTCGTCCCCCGCACCAGGTGATATCCTGCACTGCCTCAGGACTCTGCAGCGGGTCCCCACCAGCAAAAAGGCCCTCAACCAGATGCAGCCCCTCAACCTTGGACTTCTCAGCCTCCATAACTGTAAGAAATAAATTCCTTTTCTTTATAAACTATCCAGAGTCAGGTATTCTGTTATAAGCAACAGGGAACAGACTAAGACAACAGGGGATGGAAACAAACTTAGGGCATTAACGAACCAGCTCTTTCTCTCTTACTGAAAATGGAGTAGGTTGAACGGACTTTCTGAGAGCCATGTGACAACTGCCAACCCAGTGTCCATAAATCTGATTATCTTAACAGAACAAAAATACCACCAACGTTGCTCCCCTTCAAGACCATGACATTCATCTGCATATTCCCAGAACAATTTTGACAGAGGGCCTCCCACTTACCAGGCACGAGGCCTGGCCCCGAGCACACAGACACGACAAAGACGGCCAAGGCACCAGTGCATGGGGCTTCCAGCCTGGAGCACTTCACGATAAACACGAACACATCCTGAATGCCGACTGAAGCAGAAGTGAGTCCCACAGCCCCAGGGACAGTGTTTTCTAAAAGTCACAACAGTCTTCAGTGGCAAAAGAGATCTTGAAATGACCTCAAACCACTCAAAATATAAACAAGGATTTCCAGGCAGAATGCTTGTGAATGGGAGGGAAGAACATTAGGCTCTCAGTTAAGTATTTATATGCACGGATGAATGCCAACAAGCCTAAGTTAGCGGAAACCTATAAAAAGATGCCCTGTAGGAGTATAGGTATGGAGAGAAGAGACCCTGACCCCAGCCGAGGTCTGCAGTGACAGTGATGGCAGTGCCCATGTGCACGAGCAGCACACGTGCCCACTCTGGCTAGGCCTCAGCAGGATGCAGCTTGACAGGGCCTCGGGGCAACAGTGCAGGCCTTGACCTCTGTGCCAGGGTGGTGCTGAGAGGCGGCACGGGCTGGCAGCCATGGGCACGCCCTTCTTCATCAGCCTGGCTCATGTCCAGCTCTAGCGGAGGAGCCCAGAGAGATGACACAGAGGTCTCCTTTCCTTCCATGCCTCGGGAAGAGAACTCTCGAGCCAAGAGTCAGATGAGTGACGCTCAGCAGGTAAGGGCTGCCTGAAAGGGACCAAGTGTTCATTTGCACAAAGAGAAATCCATTTGCCTTCTGGTCCTGTATCAGAAAAACATGGACAAAATAGATGGAAGAGAAGGCATCTCAACCGAGAGTCCCAGTAAGGAGGTGACCCTTAGAGGGTGCATCAATCTCCTAAGACTGTCATGAAAAATTACACAAAATGAGTGGCTTACAGCAGCAGAAATGTATTCCATCACAGTCCTGAAGGCCAGAAGTCCAAAATCAAGGTGTCTGCAGGGCTCACTCCTTTTATTTATTTATTTATTTATTTTTGAGACGGAGTCTTGCTGTGTTGCCCAGGTTGGAGTGCAGTGGCACAATCTCAGCTCACTGAAACCTCAACCTCCTGGGTTTAAGCGATTCTTTTGCCTCAGACTCCCAAGTAGCTGGGATTATATGCACCCCCTACCACACCCAGCTAATTTTTGTGTTTGTAGAGATGGAGTTTCACCATGTTGGCCAGGCTGGTCTCAAACTCCTGATCTCAAGTGATCTGCCCACCTCGGCCTTCCAAAGTGCTGGGATTACAGGCGTGAGCCACCGTGCCCAGCCAGGGCTCACTCCTTTCAAAGGCTCTGGGAAGATTCCTTCCTCGCCTCTTCTTGGAGTCTTTCGGCTGTGGCTGCCTATTTCCAGTCTCTGCCTCAGTCCTCACACGCCCCTCTCCTCTGTGTGTGCCTTCTCCTCTTCTGTGTGTTATAAAGGCACTCCTCATTGGAGTTAAGGCCCACCCAGAAAACCCAGGATGATCTCATGTCAAGGTCCTTCACTATATCTGCAAAAACCCTTTTTCCAAATGAGGTGACATCCACAGGTTCTGGGGGTGAGGATGTGGACATATCTTCTCGGGGAGCCACAGTTCCACCCACTACCGCACCAAGAAGGGACTAATGGTTAGTCTAAACCAATCACAGAGGTCAACATACCAGGCACCTGCTCAACACGATTGGTGTGAGACACTGTCTGTTCTCCACTGCATCAAGCCAACCAAAACTGGTGCAGGTATTTTTAAAAAAGGAAAAGCAAAACCAGACAACTTACTTCTCTTTAGAACACAGGAGCATATGCTTTCCTCTTCCACTCCACATCAAACAGTGATGCTACCTGTTCCTCAAAACAGAGTCCTACCTAACCTCTCTGTGCCTCGGTTTCCTTGTCTGTAAAATGGAAAATATTAACTGTACCTACCCCATGGTGGCAGAAGGTGAGTGAATGCATGCAGCTTGCTTAGAAGGGTGCCTGGCAAACAGTAAGTGCTGAGTACTCGTCAGCTTTCATTTAGTGTCATTTGCTACCCTGGCTCTCCAGCTCCCCTTTACTCTGGTCCCCACTTCCTTATACCTCCATGGCACCCCTGCTAACTGAGCTGACCAAGGAGCACCTCCATTTCTTGTTTGTTTCTTTGGAAGAAGCTGATTACATATGTAAATCTAAAACACTATAGATAGAGCAACTCTAGAAAAATACATTGTTTGCGTTAAGACCTAGAGATATGTGACAGGTCACAGGGAATAAGCATATGTTTTCTTCATTTCTATTTACTTAGTGCCCCACCTTGTTTCAGAAAGGCTCAAATAGAGCTATTCAACACAGTAACATTAAATTCAAAATAAGGCTGAGCACTGTGGCTCATGCCTGTAATCCCAGCACTTTGGAAGGCCAAGGCAGGGCAGATCACTTGAGTCCTGGAGTTCCAGACCAGTCTGGGCAACATAGTGAAACCCCATCTCTCCAAAAAAAAATACAAAAATTATCCAGGAGTGCACCTGTGGTCCCAGCTACTTGGGAGACAAAGGTGGGAGGACTGCTTGAGCCTGGAGGCAGAGGTTACAGTGAGCTGAGATCGTGCCACTGTACTCCAGCCTAGGTGACAGACCTTTAGACCTTGTCTAAAGAAAAAAAAAAGAAAATCAAAATAAGTGGATAAAAGGAAAAGGGTAAAAAGAAATAAGATTTAAAAGATATCTGAAAAGACCCAATAAGGCCAGGAATGATATTAGTTAAAAAAAATTATACTGCAATATCCTGTTCCCTTGTTGGAAGCAAGCTACAAACTGCAATCTGGCTCTAAGCTCTTGCACCTGATACAAAGATAAAGCCTGGCCAGCTAAATTATTCATTGTGTCCTTAAGATTAAAAAAGAAAAGGGGAGGGCGTGGAGAAGAGGAAAAAGGCATTTACTCAGAACTGTTCCTGGTAGGAGAGGAACTTCTCTCCTGGGCCTCCTTAAAGAAGGTATGATATATATTTAGTTGCTTTTCTAGATTATATAGTTCTAGAAGTTTTTCATTTTTACCTACATTATCTCTTTCTGATTCACCCCTAATAGCTAGGATCAATTAAATTAAGAGTTTTTTTTTTTTTTTTTTTTGAGACAGAGTCTC
>NW_012118487.1:3137819-3152585 GCF_000951035.1 Colobus angolensis palliatus | reverse complement strand
TCTCAGCCTCCCAAAGTGCTGGGATTACAGGGTGGAGCCACCACGCCCGGCCAAATTAAGAGTTTTTAGGTTAACAAAGGAAGGGAGTGTTCGTGCATGGAAGGGGCAGGTTGTAAATGATTGGCTGCTTTCTTAGGAAAGGTGGGCACACAGATAGGGCTTCATTAAGAGGTAAAAAGAAGGCTTTTTCTTAAAGACAAAAACAAGCTTTCTTTAAATAGAGAACATGGAAAAGGAAATGCTCCATTCCTAATATAAAACCCTGGAGCTTCCATGTCCTCTAGTCCTAAAAGGCCAGGAGAAGCAAAAACAGGAATTTGGAGAAGGAAGAGGGTAAGAATCTTCAAAGAACAACACAGCAAGGAGCCTTCCATAGGCAGTCAGCCAAGACGGCAAAGGTGAGCAGGCACTGGAGACTCCAGGCTGAGGCTATAGTCGGAGAGGATACAAATCCTTTTGCGACCGGGTTCAGTGGCTCATGCCTGTAATCCCCACGCTTTGGGAGGCTGAGGTGGGAGGATCACTTCAGCCCAGGAGTTCAAGACCATCCTGGGCAACATGGTGAGACCTCAGCTCTACAAAAAAAAAATACAAAAATCAGCCAGGTGTGGTGCCGTTTACCTGTAGTTCCAGCTACTCTGGAGGCTGAGGTGGGAGGATGACTCCAACCCAAGAGGTCGAGGCTGCAGTGAGTCGCGATTGCACCACTGCACTCCAGCATGGGCAATATAGTGAGACCCTGTCTCTAAAAGAAAAAAAGCCTTTGAGATGGTAACTTGATGTTTTATGATCATTTCACGTTGGCTGTTTTTTGTCATGAATGAGCCTAAGATTTTGAATACAAACAATTTTACTTTCGGCAGTCCGCTTGGGCGTGTTTCAGCCAGGACCTCTCTCACGCATACACCCACTCTGATCCACTCACCTTGTTAAGCCACTTGAGCCCTGGGATCGTGTTGGAGTTTATCTGCTCCTCCAGCCACGGGCGCATGCGCATCCTTTCCACCGGCATGGTGCCCTTGCGGGAGAGAAACACAGTGTCAGGCGTTGGTGCCACTCCACGTAGTGTCTGCGCTGCAGAGTTCTGCACCCCGCCTGACCCTCTCCTTCTCTCCTTTCCTGGGGGTGGGGACTGGGGAACTGGGGGGTTGGTGTACTCAGGGGCTGTGTCCTAGAGCCGCCTGTGCAAGCCCAGCCCTCGTGCTGGCCAGGAGGCTGTCTGGGGAGGCAGGATGGTCCAGGCCTGCCCTCCACGGGGAAGTCCTATGGACATTGGAGACGAGGACCGGCACTCCTCCCCGGGGCTCTGCCTAGAGGGGGGCTTTATCCCCACTACCCTGGCCGTATTTTGAGGCTTCAGTTGCTTGGAGGCCTCAACACCTTTGGGGATTATCCTTCCAAGAGCCAGGGGTGGGCAGAGCAAAGCAGTTGTGGGAAAGCACTGATAGTCAAGCCATTCCTTTTGAGAATCTGGGTTATACAAACGCTTTCAACCCCCAATATTAACATTTAAAGCTCGAATCAGTTAATTTGGCTTTCCCAAAGTTTTCCACCAACTACCCGTCCCTCCCGACTTAACTTCCAGAGCCCCTGGCACCCTGCACAGGTATCTCCTTTGCTTTTGCTTTTACCCGAGTGCAATCTCTCACCCAAGTGTCTTTCTTCAATGCCAGCCTCCCCTCTGACCTGACATCACCCCCTTTTCCTTTAACTTACTTTCCCTTTGAAAATCATTTTCCTAGTCTGACCACCATTCCTCCGCCGGTCCACACAATGCCCCCCGCTGCTTCCAGATGCCTTTCTGAAATGGACTTCCCCTTGTCCATTGGAATAGATCCAGAGGGGAATCGCTAACAAAGTACCTTCCACACTGTCCCCCACCCATCTTCACCCTATCTATGCCTGCATTTACTTCTAATCTGGGTTCCAAAAGCGAAGACGGTTCTGGTGCAAGCCTCCATTCTATAGGACCTCACAGACAGTGTGACACTGTAATCCTCTTCTCAATCCTGATGCGTCCCTTCCTCCTTTGGTTCATTTCCTCCAAAACTGAGCTCGGAAAATTCTATTCATTGGCATGTGGGCTGATGTCTCAATTACTCTCCTTTCCAGCTTGCCACGAACTTCCTCTCTCCTCTATTCCCTGTGCCCTGAACATGCCAGAGATACAGGCATCCTCCCATGACCCCCCAGGGCCTCACTGGGTCTGCAGGAGTCCACAGCCTTTTCCTTCCTTGTACGCCTCCCGCAGTCAGGCCCACTGAATGCTGCAGACACCTCCTGCTCCATGCTCATCCCATGCCCTCTGCTCTTCATTCCCTGGCCTTGCAGGTCCTTATCCGCCCTCTAAGACCCAGCCTCCTCCTCCACAAGGGCTTCATAGACCACTCCCGCCTAAAGCAGTCCCTCTGCCTCCAGCTTCTACAATACTCACTAATCGTACACTGCTCCTCTGAAAAATCAAACATTGCTTTAGGGAAGTTGTTTTAAGTGAAGTCTTTCATCTTATCCCTTGCTTTACCTATACGCTTCTCAGCCGTGTATACTCCACTCTCTTTTCCTAACCAAATTTAAGTTCTACATAGGAAGAGCATCACCTTCTTTTGTTCTGGAGGCTGGGTCTCACTCTGTCACCCGGATGGGAGTGCAGTGGCATGATCACGGCTCACTGCGGCCTCAACCTCCTGGGTTCAAGCAATTTTCCCACCTCAGCCTCCCGAGTAGCTGGGACCACAGGTGTGAGCCACCACGCCCAGCTAATTATTTTTAAATTTTTGTAGAGATGGGGTCTTAACTCCTGGGCTCAAGCAATTCTCCCACCTTGGCCTCCCAAAGTGCTGAGATTACAGATGTGAGCTCCCATGTTCTGCCCTCTTCTAGGTCTTTCACTAGTCCTACAAAGCCCAAATGTTGCCTTCCACACAGGGAACACTCACTACAAGGCCCAGGCCAGCTCTGAAGATCGCTCTGACAGCCTAGGTGAAGTGCCGTCAGAGGTTGGCCTCATCCACTCATATGCAGGCTCCAGCCACCAATCTTTGAGACACAAACAGGAACCTTAGAGATATTTCACAAGGACATGGAATGGCCGCAAGGAGTTGCAGATACTGCTGCTCTTGGTCTCATTCATTCATTTGTTCCATTCATTCATTTGTTCACTCACTCATTCAAAGATCATGTATTGAGAATGATGCTCCAGGAACAGGGAAAGACGACATTCCCTATCGTCTAGGAACTCTCGATCTAACAGGACACTGGAAAGAAGGGAGGTACCATGCTCCACGAAGACTCCTGGGTACAAGAAGATAAAGAGTTTCAGAAAAGTCTGGGGAGCGCTGGGGAAAGCTGTGCACAGAGGAGTGCACTGGCGACCCCTCAGAGGCTCACCCTGCAAGAGCTCTGCCCTCCAGGGTGGTGACTGCCAGCCCAGCCTGATCCTCCCTCTGGAAAAGACCTCAAGACACAGATTGGAGACCACTAAATCCAGAGCAGTCAAGAAAGTAGAGGGAAGAGTAGTTACAGGATAGGGGTAGGTACAGTGGTCATGAGGAGAGAGCAACAGATGCCAGTTCTCCTGACAGCCTGATGTGCAGAAGCGCTGTGTGTGGGCCCTGGCACTGCAGCTGAGCCTGAGCCTAGCAATATGGAAACATGAGCAGAGTGTGGAAGTGGCCCTGCTTCCAGCTAGTACTCAGAATAATATCATATTTCCTCCATTATCTTTCTCACAAATAACCCAGTTGGGCGGGGGAGGAAGTCCCATCTGAAATAGTTCAAAAAGCCATATGGTATGGTTCCTCTCAGGTGCCCCCACCAGCCCACGGTGGTTCCTGTTCTCTTGTTAGTGATGGCTTTCAAAGTTCACACAGAATCTCTCTGAAAGACAATGAAGATCAGTTTGAAATGGAAACAGTAGTTGAAAAGTCAACTGTCAGGTAAAGCAAAGCACCAAGACAACAAACCCAGCTTTCTGTCTTTAAAACTAAAGCCTGTGTGTGAAGACACATTCGATCCACGCTGTTCGCAGATTCTGTATCTGTGAATTTGCCTACTCACTAAAACATCTCCGCAACCCCCAAATCAATACTTGGTGCGTTTGTGGTCACTCGCGGACGTGTGCTGAATTCAAGTCGTCTGACGCACGTGTTCCCAGCTGAGGCTGGACAAGGCCACACTCTGCCTTCCTGCTCTTGCTCTCCTATGGCAAACAAGTATCCTTTTCACAGGCTATGGAGAGTGACATTTTGCATCCTTGTGCTTTTTGTTGGTGACTTTGTTGTTTCAAATGGCCCCCAGGCATTGTGCTGAAGTGCCTTCCGGGGTTCCTAAGAACCAGAAGGCTATGATATGCCTTACAGGGAAAATACGTATATTAGATAAGCTTTGCTCAGGCATGCATTGTAGTGCTGTGAGTTCAATGCTAATCAATCAACAGTAAATATTACAGAGGGTATCTTCAAACAGAAACACGTAAGACAAGGTTATATACAATGATCAGCTGACAAAATACTGTGACCAGTAGCTCGCAGGAACCGGATGTCCTCATAAGAAGAGGGTAGTGTGGACATGGATACACAGAAGAATGCCGCCTGAAGACACAGACACAGGGAGGATGGGCACATGAAGCCAAAGGCAGAGACTGCACTGAGGCTGCTGCAGCCCGCCATGCCTGGAAGCTGGAACGGGCAAGGAAGGATTCTCCCCGAGAGGCGTGAGGCAGAGCAGGGCCCTACTGATGCCTTGATCTGAGACTTCCGGCCTCCAGAATTGTGACGGAATACATTTCTGTTGTGTGAAAACCATCTGTTATGGCAGCCCTGAGCAACTAACAGAGAAGGGAGAGCTGCAAAGGCCCTGAGGCAAGGTGCCCCTGTGGACAGCAGTCAGTGGCAGGGAGGGCCCAGACCCAGCTCACCCAGAAGACCATGCCTAGGATTTTGGTCATGACCATGACCTAAGACTGAAGAGGAAACCGAAGGATTTTAGCAAAAGAATGATAGGGTCAGTTTGGCCAATAGTAAAGGGAAGAGCTGACTGTCAAATCCAGATCAGCGCTTCACCAACTTGAATGCACACAGGAATCCCAAGTCAGTGGATTCTAGGCAACCCCTGTGGTCTGCATCTCTGACAAGCCCCTAGATCCTTGGGTTACACTCTGAAAGGAAAGCTCCAGAGTCCCCTTATTTTCCATGCTTAATGGCCTGGATCTCCCATGCTCCTGCCGTGTGGTCATTTTGGCTATTCTGATAGAGTCCTCCACTGGTCAGCGTGCCAGGCTTGTCATCCACCAGCTGGGTCCACTCCTCACTTATGCAGTGTGCCTGTCTAGTAAGGATGCAGCTCCGCCCAACCTCAAGCTTACTGGAAAAGTTCATAATCTTAAATCAGGACTGTTATTAATTATAAGTAACTTTTAGAAAAGGCAAAAAATCAAACAAGTATTTTATCAGAGTAAAAAAAAAAAAAAACTTAAAAAGGTCTATACTTATTTCAGGTTTTGTTTGTGTTTGTTTGTTTGTAGCTAGGACATCTCCAAGGAGATGCAATGAAAAGCTCACCCAGTCACATGAAGGCCCTTCTCCTTTGTGACTTGATTTTTTCTCCCCTGACTCATCCCCCACCCTAGGAAGGTAGTGCATTACCGTGTGCTTGGCACGCGAGAGGGTATAAAGGTTGCCATTTGACGTAAGTTTCTCTAGACTAGCAGAGGGGGAGCATACATCTTTACTTCCATGAAAAACAGCAAAGGCAGAATCTACCTCAAGCCTAGCACCAGAAACGGATCATTTAGTTGGACACTAAAAATAGATTAATTATGCTTCCAGAGATTAAAAGACTGAGATGACAGGCACAGAGGATCAGGGGACTGAGGACTGGAAAGCAAGATGCTTACTCGGTATGTATCATGTAGCTTCCATTACTGAAAGTCAGGGTGACGTGCTGGTCTTTCTGTAAGGCAAGCCTCCCACAGGCACTAACAGCCAGGCCATGTGAACCTCAAACAGAGTGAGAGCAGACAGGTAACTCAGTGGAGATGACACAGAGCGGCTGTGTTTGTCTAAGAACAAAATGCACAGAAGTCAGGGCAGTTGTGCCGCGGCCCTGACTCTGCCATTTCTGGTGTGTGTCCCTGGGCATTAATCACTCCATCTTTCTGGTCCACACTTTGATCATCTAGAAAAGTGGGACGTTTTACACAGATGATTCCTGGGGTTATCCATGATACGATGAATCATAATTTGATTTTTTTTTTGTAAGCTTCTCTTCTTGTACATCAGATTGTTTTTAGAAGTAAAATGCTAAAATTTTATGGTTCTACAAACCTAATATATGAGCAACCTGTACTTCAAAGTAAGTAAAAGAGTTGAAGCATCTACCCTGGAGCCTGACGAAAGGCACTGTGTAAAATCACCTATCATTACACCTTTGAGATTTGAGGTTAGGACTGGTTTCAAAACCGTGGCATCTGGCCATAAGTCAATTCAGCCCATGGTGGGTACTGAGAATATCACTGGTGCCAAGCCTGCTATATAAGGCATGCAAGCTATTCATTGTGATTCGGAAGTCACGAATGATCCTCCATGAAGTTGACAGTACTATGGCCATGATCGGTGCTGTCAACAATAAGGTTGAATTTTCACCCAAATAACTGGATTTTGGTTCTTGGAATAGTAAGAGCAACGGTGACCATTTACAGAGCACTTAACTATGTGCTAGGCATTAAAACTAGGGTTTTCTTGCTAGACGTGGTGGGACACTCCTGTCGTTTCAGCTACTTGGGAGTCTGAGGTGGGACAGTCACTGGAACCCAGGATTTCGAGGCTGCGGTGAGCCATGATCACACCACCGCATTCCAGCCTGGGTGGCAGAAAGAGCCCCTCCCTCTCTAAAAATAAAAAATAAAAAACCTAGTGTTTTCTACAAGTTTTGTCATTTAACCCTTACAACACTAGGACGTAGGGACTTTTATCATCCTTTACTACCTGCTAGTAAGTGGAGAGCCAAGACTCTCATTTAAATTCAGGCCTGTCTAACATGAAAAGCCCAGGCTTATCCACTCTAACCTCTGCCTTCATCTTACTTCAGAAAGCACTGAGTTATGATGACCTCTTAATTGTTCTACTTGCTGAGACTTTCCAAACTCCTCTCTGTCTTGCATACCACTGACAGTCATCTTCCTAAAATACCATTTAATCATGTTAATTCTCTGTTCCAGAGACTTCTAAATGTGCCTGCTGGACTTAAGGTAACAAATTCCTTAGCTGAGACGGGGGTGGTGCTTCTGGTAATGGTGCAATAGGTAATTCAGACCTGACTCCCAGGCTGAATAACTAAGAAACATGGACAAAATATATTTTTAAAATCCATGTACATGCATCAGAGAGCTACCAAGGTAGTTAAAAATTAGGGGGGCAAAATCTGGGAGAAAAAGAAGCCCAGGACGGTGAACCTGACATTCAGGGCTGCTGTCATCCTAGCGCAGGGACAGCTGCTCATTTCTGAAGAGGAGGCTGCGGGGCTTTGAAACTGAGCAGAGCGTTTGACACACTCAGGTGACTAAGGAGACAAAAATCGAAGACAGGACCCAGCTAGGAAAAGGGGTTCCTGGAAACACCCCCACAAGCCTTGTAAGTAATACAACTAAGTAGAAATAAACTAATATCAAAGGCTGAAGCCCAGTTTTAAATCATCTCAATCTTTGATCAAATGAAAATGACCTGGAACTACCAAAAGTAAATATAAATCAAATCTTGAGGAACATAACATTATCCTAGGATTCATATTATCTCTGGAGCTTTTCTTTTTCTCTTTTTTTTTTTTTTTTTTTTTTTTTTTTTTTTTTTTTTTTGAGACAGAGTCTCGCTCTGTCGCCAGGCTGGAGTGCAGTGGCTCGATCTCAGCTCACTGCAACCTCTGCCTCCCGGGTTCAAGCAATTCTCCTGCCTCAGCCTCCGGAGTAGCTGGGACTACAGGCGCCCCCCACCACGCCTGGCTAATTTTTGTATTTTTAGTAGAGATGGAGTTTCACCATGTTAGCCAGGATGATCTCAATCTCTTGACCTCGTGATCTGCCCACTTTGGCCTCCCAAAGTGCTGGGATTACAGGCGTGAGCCACCGCGCCCGGCCATGGAACGCCTTTTCTTGGTACCCAGTCAACCAGTGGATCAGCAAAAATTCATTAAACACACATTGTCACAAGGAACTGTGCTGAGTGCTGTGGGGGATTCAAAGATGGGTAAGACATGATCACTACCCTCAAGGAACAAATAAGTTAACTAAGGATATGAGAGATAAATCACATAAAGCTAACTAATAATCCTATAATTATAATAATAAAAGACTATGCAATAAAGATCAGAAGGTAATGTATTATTAATTGCCAACTAAGTTAGTTAGTTCATAAGGAATACATAAATCATTGTTAAATGGGTTTGTAAGAGAAAGCTTTATGGTAAGGGAAAGCTTTATGACAAAGGAAGACCTTAATGGATGGGGAGGTGCTGTCTAGGCAGGGAGAAGGTGGCAGGCAAGCCGGGGGAGGTAAAAGGTTAGTATCGGTGGCCAAAGCGGACTGAAGATGTGTTCGCTGATGTGAGCAGAGCAACTGTCTTATGAACCAACATGGGCGTCTTCATAAGAGTCACTGGTGTGTGAGAAGCAAGTGCTGGGTATTTCACATCAATCATTTTTAACTCTCATAACTGCTCTAACCAGTTAAATACTAGTATCCCCATTTTATTTTTCCATTTTATTTTTGAGACAGGGTCTCACTCTGTCACCCACACTAGAGTGTAGTGGTGCAATCCTGGCTCGCTGCAGTCTTGACTTCCTGGGCTCAAGAGATCCTCTCACCTCAGTCTCTCAAGTACCCAGGACTACAGGTGCATCCACCATGCCCAGCTAATTTTTTGTTTTTGTTTTTGTGTTTTGAGACGGAGTCTCGCTCTGTCACCCAGGCTAGAGTATAGTGGTGCAATCTCGGCTCACTGCAACCTCTGCCTCCCGGGTTCAAGCCCTTCTCCTGCCTCAGCCTCCTGAGTAGCTGAGATTACAGGCACGCGCCACCACGTCCGGCTAATGTTTTTGTATTTTTAGTCGAGACGGGTTTTCACCATGTTCGTGAGGCTGGTTTTGAACTCCTGACCTGATGATCCACCTGCCTTGGCCTCCCAAAGTCCTGGGATTAAAGGCGTGAGCCATTGCGCCTGGCCTAATTTTTAAAATACTTTTGCAGAAACAGGGGTTTCACTACCTATGTTGCCCGAGGTGGTTCGAACTGCTGGCCTCAAGCGATCCTCCTACTTCAACCTCCCAAAGTGCTAAGGTTAAAGGCATAAGCTACCGTGCCCAGCCTATTATCCTCATTTTAGAGATGAGGAAAAGCATCATGAAAAAGGCAGTCCCCCAAAAAAATAAGAAGTAAGAAAGAAAAGAAAATGTCCAAGACACCCACGCCTCTAGACTAGGAGCCAGGATTTGAACCTCGGGAGGGTCTCCGATGCCCAGCTAGAGTCTGAGCCTGTTTTCGCAGGCTGCTGACAACTTCTGAGTGCATGACTTGGGAAAAACCATGCTTCAGTTTCATGAGCCATCCAGCACTCTATACAGAGCCAAATGGAGGGAAGGAGGGGAGCTAGAAACTACTGCTCCAGGTCAGGACAATGGCTATGGAAATGTACAAAAAAAAAAAAAAAAAAAAAAACACGCGATGACGCGCGTATAGGAATCTAACAGCAGTGTTTAGTAGTAACTTTTCCTGGGCACACAACAGTCTTTTCCCAAATGCAAGTTCCTCTTGCAGGTTCCTCACAATGACTTCTGTGTGCTTTTTTAGCAAAAGTAAGAATTTCCATGAAAGTTATGTAAATTGAGAGAAAGCTGGAGTTAGAAATGGAACATCATCATCGTCATCCCCATCATTAATACCATTCCAGCCCTTACTAGGAGCCTGACCCTCAGCCCAAATGCCTTTCATGCATTATTTCATTTCATCTTCCAACAAGCTACATAAGGCAGAGTAGCTACTCTCCATTCTACAGATGAGGAAATGAAGCTACTTACAAAGCTCCACTTACAGCCAGTAAGTGGTAAAGCAAACATTCAAATCCAGATCCGTCTGACTTCAAAGAATATGCCAGAAACCTCTAGACCAGTGCTTTGCAAGTTTCTGCTAACAACCCATCAGAGGGTCATGGGATCGTTTATTGCATTAAGATCAGCACTTTTAATTTAATTTTAATTTACAATATAAGAGAATGGAAAATGAAGGAGCACCCCAAACAAAGTGAAGTAAGCATTGTTTTACGAAACGTTTGCTTCTATTTAATGTCACATCACATTATATGATGCTGGTCCTGGGGTCAAAGGGGTATAAAAACATTGAAGCAGGCTGGACTGCCTGCTGAGGGTGTGTGTGCAGGTGTGTGTAAGCACGTGGATGGCGCAGGCAGGGAGGGGACGCTGTGGGAAGTAGAATGCAGGAAAACAGGATATGTGAAAACAAGAGAAGCAGACCCTATGAGTGCTAAAAGGTAGAAATACGACGTACGAGAACTTCATGGCATGAAAATAGCATGTTCAGAGCAAAGATAATAGGACTTGTATATTAGAGAGGTGGCCTGAGACCTTCCTATGTGGCCATGCTTAATCCTGCTCTGCCTGTGACTTTCAAATCACTCTCCAGACTCTGATAGGGACCCTGAAGGCTGAAGTCAGCCATTGCCAGTCCTGAAATCAGAAAGACGCTTAACGTTTGGATGGAGGGCCAGATACAGAAAAAAAGCATGCCTCTCAGTATACATATTATCTGCACCAACGCAAAACTGATTTTATAAGTTTTGTTGAACTTTAGAAAGTCATAGATTCATTTAAGAATGAGAGTCTCCAGCCAGTCTCCCTCAGGAGGTTTTAAGCAATTCAACCATGAATTCTCCTACTATGTAGATTTCTCAGGATGAATGATGGGGCAGGACTGCTCTCCAAATACATCATAACCCGCCTTTATGCTTTTCTGTTCTGTTCATACCACTAGCCCAAAACTGTCTTGCAATGCTATCACCTTAAGACTTAAAAAAAAAAAAAAAAAAAAAAAAAAAGGGGGGGGGGGGACAAATAAGTCCCTGGCCCCACTCTAATGAAATAAGAACCAGGATTTTTTTTATTATCCTAGAGTAATTTTGATAAGCAATTCACTGTTATTTAGTATCCATTAACCCAATGGACTTCCGGATTCCAGATGTTTAATAAACATCTCCAGCTGAGTCATAGGAAAACAGGAGGCCAGTGGTGAACAGATTTCATCATTAATGAAATATAAATGTATATGAAATTAAAAGTCTAAAATGCTTTTAAATACCACAAAACTAGTTTTCCAGGCTGAAAATCATCCAGAGCATAGATATTTGCCATTCTATGCACAATTTTCCTATTAGGTGCGTTTTCTATATCCTTTTGGAAGCTATTCCCATAGCTACTTTCTAAAATTTACCTTGTCTCTGACCACAAACTCCTCTGGTACCTGAAATGTGGGCTGCATCACAACCACAATCGAGCAAACTGACTTGGGGCCCCTATGTGTGTGTGCACAAAAGTCCCCCGTCTATCACTGGCTCTAGGTTCTGCAGACGACCCAGTGGTCACTCTAGAAAACAGTTCTCAATGCAGACCAACAAGAACAGCAGATCTTCATCCAGAGATCATGCCTTAAAAAATACATGCAAAGTGTTACGTTCGCCCAGATGTGTGCTTTTCTGAGAAAGGCCCCCACAAACTCTCCAAAGGCAGTTCCCTAGGCAGATATAAGAAACACAGCGCAAGAACACGAATGGGAAAGCAGCTAGACCTCTCTGCTGACACTCTCTTGACTTTCCCTGGCTCAGCAGCCACTTCCCTGGCCCTCCCACCCATTGCCATGTCAGCCACCAAGGGCTGCAGTCTCCATCCATTGGACCATCCACCATGGCCTCCTTCCATGCTCCCACTGCAGCCTGTTCAGGGGCTGCCCCGCTCTGCCCCGAGCTGCTGCAGCGTCCCTGTCCTGGCCACCCTCCCTTCAATCCACTTCCACATGCCACACAGTGGAGGCCTGTACTTACTGCATGTCTGCTGGATGAGAGTACAAGACTACGCAGGCCTATATATTAACATGGGCAGCAACGTTAACATGGATTCCAGCTCCAGAGCCTCCTGCCCTGCTCCCTAGAATGCCCATTCCCTGGCCCCATTCTGCTTCCCACAAAGTGGCCTGACCACTTTCCCACCACAAACGGGCCTCACGCCTCCGTCTTGTTTGCTCACACTGCAAACATTTGTGACAGGCTGGAGAACCTTAAAACAGATGGACAGTTGATCGCCTCATCTGAGCTCTCAGAGTCTCTGCAGATCTTTCTGCTTTCCTCTCCTCAGGTGCTGTTCCCATTTTCCACAGGTGCAATTTCAGATCCCTCCCTGCCTCCAGCTTCACAGAGAAAAGAGATCTGCGAAGCTCTTCTTTCTGAATGTCTGCCTCCCCTCCCTCTTCACACGCATCTGGGTGTGACCTTTTTCCCTTTCTTAGACTATAATGCGTGGGAGTGCCACTCTGCAACAGAGGATGCGGAATGTTTGAGGAGAGATACTGGGAGTGGTTTGGGGACTACTGAGTTGGAGATCTTTGGGATACCCAAAAAGAGGTGGTGGCTGCGCTATTAGCTGTGCGAGGCTGGAGCTCAGGAGAAAGGCCCAGCCTGGAAACGTCCAGCCATACCTTGAAAGATTGTTCAAATGTCATCTTTTCCACATCGCCTGGCCAACACAAGACACACATATGTGCCCCCTTCCCTTGAAGTCATAAAACTCACTGCCTCTAACAGTGAGTTAACACGCATCTTACACTGCCCTAAAGTCACCGGTTCATTGTTATGTGCTTTAATCCACTGAGACCAATGCTCCTTAGGCCTAAACAGGCCTTGTACTCTGCACCCAGCAAACACACAATGAGTGTAGACCAGCACTATCCAGTAGACGTTTGGCAACAATTAACTTGTTACGTATCAGGGCAGTCAACAAGGTGACTCCTGAATACCTGAAATGTGGCTAGCATGAATGAGGAAAGCTTTGTCATCAAAGATGGAAACATAGTTTCCAGGCCAGTTCTAATCTTTCCAAATCACAGTGAGTGGTCAGGTGTCTGGTGGAAAGAAAATACCTGCTGGTGACACCCCTGTAGAGCTCCTGACATTGAAACTGCTTTGTTTTGAGAAAAGCTTAGTTTTAAAAAGCCTGATGCACACTTTGCAAACTTCATCACCTGTTGGTAAGCAAGGGAGCTTCTGTGTGAGTAACTGCCTGATCCAGGTCTAGACCTGCAAACCCTTGGAAATGAACTCCTGATCTGATGATCCACCTGCCTTGGCCTCCCAAAGTCTGGCCAGAAGAGAGTGTCCCACTTGCCAGGATATTGTCAATATCCTCCACCATGAGGGTATTAGCAATAGCTAAGAAGTATTAAGCGCTTAACAGTGTTAGGCACATTCTAAGCACGTTAAGAGGATAAGCTCACCTGATTCACAGCGTCCCAAGAACGTGGGTACCACTGTGGTCCCCATTTTATAGATGAAGAAACTGAGGCACGTAAGGTTAAGTAACTTCCCAAGGTCACAGAGCTACTGAGTGGCAGAACCCGTATTTGAACTGCAGTCCTAGGCCCTTACTTAGCCTTTGGATATGAGGCTCGCACAGGCAGGCCAAACCGGGGTTCACATCAAGAGGCAGAGAGGGCCCCACACCTCTGTCTGACCTGGCATCTGCACTGGGAGCCTGTGTGGAAGGGGACACAGCCAGGGCCGCAAGATCCCCATAGCCTGGCAAACACCGTTCCAGCCCCTGAGCTGGCCCTGGTGCACAGGAAGCAGTTTCCCAGCCTCCTTTAGGCAGCCCCTTCTAAAGTCACACTTCCTGCCCCGTTCAATACTTTCCTGGCGAGTTGGCATCAACAACACATGCTGCGTTTCCTGTGGCCAACCCGGGCCTTCCTCTTGTAGTCCGGACCAGGAAAACACTCCCATACTCCAGAATAAAGACACTCACCCTCTCTCCACCCCTTCACCTCCACGCTGTCTTTAAGAAAACAAGAGAGAACCACATGGGCTTTTTCCTAGCTTTGCATCACCTGGGTGTATTCTCCAGTTGTTTCATGTTAGTTGCTGCGTCTGCCATAAAGCAGGGTCACCTGGGTGCTTACAGGGTCTTTTGAAGGCAGAAGGGGAGGAAAGTGTGCCCTGCCCAGCCCATAACTGATTAACCTGAAGAACTATTTCAGAAGCACAAGTAAGTCCCACAGAAGGCAAACACTCCACTATCTTAATGTTAACTTCACATGGGCATTTACTTAAGGTGCTGAAAACCACTGAAGTACTAATAAGCATCTTCAGTATTTGTCAGTTTCCACCTCCTGCCATTTCAGCGCATATGAAGAGCAAACACTTCGTTACGGGGCCATTTTGCTTCCCACTCTAAAAATGACCTCATTTTTAGTATCAGGACCTCTAAGTAGTACAAAACCCCTGTGCCCCAAAACTCCTTTCTCCAACCTACTTAAATCTCTCAGCCCTGTTTGTTTTTTTACCACTTGATACCAAGTACTTCTCTCTTGGTCTTCAGAAGATAACTTTGTGTGTGTGTGTGTTGGTGCGGAGGAGGTTGTGTTGTTTTGTTTTGTTTAAGATGGAGTCTGGCTCTGTCGCCCAGGCTGGAGTGCAGGGGCGTGATCTCGGCTCACTGCAACC
>NW_012118487.1:3108109-3137542 GCF_000951035.1 Colobus angolensis palliatus | reverse complement strand
TGTGCAGGTTTGTTATACGGGTGTATTGCATGATACTGGCCAGGGTTTCAGCTCCTAATGATCCTGCTGTCCAAGTAGTGAACATAGTACCCAACAGGTAGTTTTTCAACCCCTTGCCCCACTTCTACTTCCTCTCTCTCCCCTTCTGGAATCCTCACTGTTTCTTGTTCCCATCTTCATGTCCATGT
Organism: Colobus angolensis palliatus; assembly: GCF_000951035.1. Classification (NCBI taxonomy): domain Eukaryota; kingdom Metazoa; phylum Chordata; class Mammalia; order Primates; family Cercopithecidae; genus Colobus; species Colobus angolensis. The sequence goes on along the minus strand of NW_012118487.1, from coordinate 3,137,354 downwards.
GTACTCAGTGTTTAGCGCCTTCTTGTAAGTGAGAACATGTGGTAGTATTTGGTTTTCTGATTCTGCATTAATTCATTTAAGATAATGGCCTCCAGCTCCATGCTTTGCTACTGTGAATGATTTCATTCTTTTATGGCTGCGGAGTATTCCATAGTGTATACATACCATATTTTCTTTGAATGATTTCATTCTTTTTATGGCTGCGTAGTATTCCATAGGTATATATACCATATTTTCCTTTTCCAATCCACTGCTGATGAGGACCTAGGTTAAGCCCATATCTTTGCTATTGTGAATAATGTTGCAATTAACATGAAAGTACAGGTATCTTTTGCTAGAATGATTTCTTTTCCTTTGGGTATATACCCAGTAATGGAATTGCTGGGTTGAATGGCAGTTCTATTTTTGGTTCTTTGAGAAATCCAGGAGACAGTTTTAAATCTACCCATCCCAGAAAGTTTTCCCTAGGCAATGTAGACTCACCCATGACCACAACTCCTGCTGAGATGGCAGCCCTAGGAAATGGTGTGTTGCAGCTGCCATACTACTCCCTGATGAATGAGGATAGGCCTGTGAAGGGCCTAATCACTCACTGGGAAGTTGCATGTTGCCAAATTAATGATCAATCATGTCTGACCCTTAGCTCATTAATTTGGCAACATGCAACTTCCCAATGAGTTGATTAGGCCCTTCACAGGCCTATCCTTATTCATCATGGAGGAGGATGGTAGCTGCAATGCAGGATGCAGGATGGCACCCGAGGTCTGACAGCCACATGACTTCAGGACAGCACAGCCACCTAAGGGCAGGGCAGAGAACAGGGAAGACCTCAGCGGCTCCTGCATCCATGACAAGTGGGCAGGAGCCAGCCTTGGCTAGTGATGCTTTTTTGTCACTATACTGTACATGAGATAAGGTCCCTATCCTTATCTCATGTACAGTGTAGTGACAAAAATGAGACCTTAAATGAGAAATCAACAAGCCATTGCCCTAAAACTTCAGAAATCCCCTAGTATTGGTCGCCGTCTCCACATCTGTAGAAGCCATTCAGGTCTCCATCCAGCAACTACAGCCACTCACCAGGGAACTGAGCAAACGCAGAAGGTAACAGAACCCAAGATCCTTATGCCTCAGTGTTCTCCTCTGTAAAACGGGATAACTTCCGCACGGTGTGTGGTAAGGATTAAATAAGACGTGTAACGTGCCTAGCCTGGTACCTGATCCATCAATAGTCGATATTTAAGAAATAATAGTTTCTGCAGACACAAATTTATAGTCAATGATGTTCAAAGAGCATCATTTATAATAGCAAAACTAACCCAAATCCCAGACAGTAGGAAGATGTGGAAAGAAAATGTAATAGAGTCAAATAATGGAGTATGGGGGCTACAGCAGATCCCCTTATCTCAATAAAGGGATGATTCATGTCCTGGGCAGGAAGAGGTGGGATGTTACATTCCATCATGCTACTTGCAACAGTGCACAATTTAAAACTTACGAATTGTTTATTTCTGGAATTTCCCATTTAATATTTTTAGACCTCAGTTGACCATGAGTGACTGTAACCACTAAAAGCAAAACCACAGATAAGGGAGAACTACCCTCTAGAATATTTAATTTGTGCAGGAATGCACAGAACATAATGTGAAAAAAAGTAGGGAAGCAGGTGGTTTTAACCATCAGGGCAATCAAGGACTACACACAAACTTCCAGGCCCTCCACACCATGGTGGTTTCCCCACGGCTGAGTCCACGTGCTGACACACTGCTCTCTTCCCCCGCAGCACCAATGACAGTCAGAGTTCCCCGTTCACTCACACTCACAGAACTCAGAGCATGCACCAGGCTGACAACACGCACCAAGAGACAGCTGTTTGACCTGGAACTGGGCTTCTGGGGGTCGGGGGTCCGGGGTGTGCCCCAACGCCAGGATGGCACAGAACAGAAGGTGAACATGTCTCCTGGACAACCCAATGTCATCACACTGAGTGCCATCCTGTGCTCACTCTTAAGTCCTGAGTTTTCCAAGACTGTCCTGATGTCAGCAGGGTGCCCTAATTTTAGATGAGAAAATAAGAACAATAGGCCAGCACAATGTTTCACGCCTATAATGCCAGTACTTTGGAAGGCCGAGGCAGGTGGATCATGCGACCTCAAGAGGTGGACACCAGCTTGGCCAACATGGTGAAAGCCCGTCTCTACTAAAATATATATAAATTAGCCAGGCATGGTGGTGCGCACCTGTAATCTCAGCTACTTGAGAGGCTGAATCAGGAGAATCACTTGAACCCTGGAGGCAGAGGTTACAGTGAGCTGAGATCATGCCACTGTACTCCAGCCTGGGCAACAGAGCAAGACTCCATCACAAAAAAAAAAAAAAAAAGAAGAAGAACAATATAGTAATAGAGAACATTCTTCTCAAAACAAATGAGTTTCCTTCTACCCTTCCTTCCTCCACCCTTCTTTATGAATGATTTACTCCAAAAGTCCATTCGATGCAACACAGCAAAGATGTACTGGGTTGAACAGTGGCCCCCCAACATTCGTGTCCACCGGGAGCCTGTGAATGTGACCTTTTCTGCATATGGAGTCTGTGCAGATGTAATCAAGTTAAATGAGGTCATACCAGATTAGAATGGGCCCTAAATCCAATATGACTGGCGTCCTTATATGAAGAGGGAAACTTGGACACAGACACACATAGTAGAAAGGAGAATGTTTAATGAAGACAGAGGCAGGCATTAGAGTGACTCCTCCATAAGCCAAAGAAGGCCAAGGATTGCTAGCAGCCACCAGAAGCTAGGAGAGAGGCATGGGGCAGGTTCCCGCTCAGGGTCCCCAATAGGAACCAGCCTTGTCCATACCTTAATTGCCAACTTTTGGCCTTCAAAACTGTGAGGGAATAAATTTTGGTTGTTTCATGCTTCCCAGTTTGTGGTAATTTCTTATGGCAGCCACAGGAAACTAACAGACACTAGGGGTGGAGGGGCAGGTGCAGCCAGGGTGGGCATTGGCAGAAAGAGGGCACCTGTTAGGGTGGCTGGGACAGCAGCCACCCAGCACACAGAATATGAAAGCCCATGTGGGCAGTGAGGATAGACACAGGAGGGAGAGCACAGCCCTGGGCAGGGGCTGGGAGCCAGAGCAGGGAGGTGAGGAGGGCATCATCACTGTGGTGGGGCAGCAGTGGGGACACAAGACCACATACACACAGGCAACTGAGTACTTTATATTATATGCCAGGGTAATGGAAGCCAGGCTTTTGACTACTGGAGAAGGAAGTTACAAATACAGAAAGAAAGAAAACTATAATAACCCAGGCTGTGGCACTAGAAGAGGAGGACTTCATTTGAATTTGTGCTTTTTCATAGATCTCAATAAACACAGAAATAAATACAGAGGTAAAAAAGCATGCATAGGAGGCGGGCAGATCACGAGGTCAGGAGATCAAGACCATCCTGGCTAACATGGTGAAACCCTGTCTCTACTAAAAATACAAAAAAAAAATTAGCCAGGCGTGGTGGCGGGCGCCTGTAGTCCCAGCTACTGAGGAGGCTGAGGCAGGGAGAATTGCTTGAAACCGGGAGGTGGAGCTTGCAGAGAGCCAAGATCATGCCATTGCACTCCAGCCTGGGCAATGAGCAAGACTCTGTCTCAAAAAAAAAAAAAAGCATGCATATGTGTAAGTATATATGTAACTAATACACATATTCTTTAACCTTGCCACTAAAAGGGCCTGGGAACAGCAAGACCCCAACAGCAACGAGCACAGGCAGTGTCCAAATCTTGGTTTCCAAACACCATCCTCCACCAAAAGGAATCAAGGCTCCTTGGAGAAATGGCTGACTCCAGAGCTGGGGCAGGGAAAGCAAAAGATAAGACCGGGCCAGAAAACAAGGAAGAGCTCAAAAGATAATAGCAACATATCGAAAAGAGACACAGAAGCCAACCTGATGGGGCTCCCACTGGCCACACCTAAGAAAATCTGAGCACCCAAATACATGACTGAAATGTATTTGTCATTGAACAAAATTGGAATCTATGAATAAATACAGGGGGATGAGAAAGCTTTCCCATAACGCAGAATGCAAACGAATAAACATAGGAAGAATGATGGACTTAAAAGGTCGACATTTGGTAGCTATCAAAGTATACTCAGCCCAGAAATACCAATGGATGCTAACCAGTGGGTAAAAGGTTGGTGAAAAATGGGATACTTACATAGCCTCAAAAATACCTCCCACAAAATATTTTTTACGACAAAGGGAAAAAGACTAACTTTATCATGGAGAAGCCTGACTGATGGCTCCTTAATTAAAAGATCAAATGAACGTTACCAATTAAGGGACAGATCAAAGGCATATGTCACCTGTAAGGATGCAAGAAGAAGAAAGCCTCACCGCCGTGATATTCTTGTAAGAAATGCATAACCTGAAACGTCAACAGGCCCAATCGGATAGACATTCTCTAAGATAATTAATTGCCTTATCATTGTCAAAAGTGTCAAGTTCATGGAAGTCAAGGAACAATGAAGGAGGCAGGGCACCAAACTTCAACCCCTAGCCCTGCATCAGATTCTCCTGCTGCAAGGGACGTGACTGAGACATTTCAACAGGAACAGGGTCTGCAGGTGGGAGGGGACTCACACAGCAGTGCTAGTTTCCTGATTCTGACGGCCGTGCCTGGTTCTCAATGGAGAGTGTCTTTGTCACAGCAAAGATACACTGAAGTACTCAGGAGTGATGGGATATCAGTACTGGCAAGTTACTCTCCACAGGTGCAGAAAAATAATTCTTGGTGCTATTGTTGAACCGTGGTGGAAGTCTGAAATTAGCTCAAAAGAAAACGACTTGGTGAGAAAGACAATGCCAGGTAGGGAAGTAATTTCCAGTACAGAGAGAAAGACCACAGCCTTTCTGCAAATACAACAAACTCTAGAAAACCCCCTTTGTGGTGCTTCAATTAAGCTGCTGGCGGTTTATTCTTCATCCGTGCACCAGGACGGTATTAATAAGCACACGCATCAATCACTTTATCCGTCCATAAGGGGCAGCTTAATCAAGCAACAATTAGCTGAACAAGGAGCCTCCGAGCTTCATTTCCTGGGGAAGATGAGGGGTGATGGTCCATAACTCATTGAAATTGTTTGGTTGTGTAGAAGAGAGAAAAACAAGACCACCAAAGAGCTCTCCTGCGTATTTGAGAGAAAGCGCTCAGGTTTAGGCAGCAAAGATTTACCTCTGGTCAAACTTCTGTGCCAATTCAATAGAAGTTATTTATAGTTTATATTTTAAAGCCCAGAATTGGTTTCCAAGTCACACTGCCTCACCTCAAAGTTAAGGTGGAAGAAAATCGCCAGAAGTGCCCTCGCTGGGTCACTGATAGATTTGCAAATTTTAGATGTTTATCCTCCAGAGGCCCCTCCACCCCCAGTTCTCTGCAGGACACTTCAGGGTTCCCAGCGCCCCAAAGCTGGCATTCCCAGCATAGTTTCATTTACTGTCATGACAACAGTTCCCACTCCCACAGCTTTTCAAGCACTTGGCTCAGAGAAGACCTACTATGAGTAAGGGCTTTGCTTTTAGTTTCTTGTTTACAACGTTTCCCTGAGGTGTGCAAGACGGAAGCCTGAATAACCAGCAGTTCCACTGGCTGGTAGTTGGCTGAACACTGCAGTCACTCCCCTGGCCTCAGACTCCGGAGAAGAGCACACAGCACTGTCCAAGAACAGCTACCACACTCAGAACAGAAACCGAAACCAGGGGTGAAGAACCGCTCCTTCCTTCCTCAAAGCCTGGACCAGGCAGCCATTCAGACTGCTCTCCTCGGCCGCCAACCCCAACCCAGCTCTGCCCTGCAGCCAGAACACCCTTCCGAAAGCACAAACAGGCTTCTCGTCATTCCACAAGCCTAAAGCCTTTCCTTACCCCACAAGCCTCCAGCGAGGGGTCTGTCCCAAGGCTCTGCGTCTGTCACCCCTCAGCCTCAAGAGCATCCCCTCTCACAGGCTAACTCTTACTCATTTTTCAGATTTGGCTTCAAAGTCACTTGACAGCAAGCCTTCTCCATCTCGCCAGGCCAGGCCCCCAAATCTGTAGACAAGAATCTCCATGAGAACCAAAGCCAGTTCTGTTTTGTTCAACATGCTAGTCCCAGGGCTCAGAGTATGGCAAAGGCCAATGCTCAGTAAGTATTAGTTGGCTAAATAATGAACTTGCTATACACGCCCAGCATAGTGATATGCAATGGGGGAAGGAGCTTGCAGCCTAGAAAGAGAAGACAGGGACACAGGCGATCACAGCGAGGAGAAGGATGAACTGCCATCAAAGGAAGCATGCACCAATGCATGGGAAATGCTGTCTAGACAGGCAGTCGGGGATACCTTATCAATAATGCTTTAAATTATTTCAGGTTTTCAAGATACAATCTGGAATCTTGTTTATGTAGATCTTGTTTATTTTATACATGAGAATTCATTAGAAATGTACTGATGTTCACCAACCCTGCGTTGGCCGTTACCAAGAACTATGGTATGTGGCCAGTATGGTGACCAGGCCAAAATAGAGCACTTCTGACTGTGAATGAGGTCTCATTAATACTTCACCTGAGACAGATATAAAGAGTGACTGTTCCTAGAAACACCAGGATGTGAGAAGCCTCCGGTTGTAGGGGCTAGGTATACTGACGCAGACTCGCCATCTTCTATTCAAAATCTTGGGGCCAGATAAAGTCTTCAGAATTCAAAAGTGTGTGGATGTTAGCAAGATAATGCAGCACATATACCATATACCCCAAGGAACACCCCGGAAAGTATCTAGGGCAGAACCCCTTAATCCCACACAGTTAATATTTCTGCAGCGAAACACGAACATTCACACTGATTGGGATAAATAAAAGCTATGAATAGCTTCGTGTCAATTCAGGGCAGACCATCCTGCCAAATGAGTCACAATAATCACTTTCAGTTTCACAGCATTTTGGATTGCAAATAAGGGATTTGGGGCTTGCAGTAGATTTCAAGTTATTTCAATCCTTGGAATATATTATTGTTATCATGCTATACAGAAAAATCAGCATCATTTTCCTTAAACTGTATTTATATTACAAATTAATCTGGCACACACTATGCTTAATGTAGTGAATAACAGCACTGTTTAGTTCTGAAATGAAAAAAGCGTAATGCAAACTATTTCTGCTTATTAGAAAGTGGAAAAATACTTTTCCTGAACATTTTTATAAAATTTGAAATCTTAAGCAGCCATTTACAAGTATTATTTCCTTTAAATCAGGTTTACCTAACAATGTGTATGTGCTTTAGCTTACCAATCAAATACATAAAATATTTACTTATAAAATAAGAAAAGCTTTAAATATTTAGATTCAAAATTTCTTTAAAATAGTCTCCCTAAGGTTCCTTTATGATGGCATTTGTAATATCATTGTTCTTTCTCCATAACATTCTAAATATTTGATTTAAAAACTAAAGTTATTGTAAAAATACCCTTCCAAGTATCAAGTTAAATGACATTTGTTTATTTGTTTGTTGCTGTGCGTGCACTATGAATGACATCCACATCATCCACTGAGATGAGTACATAAGCAACTGCTCCATTTAACATGCCCTACTCCTCCGCAGAAGCCTTGGTACAAACTGAAAAGACTCAATACCCAGAGGCACAAATGCAAAACCATACACAGGAATTGTCGGGCAAGTTTACCTCCTCCATTTCTTTTATCACGTAATTTCGAATCAAAACGGCAAATATCATGCAACGTGAGAAGTATAAAAAGCACTGAACTGTTTAGGTTCCATGGTGCTTGGGAGGAAACTCGGTTCAGAGAGGCACATACTTCCCCACGAAAATGTGAAGAAAGAAAAAACACTAAAGGTAATGAGGGTCAAGGTGAAGGAGCCCCGAGACCTTCCTAACATAACGGCCAAGGTACTTAAATCAGCATCTACATTTGCAGGCACTGAATTATTTATTACATGCAAAAGTCCAAAGTTGCTTCACAAAAATGTTCTCCTGATGTCTAGGAGATAACGGTGGTGGTGGGGATCATGAAAGCAATGACTATTTACTGAGCACCCATGGTGCACCCAGCATTAAACTCTATACATTACCTCATGTAACCCTCACAGTAACCAATGGGCTTGGTCTCATTACTATCCTCGTTTTAAAAGGGTGCTCTGGCTTAGCCCATGCCACAGCTGATTCTAGGTCATCAGACTCCATTATCATGAGAACCGAGGATCCAAACATGGGCTTCATCTTCAGGGGTATTCTTGGCAATATAAAACCCCTGGGAAACACTATTCTTCTACATGTGCCGTTGATCCTCAAACAGAACTGCTAGGAAACTGGTGTGCTTCCCCAGCTGGCCTTGGACACCACACTAGTCCCCAGGTTGTCCCTCCTGTCAGGAACGTGAACACTGAAGTCCCCCAGGCCCGCAGATCAGAAAGAAAACACAAAGCCAGAATGTTCCCTGGGGCCCTTCCCAACACTTTCTGCTTGCTCAGTCTTTGTTCAGAATGAAAGACAATTAAAAATACAAATCCCCCACAAGCAGGGATGGAACAAGAAGATAAGTGAGCAGCTGTCTGGGACTTTTCCTAAAAGAGGAAGCCTTTTGAGCCAATATGACCCTAGGCTGCGCCGGTGAAAACAAGCACATTTTTTGCAAAATCCGTCACACCAAATGGAGCAACAGAGACAAGCATGGGTCTAAAGCCTGCAATCCCTACAGAAACTCTGTAAAACCTTCACCTCTATTTGGAGACCCTCCTCAGGTGATGTAGAGACCCTAGGCCAGGCCCAAGTCCCCCCCAGCACTGCAGTCACGGGAAATGATGCCAGCAGAGGAGACGGGCAGTGACAGCAGCACAGGGGCACAGGAGAGCTGAGGAAAGGAGCTGGCTCTCCAAAGTGACCATTGCTTCTTTCCAAATTACGCCGCTGCACACAGAATGCGAAGACCATAGGCTTTGGCCCAGGGAAAGCATTCTGCACCTGTCCTATCTGATGAATCAAGAAGGAGAGTGAAAGACGAGGCCATATCCATATCTAAGGGCTCCCAAAAGGAAGGAGTCTCATCACAGCCTCTCTTTGTTCTCATGCTGGCTGCCATGGAAGTGCAGAGTGGGCGTGGCAACAACATGGACCGTGGAGCTCTGCTGCACTGCCTGCTTTCACCCCCAGCTCTATCATTTAGCTGTAACTTTGGGCAGGTTACTGACCTTCTCTGTTCTCATCAGGCTTTGTGAGGATTAAATGAAGAAGCATGTAAAATAAGGCAATGCGATGGCTCACACCTGTAATCCCAGCACTTTGGGAGGCCGAAGCAGGAGGATCACTTGAGCCCAGGAGGTAGAGGCTGCAGTGAGCTATGATCATGCTACTACACTCCAGCATGGGCAACAGAGCAGGACCCTGTCTCAAAAAAAAAAAAAAGAGAGAGAGAGAGAGAAGAAAGAAATAGAGAGAGAAGAAAAGAAAAAAGCAAATAAACATATGAAATATCTAGAATAGTGTTTTGCATCTTACATGCACTATGGGTGGGAGTATAAAATAGGTACAAAATTTCCAAACAGCAGCTAGGCCACAGGTACCAAAACTTTTAAACACACCCTTGGACCCAGCCATGTCACTTCTAGGAATGCTTCCCAAGTAATCTGATCATGTGTGAAACATGCTGTCTTAAAATTTAAAAAAAAAACTACAAGGATCATGAAATTTGATGCAAATACAAATGTAATATTCTTTTCTGTAAAAAACAGATAACATGAGAAAACTGTGAATTGCAGATAAATTACCTTCCAGATACATTTAAATTATGAAAATCTAAGAGTCTTTTTTACTCCATCATTTTTTTAAAGAGCATTTTCTAGAAAAATTTATGCAAGGCCATTAAGACCTAAAAGGGTAGACTGACTTTTAAAAGTTTTTATAAATGTAAACTCATGCTGGGACCCTTAGGTGTGTCTGGCCCTGGATCACAGCATCTAGATGGCATCAGCCTCTGCAATTCAGCAAAGCAAGAATCATGCACAGATTTTGAAGCATATGGACTCAAGCACATACTGCATTTTCAAAGCTTCTTTCCATATGGAAAATGGGAAAAGAAGTGATCCTATATTTCCCTTAATCAGCACGTCCTCTGAGCACTGCCTTTGCAGTACAGGAGAAGTAACGTGACCTCGAGAAGGCACAGCTCCTCCTCCTCGGAGTGCAGTGGGGAGTTCCTTTAAGACTGTGTCAGCCTGCAGTATGCAAGCCGGAAAAGACGGCTCAGTCCTCTTGTGCAGACACTGGGGAGGTAACAGTATACAGAACAAGTTCAATAGGAAGAGGCACGTGGGAAAAGGGTAGACATCAAAGTGGATAACGGAGCCATGCTGGCTTGAGGAGGAGGAGCATGGCAGAAGCAGCAGGACCTGAATTACCTGAGCTGTTTATGTCACCCAGTCACCTTTGACTTCATTTTTAAGCTCCACAGACCTCAAAAGGTGTGTTTTGCCCCTTCAGGAACACAGACAAGACAAGGGGACAAGAGAGAGGAGATGTCAGTGTGGTCACTATTTGTGAAAAGTCAAATAACAGAAACTCAAAGAGCCAGCATACTGGAACCGGAACCTGAGACAACCTATTTGCAGAGAGCAACAAAACTGCTGCTTTCTGATTTCAATCACATCACTAGCAGACTACCTTGAAAACCAACACCTTCCCAAAAACCAGCTGCCTGAAAATAACTTGTTCTGAAAGGTTGATTTTGAAAGGCACCATCTTTTCCCCTGGATGACAAAAAATGATTTCCTCCCACACTCCACATGCACAGGCTGGCCCTGAGGGTCCGCTTCTTGCTGCCACTTTTCCTCTGAGGATTTCCTTTGAGCTGTCCCCTCTGCCAGGAAGCTCTCCGTAACGGTTACCAGCTATTTTTGGTGCTATGATCGCTATTAATGATTATGGAGATATCCAATTTAACTCTTTATGTTCAAATCTGGTCAAGCTCCAGCATGCAAACTATAAACTCACGCACTACAGTTTCCGATAGTTTGATTCTATTCATGGGATAAACCATCCCAATCACCAATGAATTCCAACTGGAAAAAGAGCCAAAATTGCTACCCACTCTACGTATAGGAATACCTCCGAAGCAAGAATGCATGTCTCCCCTGCAAGCTGCAGAACTGTCTTCAAGTATTTTTGGAAGATACCTACTGCCTCTCACCAGTTTCCGAATGGTAGCCAGAGGTTGGATGGTTGGATTTGGCATCCATCGGATGGTCACTATTTCCCCTCTCTGCCAACCCCTCCCAGGACCACAGTGGTTTCTTCTTTCCCTCTCCTTGGTAAAGCATAATATGGTGGTGGCAGCTCAGATTTGGCTTCAAGCCCACCTGAATTGGAACCTCACCGCTCACAACCTTTAACTTGTCCAAGCCATAGTTTCCTCGTCGCTAAACAGAGATCTTAACAGCAATTTAGCAGAGCTACCGTGAGAAGAAATAGATAAAGGATAGTTTATGTTACGAGGAAAAGTATGAGGTGAGATTTCCTTGGTCTCCCCTAAGACTTCCTCAAAGAAATTTCAAACAGTAGGGCCCGTGCTCCACCTAACAGCATTGACTAAGCCAGAGTGTTCCACAAGGAACAAGACAATGTCCAGGGTCCACCTTCTGTAATAGAAGCATATTCTCCACTCTGCACATTGTTGGCCAGATTAATCTCCCCAAATGGCTCCTGACCTTGCAGAAAATCCTTCCATGGTTCCACAATGCCCACTGAATAAAATGTAGACTCCTGGCCACCATAATTCATCCCCATCCCACCTTGCTAATCTCTTATCCCACTGATTCCCTCCACCTTTTTCTTCTAACCTCTTATCCCACTGATTCCTTTCTTCTTCCTCCTCCCCCTCCCCCTCCCCTCCTTCTTTTTCTTGTTCTTTTTCTTTCTTTTTTTTTTGTAGAGAAAGAAGTCTCCTCATGTTGCCCAGGCTGGTCTCGAACTCCTGACCACAAGTGATCCTCCCATCTCAGCCTCCCAAAGTGCTGGGATTGCAGGCATGAGCCACTGCACTCAGCCTCCTTCCACCTTCTGATGCAACCAAAGCTTACAGCTCCACGTACTTGGCAACAGGCTTATCTCTGTATAAAGTCCTGTAAGGAGGAGTCCCATCTCATTCATCCCAAAACATCAAGTACAGTAGCTTGCACATAATGACATGTAGTAATCACTCACTGATAAGAAAGTGGATGAATTCTTCCTGGGAAAACTCACTGAGGGCAAGGACTGAGGAGGATAAAGCAGATGATATTAACCATATGTTGTGATGGATAAACTTATGAACAAATGATAATCAAGGAAAACAATATGACCACAAAAAGCATGCAACCGAAAAAAAAAAATTTTACTATTTACATGCCATTTTCTGGGTGAATCCAGCTAAGGATGTTAATACACTTTTGAATTACGTTGGTTCAACTTTTCATTCCAAAAACCTTACCAGCCAACCACATGAAAATCGCTGTGTGCCAAGCATTATCTAAAGCTGTGTGGAGTATGCAAAGATGATGAAGACATGATCTCTGGCCTCAAAGGGCTTACCCTGCAAAGACGAAGGCAGGCACGCCAGCATCAGAGCAAGCTTTCGAGCAAGACGTGGTGTCCTGGAGGTGAGCTGAAGCCCCGGGATGAGCACACTGGAGCGGGCGCCCGCCCTGCGGCCACGCACCCACCGCCACTGCTCACACTGATTACGGGCCTCTGGCACATTCGGTTTGGGTTCCCTCTCTGCATCAGACTCACCCCCATTGGTTCATTCGCCTCACAATAACATGACTCTGTACTTTAAACAGATGAATTTTTTCAAAGGCCTATGGGGGAGTTTTAATATTTTATGTAAAAACCCAGAAGAGAGGACTCTGGAAGGCTTCCTAGAAGAGGGGGCACCTGAACTGGGCCTGGAAGCCGAGGGATCCTCAGGTGGAAGAGAAGAAAGAACATTCCCAACAAAAGGAAGAACAACGACAAGGGCAAATGACCGGGGACGACCGCATGTTTGAGACATTGGTGATACAAAGAAGCTGCTCCACAGGGAACATGAGAGCCGCGGTGGAGAAAATGCTAGAAGGTTTCCCTGCAAGCTGCTAGTTCACAGTCAGCCATGTGTCCTTGCACCTTAGCGAGGGTCCCTGCCGACTAAGTGGAGGAAATCCCCCTGTCCAGCCAGGGCACACACCCGCTGACGTGCTTTCCTCCTGCTGCCCGGTCTGCCTTCTCTACCGGGAAACAGCAGCGCCTGAGCCCAGGGGCACCAATGTCCTGCAGGCGCCTTTGTGTCTGGACAGGAAGTCACAATTGAAGGACCGAGTCAATCCCTGCAACTGAATTCAGCCAACACGTATGAGGGTGCCGAGTCTACGCGAGTCATGTGGCTCGGCCCTCCACAACATACAACCGGTTCAGAACAGGCAGTTACTGACAATAGAGGGGAGACGGTGAAATACTGAAATAAACCACAGAAATATCTAGGCCTTTGAATAACACCCTCCAATTTATCCCCCCAGGGAAGTGAAGAGTCTGGCAAACATCCAATCAATGCCATCACCGCAGCCGGTCACCCCAGCTGCGAGGGCCTCGGCCCCTGATGGTCACACCTCCCCAGCCACTCTGTAGCTGTGTGGCATGAAGAGTGTGAGGTGGTTTGGTTAAAACATGATGCAGATGGAATAATGCCTCCCAAGTATCCCACACGCTAGCCTCTGTGAACAGACTGTGTTATGTGACAAATGGGAATTAAGGAGACAGTCGATGTAAAGGTTGTCTGTTGACCTTCACAGAGGTGAATTTTCCTGGATCATCCACGTGGTCACAATGCAGGGAAGAAGCCTCAATGTGGCACGGCCAGCTCCGGGGCTCCCTCCGGTTCCTGAGTCCCGCTGGCTAAGGTTTGCACCTTAGGTGTTCGCCCAGCCCTTCTGGCCTGGCGTGGCGTCACTCGGAGGACCTGGGGACACTCTGGGCAGACAGGAAGACCTGTCCTAACTTCTGCCCTATGAAGGCATTGTTTCTGGGGGGTCTTGCCATTATCTTTGATTCTCTAACTTGGGTTTCTTACCTGAATTAGAGCCAGCTGTCTTTAATTCCTCCTCACTTGAGGATTATAAACGTATCCATAAACACTCTCTTTACAAACCGATTCAAACCAAACAAAAGATAGTACAAAAAATATTTTCGTACCTATTCATCATTTCCTCTTAGAAACTTATATAAAAGCACCTCAAAGACAGGCCTGGCTATTATCAAAGGCACGACCCAGTCCTTCCCGCAATGGACCACAGACTACAAATGCATACGCCTTAGAGCTCCTCTCCAACACGGCAGGTGCACAGCTGCGACACGCCCTGCTGCTCGCAGTCATTAGCTATCATTTTCTGAAATGCACAGGGGAAAATGTTCCAAATCCTCAGTAACCTTCTGTATCCTCAGAACAAAACCATTCCTTACTGGGAAACAGGAACGCATGCCCTGAGCGAGATATTTGTGGCCACCAGGAACTGGCTCTGACACTCCCTCCTTCATCTGTTTGTTCCAGCCACCCTGGAGAGCGGTCCATGCACCAGGAGCGGAAGAAACTGTCAACCCTTCATGTCTTTGCTCTTGCTGTTCTTTCAACCAAAAATGCCCTGTTCACCCACTGGCCGCCAGATGACATCGCCTCCCTCCTTCCGGCCAGTCAGAAGTCAGTGGTGAGGCACGCCCCAGTTTCCCTGGTCAAAGAGATAGCTCTTAGTTCATGATGGGTAGCTCCAGTAAATTGAAAAGAATAAAAAGAAGATACAGCTTCTTCCTCTTCTCTCCCTTAGCCTTTGGCTTGCTATGCTTCCATGAAGCCCATCTTTCATTCTTTTCATGACCAGGAATGGTTATTTACCTGCTTGTCTCTCTAACCAAACAACAAGCTCTTCGAAAGCATGGATCCGAAATTTTCAACTTTACGTCTTCACAGCACAGGGCTTCACACACAGCTGTTCAAAAATGTCTGCTGAAGGAATGAATTCCTCTGAGGGTTTTATTTAAGATATTTGTTTGCAGAAGAGAGTCTTCAATTTAATTTCATCATTATTATGTTTGTTTTCACAGTACTTAAAACTAATTTTAAGGATTTTTAAAATCTTTGCCCCAAGCCTAAAGAGAACAAAAAGTTTGCAACTCCTCTTACCACTCTGCTTCACAACACATATATTATGCCTCTTCTTCCAATTATTTACAACTCAGTTATAATCCACACATGACCTTGCCGGCCTATATTATTCAATAAAGTTCAACTTTTCAAAAGGATCGAGTAAAATGAAAATTTTCCACAGGACATAAAACTAAACCAACAATGAATTTGCTTCCATACAGTTGTGATACTTCACTGAATTTCTTTATCTACTATAGCTCTTGTAAGAACAAATGAATGGCTTCTCATGCTGTGAACAATTCACAATAAATACACAAATGCTTTTACTCATTTTACTTAACAGATCTGTCATTATGGCAATTTTTTTTTCATCTACTCAGTAATACTATTGAACCATTATTGAATGGATTATATTTAAATCTTAAGCCCCCAAATGTTATTCTGAGGCTGCTTTTACTAATTTTTATCTTGAAGTACCACAGAAGTGAAGAACCCTAAGGCCTTTTTCATGAGTCCCAAGCAGAGAGGTTATCACAAGGGCAGCTGCGACAATAAATTCACTACCATATTCAAGCACTGCTATTTTTCCTCTCACAAGACATTTCTGGATTCAAAATACAACAGAAAAAAAATTATTTACTGCACAGTTCGACAAAACATACTGAGTACTTAACCTGGTCACAATACACTGAGCAGGTTACTTGATTTCTCCAGCTGAAAACATGAAGGGAAGGGGCTGGCAATCGTTGCCACGGAAACTCCCAATTGCAGCATGGTGCGAGAAGGGAAGGAACTTTCTATCGGATTCTCGCTTACCCATGCGCTCCGATTTATTTCACTCCAGCATAAGTGAATTCCCCAAACTGTGCTTCATCAACTTTACAGCACCTCAAAATTCTAAAACAGAACTTTTTGCCACATGCTACATACATTGTAATGGGGAGAATCTTAGTTTCTCAGACTTACTAGTGTGTCATTTTCAAAACCACAAAAGGAGTGACTCAAACCTACAGCTCAACAACAACAAGAAAATAAAAAATGAAGAAAGCCCTTGAATAGACATTCCTCCTAAGAAGATAGACAAATGGCTAGGAGCGCATGAAAAGGTGCTCAGCATCATTAGTTACCAGGGAAATGCAAGTCAAAACCTTCATGAGCTACCACTTCATACCTATTAGGGTGGCCCTATCCAAAAAAAAAAAAAAGATAATAATAACAAATGTTTGTAATAGGTGTGGAGAAGCTGGAACCTGTGTGCATTGCTGGTGGGGATGCAAAATGGTACAGCTATGGAAGACAATTTGGTGGCTCTTCAAATGGTCAACATAGGATTACAGTATGACCCAGCCATTCTACAGAATTGAAATAACTGAAAGCAGGGACTCAAACAGATACTTTTATACCAATGATTACAGCAACCTTATTCACAATAGCCAAATTAATAAGAATCCCAGTGTCTATCAGCAGATGAATGGACGAACACAATGTGGGAATATTACTCAGTCTTAAAGAGGAATGAAGTTCTGATGCGTGCCACAACATGGATGGACCTGGAAAACATTCTGCAGAGCGAAATAAGCCAGACATGAAAAGACAAAGACTGTATGATTGCACTTACATGAGACACCTCGAGTGGTCAAATTCACAGACAGAAAGTAGAATGCTGGCTGCCAGGGGCTGCAGGAAGCAGAGTTATTGTTTAAAGGGTATAGAGATTCTGATCCAGATACTGAAAAAGTTTTGGAAATGGATGGTGGTGATGGTTAGGCAACCTTGTGTATGTCATTAACGTCACCAAATTATACACTTTAAGATGATTATAATGGTAAATCTTGTTATGTAAATTTTACCACAGTTTAAAAAAGAATGCTTCAACATGCGTTTATGAATTCCCTACTTGCTGCCACTGTTTCCTTCAGTCCTTTTATGGATGATAATTATTCCTTAATTTCAGGCAACTTAAATATTCACTATGGTCAAACACACACATGCACGCACACACACACACACACACACACACACACGCAAAGAGAGAAAATGAGGCATTTTCAAAATGAAGTAAGGGCCAGTTTCCCCTTCAAGGTGAAAGTAGGACCTACCTAGAAAAAGCTACATAAAATCCCTTTTAGATCAATGTGGAGAAGCAAACAAAGGAACTTACAAATATACTCTATTAGGCTGTTATTTTAAATAAGCAACAGTAACTCTAGAGCACTAATGGGAAGCCTTAAACAAACCTTTTTATTTAGAAGTTATTTCAAATCCACATAAAAATTTCAAAAATAGTGCCAAGAGTTCCCGGATATCTTTCATCAGCTTCCTTCACTTTACCGTGGGGGGCAGGAGTACTGATTCTGCAGCTCTGCTGGTTACAGTGTCTCCCCACAAGGGAAGGGGAAGTAGAGAGAGGAGGTAATTATCAGGATTTAACCGCATCAGTTTTCCTTAATGACAAAAGACACCAGACCATAGTTCCACGTTCCAAACTCAATGTGGGAGAATTGTGGAAAACAGAAAGAACAACAAAACAATACATTGTTTTATGCCTATTTTATAGTCTATTAAGAATCTGTTCTTAAAAAGAAATAAAATAAAATGTATACACTTGACAAAAAATCTGTCACATTAGCACTGTGGCTTCCCCTACAATCTGAAACAACCCCACAGGGCCCATGGAAGAACTCTAAAAGGGATTCACAGATAAGTAAAATCGTTTCTGGAACTGTCATCTTACTTGCCTAGTTGTGTTTTCTCTATCTGGATAAATTAGGCTCCTAACTCTAAGGAATGTAGACCATCTACCTACCTGGCTACCTCAAATCCAAGAGGATTACTTTTCTTTCGTTTTATATCTCCCTCTACATATAGTTAGCACAGAATAAACACCCGCTAAATAAATGACTGAATGGATGAATGATCAAAATAGTCAACTGTTTCAGTTGAGCACTCTCCTCTACCCCATCTCCCAAACTGCAACGACTTTCAAGAAAAAAAAAAAAAAAAAAAAGCACCTGTAAGTTAAGTAAATCCTCTCCTATAACATTTCCAATTCACCCTAACTTCACCAATCGTCAGGATGACGGCACCCAAAAGTGGAAAGAGCAGGTCATTTACATTCCCTACAGGGGCCTTCCTCGCAGGCTCCCCAAGATTCCAGCCTCTACAATGGAGAGAAGAGGAGCAGCAGTCCTGATGCACATCCCCAGGTGTGCAGCCTCCGTGTGCCTTCTAGGGCCTTACCTTCAAAGGTCAGCTAAACAGTGTGTATGAGTTAAGTTTTCCCATATGAACAAAAATCCCAGCATCCCAAGAAAAAGCCAATAAAGATTTACCTTCAGGACTATTATTTTAAAGTGAGATTACGCTTTTCTGTTCTTCTGTCAGTTGCAAATCCCCAAACCTACTAGAATTCACTTAAAACTAATCTACAGTGTTTTCATTGGAAGAAAGCAATCAGGAAAGCTCTGAGCCACTGAGCAGCTGGGAATTTCGTTGCTGAAGGTTTGGTTTAGTCTTTATTTTTCTAGCTGCTGGCCTTGCTAACATGATTCCATGAAGGTTGCATTTAATCTTGCAGAGAAAAGCTACCTAAGCAGTTCTTAGGTAGTCTTCAGTAAAAATAAATTGCCTTGGCTCTCTGGATAAGTCTGTTGCTTCAACCCAACAATTACAGTCAAAGAGAACAAATGAAGGCAACTGTAAAATACTATACTTGATTTCAAAAGAATTTCATGGCGTGAATGTCATGGGCTGTGTTTGTTAATAACAAAGTTATTGTTAACAAAGAACCCATGGAAAAAGTAGCAGCTTCCAAATGTTTATCTCTGGTTCATCACCAAATTTAGCTTATTTATACTTACAAGAAGGTATTAGTATCATCATTGGAACTTAAACATCAAAAGAATGAACTGATAAGATTTTTTAAAGGTCTGGATACAAAGGAGAAAAACCAAACAATTTTTCACCTTCTGGGTGTGGAACCCCTAATACAAAGTGACAAATCCTAATGCAAAGTGACAAATCCTAATGTTTATGTGTTCAATTCATATACCATTAGGTTTCTAGTACAAACTAGATCTGTGCCATCCTTCCTGAGCTGGAATTCAGCCTTTCAAGCTAACCTTCCTGAGCTGGAATTCAGCCTTTCAAGCTAACCTTTGCTTTACAGCTGAAAATCAAATAAACTAATATTTATCTAGGTCTTAAAGGTGTCAAACACTGGTGAGGAATGCAAATAAATCGGACTGGATCCTGGCTCTCCAATAACTTACCACATAGCTGATACAAATGGAAACATCCAAAGAATCAAAGATGTTCTTAACAGTTCAAGAGTCTAGAAAACACTCATCTCATCAAGATGCAGATAGCTAACTACCCTAGGAATGGGACGTATAGTATGCTGCTTCCACAGAAATTCAGAGCATTTCATTGTTTTGGGCTAAAGAGATCACAGGTACGGTTTGTGGGGAGAGGCACAAGGAGATTCATACAGTTGTGACCAAAACAACCACTCCAACTCTACTTTCCTTCAGTCCTTTCAGGACCGCACTAGCACTTTCCCCCGCATTCTCTTCACACCTTGATCCATTTCCTCATGCTGCACCAACCAAGACGGTAACCACCAGTCAGATGGGTCTGCCGTGCACTTGGAATGTGGCTGGGCTGAATTAAGACAGGCTACAGGTGTAAAGGACACATAGGGTTTTACATACTCAGGATGAAAAAAGAATGTAAAATATCTCATTAATATTTTTACATTAATGACATACTGAAATATTTTAGATAAAATGAGTTCAATGAGAAATATTATTACAATTAATTTTACCTACTTCTTTTTACTTTTCTAAGTGGCTACTAGAAAATTAAAACTATACATGTGGTTCACATTATATTCATATTGGACAATATTGTGTGTGTATATATATGTATACATATGTGTATATATGTACATATGTGTATATATATGTGTGTGTGTATATATGTGTGTATATATATGTATTTTGATGGGCTGTGCTACAGCATTCAGCCTCTGAACTCATAATGGTCACGCCCAATCCTACTTCCATAGCAATCTAAAAACGTCTCCATGTTTATAAAGAGAGTGAAACTATTCTAATATATTTTCAGATAAAAATTGGAGATTTGAGGTCTTCAGTTGTGAAAAGTCAGAGGTCACACTCTGATTAAGTTCTACTGTCATTCTCCAACAGGGGTCTTTTAAAGGCAGGTGTGAGGGGAAAATAAAGCTTCCCAGGCTTCTTTCCAGACTCCTCAGAGTTCCTATAAAATGCCTTCACCTCCTAAGATACAGAAATGAATACAATATAAAGGGAAAGAATGTATAGGACATGAAGCTAGGGAATGCATATGATATGAAGATAGGGACCGTTTAGGACATGAAGATGGGGACATATAGGACATGAAGGTAGGGACTATATAGGACATGAAGATAGAGAAGGTACAGGATGTGAAGACAGGGACCATTTAGGACATGATGGTAGGGAAGGTATAGGATATGAAGCTAGGGAATGTATAGGACATGCAGATGGGGACTATATAGGATATGAAGATGGGGAATGTTTAGGAAATGAAGATAGGGAATGTATAGGATATGAAGATGGGGACTGTTTAGGACATGAAGATAAGGAATGTATCAGGTAGGAAGATGGGGACCATCAAGGGTCTGAAGGTAGGAACATATATGACATGAAGGTAGGGAATGCATAGGATAGGGAATGTATGGGATATGAATATAGGAACCATATAGGATATGAAGGATAGCGACTGTATAGCATATGAAGACAGGGAATGTACAGGACATGAAGATAGGGACTACATAGGACATGAAGACAGGGAAAGTATAGGATGTGAAGATAGGGAAAGTTCACTCTCACTTCCCCTACAAACGTTTTATACTTCACTTACCATGGGAATTAGATCTGTAGCCATTTGTGTACATTAAATGTTCTTTTCCAAAAGGATAGTAAAACCTCTAATCTCCTCAAGAGGACCAAATAGTTCCAGCCTGGACTGGTTCCCAAGGTGCTAGGAAGACCTAGCTGCCTAGGCATGTGTGTTTCAAAGGGAATGAAAAACAGACCTTGGAGACATCCCCAGGTTGTAAGCGTCTCACATTCTAAAAGGTCGGGATGAGACCCCTGGAACCTTTTCATCCCATGTCAGGGGAGCTAAGGTGGTTTTTGTTTGTTTGTTTTTCCTTTTCCTTTTTCTTTTTTTTCTCTCTCTCTTTTGGGACAGGAGAGGGACAGCTGCTCTGTCCCTGTCAACAGAGTGTAGCCCACATGTACATTCCATTAGTTTTCAGTGTCCCCTAAGGGTCCAGGTTTAGGGGCCTGCCACAGCAGTGTCACTGAGCCTGTTGCCCCAGTTGTAAATACCAACAAGGAACGCTCTTCTCCTACCCAGGTGTTGTGTTTCCACAGTATTCACATGTATAAAGAATGTTAACTGTAAAGTGAGATCGTATCTCAAGCCCTTCACAGTTACTGACAAAACATTATGTCCCAGCTTCACCAAAAAGCCACCCATCTAAGTGTCTTCAAGTAGCCACAGCTGTCTGAGGACAAGGGCTTCCAAGAGCCCGGCTAGGAAAGCCCTGGCTCTAGAGCCTGGTCCACACACGGAGGCAGAAAGGCTCGAGAATGGCCCCGTCCACGCACAGCCTCCTCCTCAGCAGCACCCAGTGTGTTTTTTCTAACCTATCATGGACCAGAGGTCAGGGCAGAGATGACATATTAGCACTGTCTTGAGAATATTTTTCTGGTTAAAAGGGTAATTGGTAATTGTGCTTGCTGTTTTAAATTTGAAAAATTCAAAAATGTTTCAAGGAGGAAAAAAAAGCCAAACACTCACAGTTCCACCATCAGAAAGATATGTTTCCTTCCGGGTTTTTTAAAATACACCAATATACACAGACGTTTTTAAAATAAAATTAGAAGCACAATTTCACATTCTTTTTTCCCCACCCAGCCAACATAGATCATAAATATTTTCCCATCACTAAATGCTGCTCGAAAACACGAGCTTTGTAAGTTACCTATACTCTGTCTGGATGTGCCGTAATTCGTTCAAATGTGTCCCTACTGTTGGATATTTAAGTTGTTTCCAAGTTTTTATATAACAGAAGCTAATTCAATAAACATCCTTGTACATAAATCTTTGTTCCCATCTCTGGTTACTTCACGTAAGTAGGTTCCAAGAAGCAGAATTACTGGAACAGAGAGCTTAACATTTTTAAGACTTTAAGTATATAGCACCAAGGTAAATTCCAGAAAGCTTATTTCAATGTACAATCCCGACTACAGTCACTATGGAGTACCGAGTGCCCAACTCAGTGACCCACACTACCCAGTTATGGAATTCACAGTTCAGTTTTAACTTGTCCCATCTGTTTAGGAAAACACATTATCAGCCCATTCTATGTCCCTGATTCCCTATTTACCTCCCACAATCGGAATAGCACAATTACACTGATTTATCATTACAAACTACAAATATGAATGCATTAAATCATTACATGTGCCCTGAAAATACGTACATCTATTATGTATTCTTTCAAGAATTTAAAAATAAAATAAAAACAGTACCAAGGAAGATCGGTACGGGGGAAGAAGGGCCTAAGAAAGCCATTACGGTATTTCCGTGGATGCCTCCAAAGGCAACTTTAGATTGAGTTTGGGGCCTCACGTACTGAGTATCAATTTCCCCATCCCCAAACAATGCATCAACACCGGCACAGCTATACATTCTGAGATGTGCACCATTAAGCAATTCTGTCATTGTGTGAACATCACAGAGCGTACTTCCACAAAGCTAGATGGTGTAACTCCTACACACCCAGGCTTATGGTATGGCCTATGGCTTCCAGGCTGCAAACATGTACTGCAGGTTACTGTACTGAGGCCTGTAGGCAACTGCAGCACAATGGCAAGTATTTGTGTATCTAAACATAGAAAAAGGTAGAGTAAAAGTCTGATATTATAACCTCATGGGGCCATAGTCATGCATGTGGTCCACTGTTGACCTAAATATCATGATGCAGCAACGTAACTGTACCCCTAAGGTGACTTCAACCGTGTCTCCAAGTGACAACTACTCACAACTTCATGTTTCCTTGTAGAGTAATGTCAGCAGCTGCCTAGCAGTTTTCCCATCAGCCTTTATCATCCCCAGGATAAAAGAGTCTAACCCCAAAGTCAGCAGCGGACAGTCCTCCAGTCTTTTGACTGGTCCTTGGGTTATTACTAATTACCTAACCAACTTCAACTCACCCCTCCGACCTCTAACACTCTTTCAGTGACATTTGTGCAGAAAATCTCCCTGCCTGATTACCTCTTCACTCTCTCCCATTCAAGAATCCAGGAGGCACCAGTCACCTGTTTCCTTTTCATCACCCCATCCCCCAACTCTCACTTTCCGACAGCCTCCCGTTCCAATCACCCGACACACCCACCATATCTAGGTGTTAAGACGCTCTCTTATCACCACTGTAATTTTTCTCATCTTCTCCAATAGATCTAGGATAAAAAGGACAAAAGAAATCTTTCAAAAATAACAAGGTAGATATTACTTGAAATAAAGCAATTTGTATGCAGTTCCTCCTCATCTGAAAGGTCAATCTCATGAAATGCGAAAATTGGTAGGATTGTAAGGTTAGGGGGCCAGGACAGCGTATTCTATCTACAGAGTACTTCTTTGGATCTTCCCAAAATCTGACGTTCATAAGAACAATTAAAATGTAGGCTCAATAAGAACAAAGTAAAATGTATGCTCATCTCTCCTTTGATGGCATTAGGTGTGCGAGTATCAAATGCCTTCAGCAGATAGCAACAGAGTGTTAAGTATGCCCAAATGAAATTATTTATGAAAATTATACAGAAAGTAGTTAATTCTCAAAAAATCTTCATTTAATGAAAACAGGACAGGCTTTTATCACACAAAATCCTAAATTAAGGTATTTTGCTGAACTAGTCTTGCCTCTGTGATAAAAATACTTAGAATCCATAATCAGAAAGAACCGCACACACCTGCTTCTCATCCGCAGACATTCTCTGTCAACTCTGCTCTTTCTTGCTTATCAGAAGGGAACACTAAACTGATAAAAGAGTTATAAACCAAAACAGAAACAAAACCAAACCAAACACCTAATTGTCCATGGCCTTCCTGGACAGAGGCAAATACATAAAATAAAATAAAGTCCTTCTTGCCTCTTCAAAATGGAAAATTCAGCTGGGCGTAGTGGCTCACACCTGTAATCCCAGTACTTTGGGAGGTCAAGGCAGACAGATCACCTGAGGTCAAGAGTTCGAGACCAGACTGGCCAACATGGCGAAACCCTGTCTCTACTAAAAATACAAAAATTAGCTGGGCGTGATGGGGGCACCTGTAATCCCAGCTACTCAGGAGGCTGAGGCAGGAGAATCAGTATAACCCAAAAAGCGGAGGTTGCAGTGAGCCGAGATCACACCACTGCACTCCAGCCCAGGAGAGAAGAGCAAGACTCTGTCTCAAAAAAGAAAAAAAAAAAAAGGAAAATTCAATGTATCACAAACTTAACATGAGTCCCATTTCTGTAGGGCAAGCAAGGTCAAGTGGGCAGAGCCAACACAGTGACCACAGGCCCCTGTCCAAAGAGTTCTTTAAAATGTGGAAAGAGGTTTCATCTGAGCCAAGGAAGAGATCAACTATTTGGCCCTGGGAAGAGACCCTTGATTCAGTGGCTTTCCATTTTTGCTCTGGCCACATACCGGAGAGAGACTAGGGAACAGGGATCCAATGGTGAATAAGAGGCTCACTATTCAGGGCAGGAAGGGGAAGGAGGGGAAAGGGGGCTATAGATAATCTCATATCTAAAGGGTCCTGTGTAATTTCTAAAAGTCCCCTCCCCAGGCGATTTTCATTACACACATAGGTTGTCTCCTAAGGAAGACAGAACTATCCAGCGACGTTTTACAGAGTGAAAACTTCCAAAGGGGGAAGTGACTGGATTACTAAAAGGCCACTCTAGGCATCTGAGTTCATGCACCTTCCACCACAGAGCCTTGTGCACTGCTGGCTGTCAACAAATATTTAATAAACAAATGAAATAATAACACAATGTCTGCATTTAAGAAAACTATTGCATGTGTTACTATGTTTAACAAAATCAATTATTCATTTAAAATAATTGCTTGGGGTCCCTGGATCCCCAAGCAGACCTCAAGTTACTGATGGATGGCCCTGGCTAGTCTCAGTGCCTCAGAAAGTCTCACGGGATGGTGAGTTTCTCTACACAGAGCTGGCCAGCCTGTCCAAAGCACCACGGGTCTCTACATTTGGCTAAACAAGATCAACTAGATTTGATGATACCCGTTTTCTCAAGGCAGTCAGGAGTTCTGACTGGAAGTCATATGTGTTTCTGAGGAATAAAAATGGGCACAAGGGCCAGGTGCAGTGGCTCACGCCTGTAATCCCAGCACTTTGGGATGCTGAGGAGGGAGGATCATTTGAGGCCAAGGGTTTGAGACCAGTCTGGGCAACATAGCGAGACCCCGTCTCTACACAAAAATGTATGTCGGGCTTTGGGGTGGCACATGCCTGTTGTCCCAGCTACTCAGGAGACTGAGGCAGGAGGATCACTTGTGCCCAGGAGTTTGAGCCTGCAGTGAGCTGTGATCGAGGCACTGCGCTCCAGCCTGGTCGACAGAGTGACACTTTGACTCTAATAAAAGAAAAAGGGTACATGAAGTCTTCTTAAATAAACATAATTTGTTTCAGAGACAGTTTGTCATAAGATGGAGCTTCTGAGGGGAAACATTATTTTTAGGGGATCTTTGAAGGTCAATGCCAAGACTTCAGGCCTGCTGCTTGCTCTGAATCCAAAGAGCCCCAGATGGAGTCCCAGGGACAAAGGGGACCTGTGAGCTGGGTTTCCTGCTTGTGTGTTTTCCTTGGTACTCTATAAAAAATACTGGCTTCATGTTCAAATCTGGACCCTATATGTTATTCATCATTCTTTATTCTTTGGTGATAAATTAAAGTTTGATGGAACCTCCTCACCCACTTTTCCATCAGTCACTCCCGCCACCAGAGCCACTCCTCAATTCAGCACACTATGCATTAAGCTGGCATCATGCACCGACCACTGATTGCACTCAGGCCAAACACAGGGGGCCAACGGGGCAGGCAGAGACAGAAGGTCCTGACCTCCTATGCCTGTGCAGGAAGGAACATCATGTCCCATACAGATGGAAAGAAGAACTAATTTTTACTAGTGATAACTGACATTTCACCACAGTTTCGTTTATTTGCATATATTATGTATTTTAATATAGGTTATAAATATATACTATCAGTTATATTTACTTTCATGTATGTTGTCACATAAACAGTGTTGGGCACACAGTAAGCATTCAATAAATGCACATGAGCCAAGATGGTAAAGCAGGCCGGTGCGGTGGCTTATGCCTGTAATCCCAGCACTTCAGGAGGCTGAAGTGGGCAGATCACCTGAGGCCAGGAGTTCGAGACAAGCCTGGCCAGCATGCTGAAACCCTGTCTCTACTAAAAATACAAAAATTAGCCAGACATGGTAACACACGCCTGTAATCCCAACTACTCAGGAAGCTGAGGCACAGGAATTGCTTGAACCTGGAAGCAGAGTTCTGCAGTGAGCTGAAATTGTGCCACTGCACTCTAGTCTGGGCGACAGAGCAAGACGCTGTCTCAAAAAAAAAAAAAAAAGATGGTAAAAGCAAAATACTAACATCAGCCCAGTGCACACCTGCAATGACAGATATGAAGAAGCTGACATGAGAGTGAAGAAGATTCTAAAGCACAGAGAGGCTTGGGAAGATTTTCTTATCTGATATAAAGAGGGAAAATACATTGGTCCAATCACTATTATTTCCATATCATTTGGTCTCCATGGATACCACCTAACTTTCCTTCTGAAAGGAAGAAATTCACTGACAATTATCGGATTTTACTGTTAAATATTTTTTGATACTTTACATAAAAGTTATTCCATGTTTAATCTTTTATCATTATTTATATACGCTCAGAAGTAAAATCCCTCCTTGCAGGAAATTCCATGAGAAAGACAGTGTCTAATCCAGTCGTGATTATCTGGCCCTTTTACATTAAGAATAATCTGATAGAATTTTGAAAGTTAATGCCTTACACATTTGTAGACTGCCATAATTTATGCAATGTTCTTTCATATACAGTATCTCAATTGTTCATGAAAGCAACACTATGAGACACAGTTAAGAATTATTATTACCCTCCTTACAGCTAACCCCAAAAGGTAATAACTGTATGTATTCGTTTGTTGTTAATGGTCAGCTCACTAACCAGAACACAACCTGGCGTAAAGATACTGTCTTTCTCGCTGTCAGTTGAGTACACAGAGGCTAGCACTGTGTCTGGCTTTTAATAGATGTGCTAAGGATATTTATTGAGTGTCTACCTAAATTATCTTGTCTGCGTTAAGCCCTTTTTGGTATAAGGCAGATAAGGGAACTATAACCCAGATACTCAATTTAGATAAAGTACAGTGGTTTTTCACTATCAAAAGCATATTATGAGAAAATGCTCTAAAAACAACGGAGTTTTGTACGAGATGAGGTTAAGAATAAAAATATAACATCGTTGGTAACATGAGAAAATTGAGGCACATCAAATGTGGAGTATCCAAAGTTTCTATTTTTCCAGTAAGTTTAAACATCTTTCATTCTGGTACGCTATTTGCCTAATAAAGTGTTTCAGAAAGTGGGATAAAGGTGGGACCATTGTTCATAGGGCTGTCAGAACTTCATGGCGCGCATGTGTTTGCCATAATTTGCTTCCAGTTTGACTATAAATCCTTGCTTTTGATTATGATGACATTTTTACAGGTAAGTAAATCGAAGTAACTGGAACTTTCTCTAACAAAAAAATGACAACTCACTGAGAATGAAATATGTAAATGTTTAATTTTAACAAGCAGTTACAAATCGTAACAGACAAGAACTCTTGGATCTAAGAGACCAAAATGTAATTTCTTACACAACAAAGTTACAAGTTATAATTGTTCACTAATTACAGTGAAATTCCGGACTTTGACACATCAATCAATAGATGTTCCAACGTTCCCCCTAGAGATCCCAGTTCAAGTCTTAAATATTCCATCTGCTGAAGTTTCCTCAGAAAAGGCTCCTTTTCCCAGGGTTTTTTAGGTTTCTATTTTTGCCCCTTCTCCCCCTAAAAGAAGAATAAAGGAAAGTTGGGGAAATCAGAGAATCCTGAATGTTTGTGCGCGGTGAAGTTAAACAGTCACCCTCTGGGCCTGGTGGGGATAACCGCATCTGCCTGGCATCAAGGCTATCCACTGCCTGGTCTAACCCCAGACCCCCTTGTGCACCTGCCCTTAAGCACCAAAAAACTGAACTGCTCGAAGAGAACATACAGTAGATAGGAAAACTAGTAACTGACTGCAGGCTTGACAGCAGTCTGGGTGATTCCTGAAAATCCACAACAGGAGATCTAACGATCCTCCATCCCTCCTGGCCATTCATCAAAAGCAGACGAGTCACAGCCATAGGGAGGCCGGTGGCTGAAGACGAAATGCCAGCACCACTTTTCCTCATTTAGAACTGAGTTTTCTCCTTCCATAACCAAGGACAAGGAGCAACCGGAGGGAGGTGGTTGAAGAGGGAGGGGGCGGGTAATATGTCCCCAAGTTTCAGACAGTAGCGGGTTAGAAACGAGCGAAAGCCACCTCGCTCTTCTGAGCTACCCCGGCTGCCAGTCCCCGGGATCACATTCGCAGCCGATCGCCAAGGGTCCGGCCTACACAGACTGACCCGGGCGTTTCACCTGGTGCCCGACCACGGCCCTGGCGCCCGGCCCAGGCTGCCAGCTTCCTTCCCCTCCCCCGCTTCTTAGGGAACAAGGAGGAGACGGTGGCAAACGCACCCAGACCGGGGGCCAAGGGGAGATGCCGGCGCGTGCTGGGAGGGGCATGAGTTACACCCGCGACCCCTGGAACTTGGAACGGCTTCCCCAGCCCT
>NW_012118487.1:3098295-3107369 GCF_000951035.1 Colobus angolensis palliatus | reverse complement strand
CGGGCAGCCGGGCGGGCGGCGGTGCCTGCTTATTTACGCTGGAGGCAGCCTGGAGAGACGCCGCCGCGGGCACCGAGAAGGACCCGCTCCCCTCCTTCGGATACGCTGGCGGCGGTGGCTGCACACACACACGCGCACACACAAACACGCACATACACACAATTTTGTTTTAAATGAGGCCCGACTCCAGCGGACCTGCACCCCTACACACAACACCTGGGGCGCAGAAGCACACACAGCAGGTCTGTGTCCATGGAGCCACCTCTCCGCATCTGCAAATCCAAAAGTGAAATTAAACCTCCACCAACCTCCTCCTCCTCCTCCTCCTCCTCCCCCTCTACCTCCTCCTCCTCCTCCTCGCAGCCTCAGCAGCCCCAGTAGCAGCAGCAACAGCAGCAGAACCTGCTTCCCCTAAAATCAGACGATCCATAATTGCGCCGACTGTTCCTCCAAAAATCGGTATTAATATTTATGAACCCCGGCATTTTCCGTCTGCAAAACATCGTGTCAAGGCATGAGGACACGCATACACACACGGCCCCCCACAGTCCCCAGAAACATGCCCTCGAGAGAAACACACGCACAGTCACAACTATTATTTGAAAAATGTTACCTCTCAGTGTGCTTTTTTCACGCTACCAATACAATTCCGCAAGGTATAAGTGTTGCTAGGGTGTGTGAAATGGAAATGAAAGCCCGTCAGTTGAATAATCGCAGGAGCAAAACTAAAAGTTACTCCCCGGCTTGCCTGAGAACAGTCCAGATCGAAAGCAAAACAAGGAGAGGAAACTGCGAAGAGCCGCGGCTGGAAATCCCCCCACCCCCCGCCCTCCTCCGGCCGCGCTCCCTCCCTCGCCTCCCCTCTCCGCCCTCCTCCCTCCGCCCTTCCTCCCCAGTGTTTGTTTCAAGCTTGTGCAACCAGGAGGTGGAGGCGGAGGGAGGGCGCGAGCGGCCCGGCCGGGAGGTGCGGAAGTTCGCCGCCGCAGCTCATTGGCGGGCAGCGCCGCTTTCATCATTTCTCGGAAAAGTCAATTTCATTTTCGCTTCCCCAGGTCGCGGCGGCGGGAGCAACAAGCAGCGGCTCGTGAGTCGGTGGCTCGCACCCAGGGGCGCCCGCACGCGCCGCTAGAGCGCCCGAGTCGCGGTCCGGGGTGGGGGGCGCAGGCCCGCGGCGGTAGGGGAGGAGGGCGGGCAGCCGACTGTCCATCCTCAGGGTGGCCTGAAGGTTCCAAGAGGGCGTCCGGCGAAAGCACGGGGCTCCGACCATCCGGTTAGCAGGGCTGGTGTGACTGCTTAGAGCGAATGAAAATTCGTTTTCTGACACTGACCACTTCCAAGGAATGAAAGGAGCAGTCAACCGAAACGACAGCATTGCTTGCGTCCTTACCTAATTGGAACCTTATCCGTGGTTGAGGGTGCCACCATTGGAGGGGCCGCCCCGCCCTCTGACACCACCTGGCACTCCGCTCCACTTAGTAGCTAGAACGAAAAGGAGGCCCATCCCCCAGTAAGTCACAGCCCACGCCAAGATGAGTTATGGAGCTTGTGCGACCGAAGTTTCTTCATTGCAGGGCGAGGTGGACAAGGGTGTGAGTTACTTTGACTTCAAGACGTCTTGGTGGCGGCTGGTTCTGAGAGAGGCTTTATACTGGAGCACTTCCAGCAAAATTCGGCTTGGGCCTCCTTAACTCACTGGCTGGGCACCCTTGGCCTCGGTTTTCAACCAAAGCCGAAGGCCTCAGTGTTCAAGGCTGTAAATGGAGATAAATAAGAGAAGAAGGTACAGCCCGCGTGACAGGTGCAGCAAGCAATGCAACTTCCTTGGGACCTACCCTTTGTGGTTCCTTGCTTTAAAAAAAGTATAGATGCACATTTAGTTAGACCTGTTTCTTCCTCGCATGCAGTTTCATCAGTCTTTTCCCAGACTTCTGTACACAACAGAGAAGTTCCTTCCTGGGAGACCATAGCTGTTTGTATGTAAACAGTTGCCTTAAAAAAAAAAAAAGATAAGAAAAAAACTCCAACACCTCTCTGTCACAAAAGTATTGAATTACATAGACTGGAGAAATGAAAGTATCCAAGTAAACGTGTGTGGTAAGGAAATAGCTAAGGGCTCAGGATTCTGTTTTGTGACTCTGGTCTCAGAAATAGACCTCACATACACATTATTCCTTATCCCCTCTATTGTAATATTCATTTCTTTTTTTTAAGAGACAGGGTAGGCCAGGCGGGATGGCGCATGCCTGTAATCTCAACACTTTGGGAGGCCGAGGCAGGAGGATCACCTGAGGTCGGGAGTTCGAGACCAGCCTGACCAACATGGAGAAACCCTGTCTCTACTAAAAATACAAAATTAGCCAGGCATGGTGGCACATGCCTGTAATCCTAGCTACTCGGGGAGGCTGAGGCAGGAGAATTGCTGGAAACCAGGAGGCGGAGGTTGTGGTGAGCCGAGATCGTGCCATTGCACTCCAGCCTGGGCAATAAAAGGGAAACTCTGTCTCAAAAACAAAAAAAGAAGAGACAGAGAGAGGGTCTTGCTCTGTCACCCAGGCTGTGCTGTATCATAGCTTACTGTAACCTTGAACTCCTGGCCTCAAGCGATCCTCCTGCCCCAACCTCCCAAGTAGCTGGGACTACAGACCTGCAACAGCGCCTGGCCCAGCCACTGACTTTCTTATGTCATGTAGCAATGATCACTAAGGTAAAGTCTATACAAACTATTGAAGAGTCATTCTTTACCTAACCCGGGGACACAAGTTAAAAACCTAGTATTCTTTTTTTTTTTTTTTTTTCCTGTACCAAAACAATCATCTTCCTTTATTTTCCCTGGAGCGGGAAGAGGAGAGTTGAGAGGAAGGGAGGAATGCAAGGTGTCACTTTGAACTTCTCATTCACCACACACGTGAGATCCCACTCTCATGTCATCAGTCTCTGTGCACAGGCCCCAGGTGAAAGAAATAATGAGGTCTAGTTGGACCAGCTAACACTGCCCGCCTTGTGTTTATAAAAGGCAGCTGCCTCTGTGGTGTGATTTCAGGGGAGCCAGACAGGGCTGGGGCCGTGAACCTGTATTCTGCATCCTAACCACTTATCCATGCATGAGGCTAACTGGAAACTCACTTGCTGGGTACAGATAACTTCCAAACTATTGTGATGCTCATGCTTGATTTCCAAAGGAACATGTTTCAGGAAAGGCAATTGCCTTAATTATGGTCTTTGATAAGCAGGAAGAAGTTTGTTGTTCCTTCTTTTCTTAATGTCCTGCTTTGTGCAACATACATCCAATCAGTCATATCCTATTGACACCACCCCTAAATATCTCTGGACCTGGCCCATGCCCAGAGCACTGCCTTCATTCAGTTATTGCACTTGCCTGCTGCCTGTGCTCCTGGTCTCCTGTTTGGACTTCCTCAGGTCAGCAGCCACACTACTGCCAAAATTCAGTAGAAAATTAACTTCAGGTAAAGCACAATTCCAAACCTAACACTGCCCCCTCAAAAGCCTCTCTGTAACCTTCAGAATAAAGGCCATATTATTTGACAAGACACATAAAGTCCATTGTAATCCGGCACCAAACGACCTTTCCAGCCTCATCTCCTGCCACTGTGCCCCACAAGCCCTACATCCCTCCGTTGCCAAACCAGCCTCCGTTCCTTTTTGTCAAACAACAGAGCTGTCCTCTTGTTCATTGTTTTATCCTTAGCATGGTGCCCGGCACACAGGCACCGAAATACTTGTGAATTAATAATTACTTGCTCTTTTCATCATGCTCTCATAAAATATTTCAGATTTGATCAGAGTCTTGTATTATATTTTAATAGCTTTTTAATATAAATGTAACTAGTGTCTTTTTGTACAGAATTTGGAAGATGCAAGAATGGTGAAAGAAGAACATAAGCCACGTGACATCTCACTAGTCAGGAATAGACCTGTGGATATTTTTATGTATTTCCTTCTAGTGATCTTTCTAAGGGACCATTTCCAATCCTCATCTCCTCCGTCTCAGTGTAGGATTTAAGAATGCTGACTGTGCAGCCTGCTTTCCGCGATGCCCATGTGACAGCCTGCTGTCCTATTCTAGTTCTTGGCCGGCTCGTCGTCTGCTGCCAGCCCCCTAAATTATGGTGTTTCCAGGCATTCTATCCTCAACCCTCTTATTTTCTCATTCTACATGCTTTATCTTTGGGTGCTCTCCTCCATGCCCAGGGCTTCAGATATCACTATTTGCTGATGACTCAAAATCTGTAAATTCTGAGCTCTGGACACATTAACTCCTACACATGCCTCAGGTGCAACAAATTATATATGTGCCAAATCAGAGAGAACATCTTTTCCACAACCTTGCACTGTTCACTTCATTGATTAGCTGGGAAACTGGAGGACTCACAGACTGCCCCCTTTCCTTAGTCCCAGGGCCTCCCTGAAGCATGGGTGTTGCTTGCAATTTTCCAGGCCCCTAAACTCATAAAACATAAGATAGAATGAATTTCTGTTCTTAGGCCCTTGATGACATGTCACTGCAAACCAAATATGTACCAATGAACCAAAACAGCCACATGGTACTGATACAGTCAAGAAGATTTCTTAGCCCTTTGATGAGATGCATATAATAATGAATCTCTGTGGAAACTACAGCCTTTCTGGAAGCCTGTGTAAAAAAGTAGGCGCGGTGGCTCATGCCTGTAATGCCAGCACTTTGGGAGGCTGAGGCAGGCAGATCACGAGGTCAGGAGATCGAGACCCTCCCAGCCAACACAGTGAAACCCCATCTCTACTAAAAATACAAAAACTTAGCCGGGCGTGGTGGCGGGCACCTATAGTCCCAGCTGCTCGGGAAGCTGAGGCAGGAGAATGACGTGAACCTGGGAGGCGGAGCTTGCCGTGAGCCAGATTGTGCCACTGCACTCCAGCCTGGGCAACAGAGCCAAAGCAAGACTCTGTCTCAAGAAAAAAGAGTCACCTTTGCCATACTGAGGAAATCTGACCTAACACTTCCGTCTAATGTGAAAAAAGTTGAAGGATCTTGTATAGTGAAACTAGAGTCATCTCCTGGGTGAAGCATGTTTGTATCTCACTTGTGGGATGCAACATCCTAAAAGCTCTGCCTGGCCGCCTTAGGACTCATTTGTTTTCAGGGGAGTCGGGTGAGGACAATATCACTTGAGCACAATAGTGCCGGATCTCTCCGAGTGGATCTTTACTAAGGAAGAAATGTAAAGACACGTTCAAAGTTGACCCCTTTCAAATGGGTTTTTAATTTAGCTTCCTAAAATTGAAACAAAGTTTCATAAAATAATCATTCAAGTAGTATTTGTTGAGTGCTCAGGAACATTTCCCAGCACTAGGGGTACAGCAGTGAACCAAATGAATGAAAGTCCCAGCCTTCTAAGCCGTTTGCTTACAGTCTGGAAGGTTGACATGTTGATTTCCACCGTGGCATCCGAGTAATGGCACCCACAACATCTCCACCTATAATCACAGACTTTAGAACTGAACGTTCAACCTAGGAATGCGTAACGGAAGGCATATACGTGAAAACCTAAGTATTTATAACTATGATTAAATCAGGAACTGCAGGTCTGCAAGCTGATGCTCAGTTTTCTCCCAGGATCACTAGGACCACTTCTGTCTTGGCCACTGGGGCTCCCCTCCGAGGTGCTGCAATTTAGGGGGTTAGAAAGTCATGGAAAACGAGGGTTCCATGCTTGCCAGAGCAGTTGCCAATACAAAAGCCACAGATAACAGTCCTGCCTTGCAAAGAACATTATTGTGAAGTCCCAGTTGAATAAACACAAAGTCAAGTTAAATTTTGTGCGACAATAGAACAGTGATGGGATTGAAAGAACCATCAGTCAGAGTTCAAAGGTCACTGGCCTCAAGTTGAACCATTCTTGAGCATGTTTGACTATTACTTTATGTAATAGTTCCTTCCATTTTATAAGAAACCGGGAAGTGGGGGTCATTTTGTTGCAACTATTTTCTGAAAATCATGAGTTTACATTGAGTCATATATTGCCCAGTTTTGGGTAATACTCATTCTGCCCTGTTCTGAAGAGAAAACACAATTCTCTAAAATTGCCTGGATTTCTGTGTGTGTGTATGTGTCTGTGTGTCTGTGTCTGTGTGTGTGTGTGTGTGTGTGTGTGTGCGTGCATGCGTGTGTTTTTCCTTCCCCAAAGGAAGGCTTTCAACTTTGAAAACTTCCTGAAGTGTTTTTTGGCATAATTTCCCAAATGGCTGTGAAATATGTGAAATATTCATTATTTCTCTCTGGTGACAAACTATAAAGTAGTCCTTTTACCTTTAAAGACAGAGGGACACAGTGTCTATAGCTTTGCCTTGACATTTGGAGAGGAATTACTATAATAGTTTCGGGTATTAAAGATATTTTAAAGAATACATTTCAAATTTGTAACCTAAATTTAGGAGACTACTTGGTTCACTGGTCATCTGTATATTTGAAGAAATTTTTAATAGCGTTTATGTTTGTTTTCTTATTTTAAAATATTTAATTGTCGCCCAGGCATGGTGGCTCATTCCTATAATCTCAGAGCTTTGGGAGGTCAAGGCAGGAGGATCACTTGAGGACAGGATTTCAAAACCAGCCTGGGAAATATAGCGAGACGGTCTCCACACACACACACACACACACACACACACACACACACAAAATTAGGAGGGTGTGGTAGTGTGCACCTACAGTCCTGGCTACTTGAAAGGCTGAGGCAGGAGGTTCCCTTGAGACCAGGTGTTCAAGTCTGCAGTGAGCTATAATCATGCCACTGAACTCCAGACTGGGTGACAGAAGGAGGCCCTGTCTATAAATAAATAAATAAATATTTTAAGTAAGTAAAAATAAAATATGTAATTGTCAAATAAAGATTGAACATAATTCAAAGTAAACATGATTATTTGAGATACATATATTGTGTAACAATTACCACAAATGAATTAAAACATCCGCCAACCCCTTGCTGTGATTAGCTCCCAGAACTTATGATATTATACATAACTAAAAGTTATCTTTTGGCTAACACCTCTCCATTCCACTTCCAATCCCTGGCAACCACCATTTTACTTTCTGCTTCCATGAGTTTAACATTTATAAACTCCACAAATAAGTGAAACCACACAATATTTGTCTTTCTGTGTCTGGCTTATTTTACTTAGCATAATGTCTTCCAAGTTCATCCATGTTGCAAATGAGATAGGATTTCTTTCTCTTTTTTATGGTTGAATAATATTCCATTGTATATATGAACCACAATTTGTTATCTGTTCATCTATTGGTGGACACTCAGTTGTTTCCACATCTTGGCCATTGGAAATAGTGCTGCAGTGACCACAAGGGAGCAGACATCCCCTCACGATGTTGGTTTGATTTCATTTTGATATGTACCCAGAAGTGGGATTGCTGGATTGCGTGGTGGTTTCATTTGGTACTGTCATACAAATGGTAATTCCATTTTAATTTTTTGAGGAACCTCCATACTAGTTTCCATAGTGGCTGCATCTGTCTATATTCCCACCAAGTGTGCAAAGGTTCCCTTTTATAGCCCTTCTAACAGGAGGGAGGTATATCTCTTTGTGATTTTGATTTGCATTTCTCTGATGATTCATGATGTTGAGCACTTTTGCATACACCTGTTGGCCATTTGTATGTCTTGTATGGAAAATGTCTATTCAGGTTCTTTGTTCATTTGCTACAACGTTTACTATTTCTCTGTAAGCCTTTAGTCTCAGCATATGAAGCGTGATGATGTTCAGTGTGTTTTCTTCCTTCCCAAACTTCATAGCGTTCTGAATAATACACCTTTTTCTAGTTGAAAATGTTTGGAAATTTGCCAATCAGAAAGACAGAAGAGTGTCATAAAACAAAGGATTGAGAACATTTTAAAAGTTCTCACTTCCTTAAAGAACTTTATCTCTGCTAAATACTAAATGTGCATGGCAATTCACATGCACAGCTCTTGGCGCAGTCTCCTTAACCTTTGATTCATCTTGGCGTCATTTACCATCCATGTTTAGTGAGCACGGCGATGCTCCAGGCACTCTGAGAGCTGCTGTGAAGACAGCAAGAGCCAGACAAGACCTCTACGCCCATGCCCCTGATGCTCTAGTGAAGGTGAAGGCAACAGGCAAATAAACAAGCAAACCAACACAATAGTCACAGGTTGTCTCAGTGCTCTGAAGGAAATCAACAGGAGCTTTGGTAGAAAATACTGTGCCAACTAGGTGGTCAAGAAGCTTACTCTGAGGAAGTGAGATTTAAGTCAAGACATGAAGAATGATGTGGTCCTGTATTAGTTTGCCAAGGCTGCCATAAGAAAGCCCCACAACTGAGTGGCCTAAATAACCAAAATGTATTGTCTTACAGTTCTGGAGGCTGGAAGTCTGAGAACAAGGCATCCACAGAGTTGGTTCCTTCTCAAGGCTCTGGAGGAGAATTCCTCACCTCCTGGCTTCTGGTGGTTTGCCAGCAAGCTCGGGCTTTCTTTGGCGTGTAAATGCATCACCCCGCTCTCTGTCTTGATGGTTATGTGGTGTTCTCCCTGCACAGGTGTCTGTGTCCACATTTCCTTTTTTTATAAGGACACTTACATTGATCATATTGGACAAGGAGCCCACCCTACTCCCACGGGACCTCATTTTAACTAATTATATCTCCAAATACCCTATGTCCAAATAAGGCCATGTTCTGAGGTACTGGGAGTTAGGACTTCAGCATATGAATTTGCAGGAGGAGAACACAATTCGACCCTCCACAGATACCAACTGCACCCAAGCAGAGGAAAGAGTGGGGGCAGAGGTCTGGGAAGCAAGAGGGTCTGGCAATATTCTGGAAACAGACAGGAAATGACTGACTTCAGAGTTACGTGACAGAAAGAGGACAGGGATGTGGTGAATAGGTGGAAGAGACCAGAATAAGGGGTTTGCATTTTATTTTAAGAGCAATAGGAAGATTTTGAAGGGTTCTAAATAAGAACAACTTGTGGTTTTAAAAACTGACACTATACATTTCCCAATTGTCTCTCCAACATCAATGAAATGCAAGAATTTCTTCAGTTGTG
>NW_012118487.1:3086789-3097065 GCF_000951035.1 Colobus angolensis palliatus | reverse complement strand
CCCAGCTAGTTTTTTGTATTTTTTAGTAGAGACGGGGTTTCACCGTGTTAGCCAGGATGGTCTCGATCTCCTGACCTTGTGATACGCCCGCCTCGGCCTCCCAAAGTGCTGGGATTACAGGCTTGAGCCACCGCGCCCGGCCCGACCCTGTCTTTACAGAAAAAAAAAAATACAAAAATTAGCTGGGCATGGTGGCTCGAGCCTGTGGTCTCAGCTACTTGGGAGGCTTAGATGGGAGGATTTATTGAGCCCAGGCTGCAGTGAGCTGTGACCATGTCCCCGAAATGCCAGGGGTTCAGTCTAGGTCCTGCTGCTCACCTCACAGAAAGCTAATCACTAGACAACAATTATTGCCAAGGAAGAAGGCTTTCATGGGATGTTGCAGCCGAGGAGATGAGAGATCAGTCTTAAATCCATCTCCCTGACCACTAAAATCAGGGGTTTATGTGGCAGGGAAGAAGTATAATAATGTGTAAGAAAGCAGAAACTAGGGAGGAGCAAGGAAGCAATCATGATGAATGAGGGCCTGGCATCTCACTGTCTGGATATGATTATCTGGTAAGTTTCAGTTCTTAGGTACTTTTTGCCAGAACTGGAGGTCCTTTCCTGAGGAAGAAGCTCAAGTAAAACAAATGTAAATTTCAAGCTTTAAGACCAGAAGGATCAATGTATATGGTTTTCCAAGAAAAAAAAAAAAAAAACTGTCTATGGGACTCTTGGGTCAGTTTCAGTGGTGTCACAGTACTCTAGCCTGGGCAACAGAGCAAGATCTTGTGTCAAAAAAAAAAGAAGAAGAAGTATATTCAACTGTGGATTTCAGGCACATACTATTTTCCTCATTCCATCTTGAAAGAACAGTAATAATTTTCAGAGATTGTGTCACCACAAAACCAACATTCATTTCAAACTTTTCAAATGTATTCACTTTTTGGATTTCTAGAAATTTTCAGATATTTCCATCAGAAACTCCTTGTGTGATAAATGGTTTATGCAAAACTGAATTTTTGTTGGCAAAACAATCAGCATAAGTAAAATTTGAATGTGCTGTAATTTGAAAGAAAATACTGGTTTCAACAGCCCGTCATGTATTTTCTCAACCTGAAACTGTGGATCCTGGCTTTAGGCACCGCTCCTTTCCAAACAAAGGTTTGCTTTTTTCTGTCTTACATATTGAAATTCTGGGTAGACTGTCATTTAGGAAAAAGATAATGTTGCTTTAAAAAAATAGGAAAAAAATCAAAATCATTAATATCAACTATTAGCTTTACTTCATTTCAAATAATTAGAGAGAAGAAGGAAAACACAGCCAAACATGACTGAAATGCTGTAAGACTGAAGGAGAGAAGAAACAGTACTGCAAACAGCAGAAGGCTTGGCCAGCATCACCTTAGTTAGCAAGTTCGTGTTGGGCAGCCAGGCAGAGGTAGTCACTTGTGAGATACCCACATTACAAGGCCATCATCGTCAAATTATGCTCAAAATGCCTCCAGTTTTCTTTAGTTTTATTTCCTATCTTGATAAGATCTTTTGGTCTTTCCGATGATGTAGAATGTGTCATGGGTGCTACTACCAGGGCAGGCTTCACAGTTGGTAAAGGATTTACCAAGATAGTTGTAGGAAACAAAAATAAAAGGCAGATTTGTTAGAGAAAGTGTGAAAATATGTTGCAAGGTTGCAACAGGCAGCACAGCAGAGAAGGGGCTGTCTGCAAAGAAACGGGCTGGAGGGAAATCTAATAGGGTCGTGCTGGAGGGGCTACGTGCAAAACAGAGGTCGTTGTGTCCACAGATGTTTGTGGGCATCTCTCACAACTGTTCATTGTTCTTCCCCACTTGGGGCCCTCCCCGACATGAGCCCCTCCCCCACATGAGCCCCCCCGCCCCACGGGCCCCTTCCTCATTGTTGCTTACTTATCCAGACTCCACAGAACCAACAGCTTTATGGCCACTTATTTCACAATGTGTGCAGTGGATGTCACACTGTTAAGACAGTTTCTGATAAACCTTTTTTGCTGATGGAGAAATTAGAGGAACGTTATCCCTCATTCTATCATCTCTCACAATGCTTAGAAATATCTTACCACATAGATACATTTTCATTTGTTGATACTTTTGCTGATTATGAGCTTAAGCATGTTAGTTGGAAATATTTCTGCTATACATTGAGAGTAAAAGGAAAAGAGTATGACCACCATAAAGATGGGCACATACATGAAACCACAGGGAAGTACATCAAAACATTAACAGTGGGTGTCTCTGAGTGATGGGCTATGGGTGATTCTTGTTCCTATTGAAAAGTTAACATTTTTGAGAATAGATTTGACTTAACTGTTAAGACAAAATGCTGGCCGGGCGCAGTAGCTCATGCCTGCAGTCTCAGCACTTTGAGAGGCCAAGGAGGGCAGATCACGAGGTCAGGAGTTTGAGACCAGCCTGGCCAACAGTGAAACCCCATCTCTACTAAAAATACAAAAATACAAAAAATTAGCTGGGCATAGTGGTGGGTGTCTGTAATCCCAGCTGCTTGGGAGGCTGAGGCAGGAGAATCACTTGAACCTGGGAGGCAGAGGTTGCAGTGAGCCGAGATTGCGCCACCACACTGCAGCCTTGGCGACAGTGCAAGACTCGGTCTCAAAAAAAAAAAAAAAAATACATAATTTTATAGGTGATTTCAGAACCTATTTCCTGATATGCTTACGATTTTTTATATTATCTGGCTGTAATGCTTACCTGGTTTTTCTACCGTGCTTCAAACCAGAAAGCACTGATTAACACGTCTTTTAAGAATGTTTAAATCTATGTGTATATTCAAGTTACATAGATGATAATTTTTTCCTACAAGTGCTGTATAGTTTCTCCCAGTCTTTCATTTCATCAAGATACTTCCTTTTTAGAAGTATTTGTTTTTATCTTAGCAGTTCAAATATTGACTCTCTGAAGGAACTTATAATAACATGTAAGAACAAACTTTCTGGGATTCAGTGCTCCCAAAGTATAAAAATAATGTATCAATTAATGTGTGATCAGCTCAATAGCTATTAATAAATGATACATCCCATGCTCATCATCAATATCTAAATAATATTTTGTTTTGATGAATATCATGTTTTAAATATGCTTAAGAATTCCAAGAAATCTGTAACAACTAAAGTGTCTTTTCTAACTGTAAATTTCATTTCACTTACATTAAATTTCAATTACTGGCCGGACGCGGTGGCTCAAGCCTGTAATCCCAGCACTTTGGGAGGCCGAGAC
The DNA here is from genome assembly GCF_000951035.1 of Colobus angolensis palliatus. Taxonomy (NCBI): domain Eukaryota; kingdom Metazoa; phylum Chordata; class Mammalia; order Primates; family Cercopithecidae; genus Colobus; species Colobus angolensis. Next base: position 3,093,811 of record NW_012118487.1, on the reverse strand, counting down.
GGGCGGATCACGAGGTCAGGAGATCGAGACCATCCTGGTTAACACGGTGAAACCCCGTCTCTACTAAAAAAAAATACAAAAGACTAGCCGGGCGAGGTGGCGGGCGCCTGTAGTCCCAGCTACTTGGGAGGCTGAGGCAGGAGAATGGCGTAAACCCGGGAGGCGGAGCTTGCAGTGAGCTGAGATTTGGCCACTGCACTCCAGCCTGGGTGACAGAGCAAGACTCCGTCTCCAAAAAAAAAAAAAAATTTCAATTACTATATTCTTAGCAATCAAATTCAAATTCTTAAATCTCAAAAATGAATGAGGACTCAAAAATATCAGACATCTATGTTAAATTTGCTCTTTGGCTTTCTTTCTGGCATTTTCCTGTTTACTTATCATATTGTCTATTTCACTTGCTCAATGTCCATACCCAATCAGATCGGCAGAAGAGGAAAGACAAGAACATCTTGTTTGAGGGTAGTGAGGGAAAGGAATTTCCCCTTCTCTGTCTCTCACACACACGCAGACACACACACACAGACACACACATGAGACACACACACGCACATACACACACACACAGAGTAGAGTTGGGCTCCTCTGCCCAGATCCTCATTTGGAATTCAGAACATTTTTTTCCCACAGAAATAATAAGAAATTATAATATTATAAGTACATAGTTCAGCTTCATTATGGGTTAAAAGAAGGGTTTGTGGGCTGGCATGAGAATATACCAGTTTATAACATTGTATACTTGGGAAAATTTCATTCTGAAGTCTAAACTGCTATTTTTTTAGAAGAAACTGTTGGAGCACCCTGGGATGTGTGGGCCTGGGACTGTTTGCCTTTGGCAAGGCTATGCTCAGAGCTTTGGAGGAGCCAAGGAAGAAAGGCCTGGTTTCTGATCTTAAGGTGTTTGCAGTGTGCATTGGGAGACATACACTGCAATGGAAGATCATTACTGCAAGAGAGAAGCGGCATGGAGCCTCATTCCCAGGTAACATTTTAATGCATTCTTCTATGTATTCATTCCAAATCATTGACTTTATAGTATTACCTGGTATAGTGTTTTCCCAGCTTTATAGTATAATTATCTTTCTTTTAATCTCTTTTTCATTAATATATTTTAAATGTTTTTCTAAAATAAATAATACATAATTATAGTAGAACATTAGAGCTCTACAGACTTATTTGTAGTGATAAAATCACTGGAAAAAACTTGAATGTCTGTTTGTAACTAAATAATTGAATTAACTGTGGTTGATCCATTCTCTGGAATGTTATGCACCAACAAAAATGAACAAATTGAGACTATCTGTTGACTGGGTGCGGTGGCTCACACCTGTAATCCCAGCACTTTGGGAGGCCAAGGTGGGTGGATGGCTTGAGCTCAGGAGTTTGAGACCAGCCTGGGCAACATAGTGAAATCCCATCTCTACAAAAATAAAAAATAAAATAAACAAATAAAATTAGCTGTATTGGTGGTGTGCACCTGTAGTCTCAACTACTCAGGAGGCTGAGCTGGGAGGATCACTTGAACCCGGGAAGCAGAGGTTACAGTAAGCCAAGAATGCACCATTGCCCTTTGGCTTATGCGACAGAGTGAGATCCTGTCTCAAAAAAGAAAAAAAAAAATCTGTTGATCTAGAAGGAGGACAGGATGTATTGTAAAGAATGAAAGTCAAGATGCGAATAAATGTTCATATTATAATCTCCTTTTTGCAAAAGCAACAGTGACACCCTCCAAAAAGTTAGAATTAAGAAAAGATAAAAAGGTGGACATGCCAAGCTATTAATATTGGTGACCTTGACGATAGGTCAGTTATTCTTTTTATATTGAAAAAAGTGAAATTTTTAAAACAAAATGAAAATGTGAAAATGAAAAAATTAAAGAGAAAATAAAATCACTAGTTTCTGATTCCTGTTTTATTAGGTGTTGTGTGTGTGTGTGTGTGTGATCTGTCCTGGGTAATTAATTATAAATATTTTTTTACTGCCAACTATGTTTATATCACTCCAAGGGCCTTCTGGCAGAAATTCCTTTTTTTGTTTGTTTTTTCGAGACAGAGCCTGACTCTGTTGCTCAGGCTAGAGTTCAGGGGCGCAGTCTGAGGTCACTGCAGCCTCGACTTCCCAGGCTGAAGTGATCCTCCCACTTCAGCCTCCTGAGCAGCTGGGACCACAGGCGTGTGCCACCACATCTGGCTAATTTTTTGTATTTTTCGTAGAGACAGAGTTTCACCATGTTGCCCAGGCTGGTCTCAAACTCCTGAGCTCAAGTCATCACCCACCTTGGCCTCCCAAAGTGCTGGGATTACAGGTGTGAGCCACCGTGCCTGGCTGCAGGAGTCCTTTTACCCAAAGCCACCCAATAGACCCACACGGAGACTTTTAACCAGCAATCATCTCAGTTCTCTCTGAGGCTGCTAGCTCTCCCTGTGACAGTGGCCCATCTTAGCCCTTCCTGTGTACCTCTGCTGTCTAAAGGATGAGAGTTTCCTAAAGTGTAGAACTGTGAGGAGTGAAGGGACATTCCTCTCATGCTGGCCTGAATCCTGCACCTGCTCTGGAAGTCCTTTGCCTTATACCATGGAGTTTGCCTAAATCACCTTAGAGAACCGACCTGGCACCTTCCAGGCCGGCTGGATGCATCCCCAGGAAGGAAGCCGCTGGTGAGGCCGGGTGCACTGAGTGTGCATGGAGAACAAAGTGCTGTGTACATTTCTGCTCAGCACTACTCTAAGCCCACAGCGCCAGTTCAGAGGCTTCGGGAAGAGCAGGTGTCTTCATCCCGTTTCCACTGTACCTCTTCTGAGGTACAGGAGATAGAGGTCCCTCATTTCAAGGTGACACTGGCATCAGTCAAGCACAGAGCTAACCAACTGCCAATCGTAAACAAGGAAGCCAGTGAGGACACCCAAGGAAAGGTGCAGAAAGCTTCCCCCAAGGAGTGGGATTTGAGGTCTACCTTACAAAACAGGTTGAAAATAAAGAGCAGAGTAATTGAAAATAGTATTATGTGTGTATATGTATCTGTTGCTAATATCCAGCCTTAAAAAGCCTTGACATAGCCTTCACACTTAAACATCTCACTCCACCGAGAGCACCAATCTGACAAATGCATTCAGTCCTCTAGTCCAATCCAGCTCAGTTTTCAAGCCAAGGGGATTTTGCTGAATTATATATTCAAGATATCAGTAGAGTTATGAAAGAAGGGTTGTTTCCCAGTTAAATTAGGGATAGTAGGAGGAATCCTACATCCAACATGTGGAAGAAATATGTGCATTTAATCAGTTCTCTAAGGCAGGTCTTCGGCCTCTGAAAACATAGATGGAAACTATCTCCTTGTGATACTTTAACAGATTCCTTAGGAATGAAAGAGAAAAACTGAAAAGTTCCAGTTACCAGATTAGTGCCCACAGACGTGAATTCCTTGGCCCCTCCTACAGCATTCATCAGTGGACGGGCTGATGTAATGAAAGGCTCACTCATTCACGGTCACACACAGGATGTACAGAAGAGTAGCTTCAAGTTAATTGTTAACTCAGTGTTTCACTCACGAGTTAATTTAATTACATGTCTATGTCTATTCTATAACACCAAACATCTGGTGAAAGCTAACAAAGACAATATCTAATATCCAGATGCTTACCTTGTGGTCACACAGGCAGAACACCTGTGCACTAACGTAGTATTCTACCCAGATGCTTGGTGATAGGTGTCCATAGCCCTTGTTCTACAGAATTCATCTCTTCCAGTTAGCCAATGTAAAGCCCAAATTAGATTAAAAGTTTGTTTATCTCCAACTTTAGGCTTTAAACTTTAAAAACCAAAGGAACTATAGAAATCCATGACATGGTGAGCCATGTTTTCTGCTATAAAAATGTAAGAGACCTGGTTTCAGAATGGCAGAGTAAAGACATACTCACCGGCTGCCTTCTCTCAAAAATAACTCAGAAACAGCAAGGAGAACAAGTCACAGAAATACACCCCATCCTCAGGAAACCAAGAAATATCTATAAACATGAAATGCGAAGACAGAATTTTGGAAGAAAGTTAAATATTTAAGGTCATGGATAACCCAGTTACCCTGATTTGATCTTTATACAATGTATGAATGCAACAAATTATCACATGTACCCCCCAAAATATGTACATCTATTATGTGTCAATGAGAAAAAAGGAATTTGGAAAAAGGAATGACAAATGATTTAGCAGAGAGAAAGAAAGTCAAACCTTATTCCCCACAAAGGGAGTTGAAGGGCTTTCTATGGGAAGTGAGTTAATTTTCCATATAGAACCTTCAAAGGCAAAAGGCACGGGAATAGGGGAAACTAAACAGAAGGACAGCAGGATTAAGCTAAAGCCTAATAAGGAACAGTTAGATCACTCCAATTCTCAGCCTCCATCCAGTTCTCAAGTGGCTGGTTGACTCCTCTCCCTGCAGATACTTAAGAGGACAGAAATGGAGTTCTTTCTAGGCAAAAGAATTGAGGAACAGTCAGCTTAGTAAATAGTGAGATATCTCCATCCCCCTCCCACTGCTCAGACCCAGAAAAGCCACCAGAGTAAAATCCTCAGAAAAGAAATTGCAGGATGCTATCCCAGAGAAAATACGTGCAAACTCATGGTATTTGGAGACCCTCAATTTTCCTCAGTGGACTTGGTCCCTCAGTTTTCCTCAGCGAAGGCCACCAGTGTCATAAGCCCAGCACATGTACACAGAGCTTTCTGGTCAGCCTTTTTGATGTCATTATCATTATTATTATTATTATTATTGAGACAGAGTCTTACTCTGTCACCCAGGCTAGAGTGCAGTGGCACGACCACAGCTCACTGCAGCCCCAACCTCCTGGGCTCCACCGATTGTCCCACCTCAGCCTCCCAAATTGCTGGGTTTACAGGCGTGAGCCACTGCACTGGCCCTTGGTGCCTTACTTTTAAAAAGTGAACCCCCGCCGGGTGAAGAGACACTCAAGGAAAAACTCTTACATGACCAAGATGAAAACAAACAGAATAGAAGAACCAGAAAAAAGCAAGATGATACAAGGAAAAAGACTACAAAAAAACTTTAATTAATATCATTAGTGATGTGAAAGAATATATTGCATCTGTGAAATAAGAGCAAACTAATATAAAAACGAGTAAGTAGAGAACAAAGAAAAGCTCTTAGAAATAAAAATGTGATAGAAATGTAAAATTCAATAGAATAATTGGAAGATGATATGGTTTGGCTCTGTGTCCCCACCCATACCTCATCTCAAATTTTAGCCCCTACGTGTCGAGGGAGGGACCTGGTGGGAGGTGATTCGATCATGGGAGTGGTTTCCCACATGCTGTTCTCGTGATAGTGGTGGAGTTCTCGTGATAGTGGTGGAGTTCTCACGAGATCTGATGGTTTGAAAGGGTGGGGTGGCACTTCTCCCTTTGTTCTCTCTCTTGCTGCCATGTAAGGCCTGCCTTGCTTCCCCATCACCTTCTGCCATAATTACAAGTTTCCTGAGGCCTCCCCAGCCATGCATAACTGTGAGTCAAATAAAATTCTTTCATTCTTAAATTACCCAGTTTCAGGTAGTTATTTACGGCAATGTGAAGACAGACTCATACAGAAGGTAAGGTCAAGTAAATCTCATATAAGATATAAGGAAATAATAAAGAAAAGGGCAGTATCCAAAACAAACAAACAAAAGAAAGCAGCAAGGAAAATGGAGGCTCAATCAATCCAAGGGATCCAATATCCAGTGGAAATTCCAGAAAATGAAAATTTAGATGACAGTAGACAGGAAGTTAGCAAAGATATAATAGAAGAATGTTTCCTAAAAAATTTCCAAGAGCATGATTTGCCAAATGTAAAAGGCATCCCAATGTATAGCACAACATTTGAATGAAGATCAGATGTGGAGATTAAGACCATCATTACAATTAAGAACTAAAAGGACCGTTGGCCATGAGAGAGTAAACGCACTGGATTTGAAATCCTGGAGAAAACAAGTAGAAAGCCGGACAAGACATAGAAAGCAATTGTTTCCAGGCATTAAGTAATAGGCAGCAGAAGACTATGATCCTTGAGAAGAAAGAAACAAACGAAGTAAGCCCTGTGATCATCTATGACGGGCAGTTTTCGTACTGCAGTTGCAGTGATGGAGGACTCAAAGAGAGCCAGGAAAGGGAGTTGAGAAAACAAACATCAGCGATCAGTTAGGCTGAGGCAGCTGGAAGCTGTGAAGCAGAGTTCTGGAAGAGAAGTGATTATACAGAGTATGTCCACTTGAGCGTTTGCCGAGTAGTGGACCATGTATGTGGACAACAATATTCCACTCTGCTGGACAAAGAATGACGAAAACATGCTAAACTAAATATTCCCAGAGCTCGCATGGGCCTTAGAATTGATCGAACTTCTGAGAGCCAGAATAGAGAGGCCTTACTGATTATCAAAGGTATTCATGTCTCTCTGGTATGGCTGAACAATCGGACTGAAAGGTATTTTAGCCTTGCCTGAGCAAAGCTAAAATCAGGTCTCAAGGGATGACTGATCTGCAAGTATAACTGCCTGCCTAAACAAAACCAAAATATTATTAAAGTAAAACAAAAAACAAGTAAACAAAAATCCAGACACACAACAATGTAAAATTTACAATGTCTAAAATCCAATTTAAAAAATTACCAAACATGTCAAAAAGTAAGAAAATATAACCCACAATTGAGAGAAAAAATCAATCAATAAGGACAATCATAGATAAAAGTCAGAGATGATAGAACTAGTAGATAAGAATATTTTTAAAGAGCTTTTATAATTGTGAATGCATATCTCAAGGAAAATCTGAAGCTAATGAGAAAATAAATGGAAGATATTCAAAAAAGAACCAAATGAAATTTCTAAGATAAAAGTACACCATCTGGGCCGGGCGCAGTGGCTCACACCTGTAATCCCAGCACTTTGGGAGGCCAAGGTCACGAGGTCAGGATTACGAGGTCAGGAGTTTGAGACCAGCCTGACCAACATAGTGAAACCCCATCTCTACTAAAAAAAAAAAAAA
>NW_012118487.1:3084125-3085848 GCF_000951035.1 Colobus angolensis palliatus | reverse complement strand
GGAAGAATCAATATTGTGAAAATGGCCATACTGCCCCAAGTAACTTACAGATTCATTAAACTACCATTGACATTCTTCACAGAATTAGAAGAAAAAAAAAACTACTTTAAAATTCATATGAAACAAAAAAACAGCTTGTATAGCCAAGACAATCCTAAGCAAAAAAGGCATCACACTACCTGACTTCAAACCATGCTACAAGGCTACAGTAACCAAAACAGCACAGTACTGGTACAAAAACAAGACACACAGACCGACGGAACAGAATGGAGATCTCAGAACTAAGACTGCATATCTACAACCATCTGATCTTCAACAAACCTGACAAAAACAAGCAATGGGGAAAGGATTCCCTATTTAACAAATGGTGCTGGGAAAACTGGCTAGCCGTATGCAGAAAACTGAAACTGGGTTGGGGTGACATGGTTTGGATCTGTGTTCCCACCTCAATCCCATTTTGAGTTGTGATACCCAGTGCTGGAGGTGGGGCTTGGTAGGAGATGATTGGATCATGGGGGTGGCTTCTCCTGGCTTAACACACCCCCCTTGGTGTTGTCCTGGCAATAGTGGGTGAGTGAGTTATTGTGAGATCTGGTCATTTAAAAATGTGTGGAACCTTTCCCCTCTTTCTCTTCCTCCTGCTCCGGCCATGTAAGATGTGCTGCCTGCTTCCCCTTTGCCTTCCACCATGATTGAGAGCTTCCTGAGGCCTCCCCAGAAGCCAAGCAGATGCCAGATTCATGCTTCTTGTACAGCTCACAGACCCGTAAGCCAATCCAGCCTCTCTTCTTCATAAATTACCCAGTCTCTGGCATTTCTTTACAGCAATGCAAGAATGGACCAATACAAGGAGTATACAGTAACTCTGTATATCTTCACAATTTTTCTATAAATCTATGACTATTCTAAAATAAAACTTCATTCTTAACAATTCACAGGTAAGATTAGCAGAAAATTAGACAGAAAAGACACAGGGACAGAAACTCATAGTAATCTAATGTGTCCAAAATAAAGCACAAAACTTTCTTTAAAAGACTGAAAGAAAAAATGCACAGAGACTGAGTGATTCTCGGGACAACGCAAAGCTGTCTGAAAAAAACATATAACTGAAGTCTCGGAATGAGAAACGGAGGCCAGAGAAAAATATTTGAAGAAATAATGAACAAAATTTTTCCAAGTCTGATGAAAGTATTAAGATCACAGATCCAAGAAGCTCAACAAACCCTAAGCAAGGTAATCAGACAAATAAAAAACACAATAAGGCATATCATAATTAAATTTCTGAAAACTCAGGATAAAGAGAAAAATTTTTAAAGCAGCCAGAGAAGAGAACATATTATATACAAGGAACAAAAATAAAGTTAACAGCAAACTTATCAGAATCTTGCAAGCCAAGACAATGGGATGATACTAGTTCATAATGAGATTGAGGAATTCAATTTTAAAAGCCCTGGACATACAACTTAGATCTTAATTAAAGAGGTAAGATGTGCATACTGGAAACAATTAGGAAATGATTCCAGGGCAATGCATCAACCTGCATCTTATATGTAGATGAATTATGCTGCTGATTTCCTAAAGTAACCTTTTGTCCAAGACAAAGTCTATAGTTGTAGCAGGTTGAATGGTGACCCCCCCAAAATATATGTCCATGTCCAAACACCCAAAACCTGTGCATGCAATCCTCTAAGGAAAAAAAAAAAAAAAAAAAAGAGTCTTTGCA
>NW_012118487.1:3078295-3083130 GCF_000951035.1 Colobus angolensis palliatus | reverse complement strand
GGCCTCTCTGCAGGGTGTTCACTCTACTCGGACTTAGGACATGTCAGTTTCCCCCCTTGACCTCCATATTCAGATCTAGGCATAAGAGGAAGTGGGTAAAGTCCCCTCTAGCTTTAACACCCCTGCAATACAGAGAGAACTTGGAAACCAGAACCAGAAGCTGAGGAATGGTGAAGGGAGCATTCTCCCTGGCATGATGGAGGGACCTGCAGGTCCAGCTATTGGGGTGGCGTCTCACCATTTCAGTGCCTCTGCAGAACTGGCTCCTAGCTTCCAAACCAGACTCAAAACTGATCTTTAGTGTTGGTGGGTTTGTGTTTTTTGTTGTTGTTGTTGTTGTTGTTTTGATTTTTTTGTTTTTTTTTTTTGACTGTTACTGACACAACAGCTTCTGGCTGGAACTCCTTCACGGAGAGTATGGGGGCTTCTTTGGCCAAACTGGCTGGGTGCAGGTTCCATCGGCTTGGCAGCCTCTGTGTGGGCCACAGTGCGTCCAAAGCATCCTGCTCTTCTACAGAGGTTTCTTCAGACATTGCAGTGTGTCTGGCCATGTCATTTGTCGCCGGTGTGAAAACAACCATCTAGAGCCTGCAGCTGCTGGTGAGGGCCTGCGGCGGACTCCTGCTCCTCGCAGGCACAGCTACCAGGCGCCCTTTGCACCCCGGCCCTGCTCCTTCCAAGAAGGCAGGTACAGGGATGGCCAGGATCCTATTTCCTCAGCCGTGGCAGTCTGTGTGAGCAGCAGGCCCAAGCTCTTCCCCAGAACCTTCTTCTCGACTTCCCTTCCCCCAATTCCCACCAGGCAGCAGCACGGCATCTCTGGCATGACTGGGGACTGGGTGCAGGGAGGGGAGGGGTGGCCGAGGGCCTGAGGCAGGTGGGCGGCCTGTGGCCCCCGAAGGACACCTGCTGTGGCTAAGACACCTCCTAGGGCCACCTGGCTCCAGGCCTCAGCCTCTGCTGCCTCCAGGAGCCCCAAAAAATTGTTTCAAGAAGGGATGAGACAATGCTGAAGATGAAGCCCACAGCAGCAGACCATTCACATCAATTTGCAAGGAAAAAAAAAATCTTGTTCATGCCCTGATTAAAGGAGACTGACAATTAACAGCAGAAACAATAGCCAACACTACAGACATCACAATTGGTTCAGCTTATACAATTCTGACTAAAAAATGAAGTTGAGCAAACTTTCCCCTTAATGGGTGCCAAAACTGTTGCTCCAAGATCAGCTGCAAAGAAGAGCAGAGCTTTCTATGGAAGCTTTAAACAAGAGGGATCAAGAATCTGAAGCATTTCTTCAAAGAATTGTAACAGGAGAGGAAACATGGCCTTACCAGTACAACCCTGAAGACAAAGCACAATCAAAGCCATGGCTACCAAGAGGTGAAAGTGGTCCAGTCAGAGCAAAAGAGGACTGGTTAAGAGCAAAGGGGACTGTTTCAGAGAATGCTGTAGGCATTTTGCTTGTTGACCTTGTGGATTTCCAAAGAACAATAACATCTGCTTATTATATTTTGAGAAAGTCAGTCAAAGCTTTAGCAGAAAATTGCCGGGAAAGCTTCACCACAGACTCCTTCTCTACCCAATGCTCCTGCTCATTCTGCTCATCAAACAAGGGCATTTTTGCAAGAGTTTAAACGGGAATCATCAGGCATCCACCTTACAGTCCTGATGTGACTCCTTCAGACTTATTTTTGTTCCCTAATCTTAAAAATCATTAAAGGGGACCCATTTTTCTTCAGTTAATAGTGTTAAAAAAAGACTCCATTGACATGGTTAGATTCCCATGACCCTCAGGGGTATTTAAACTATCAGTTCTATTTCTGTAGAGAACCCTAATACCATATATCAATAGGTATGTGTGTCTGTGTACACACACACACACACACCCCATATATTTATGAGAGAGAGAGAGCAATTTATTACAGGAATTGGCCCATGCATTTATGGAGGCCAAGGAGTCCCACCACCATGTGTAAGCTGGAGAAGCAGGCAAGCCAGTGGTATAATTCAGTTCAAGTCTGAAGGCCTGACAACCAGGAGAGCTGGTGATGTAAGTTCTAGTTCAAGTCTGAAGGTCCAAGGACCAGGAGCACTGATGTCTAAGGGCAGGAGAAGATGGATGTTCTCATTCAAACAGAGAATGTTTGACCACCTTTCCTTTGGCTTTATGTTCTATTCTGGCACTTCCTCAAAAGAATGGATGATGCCTGCCCACATGGATGAGGGAAGATCTTCTTTTTTCAGCCTATAGACTCAAATGCTAACCTCTTCCTAAAATACAGTCACAGACACACCCAAAAGTAATGTTTTACCAGCTATCTGGGTATCCCTTAGCCCAGTCACTGACACCTAAAATTAACATACATATGTGTGTGTGTGTGTGTATGCGTGTGTGCCTGAATTCTGTCACAGAGTCATTAATAGAACTTAAACATATGTCTACTTGTTTTTAATGACATTATCTCACCAGTTTTAAGTACAATGACCCATTTTAGAGATTCGGACAAAGCCAAGTATCCTTAGCTTTTTTCAGCAAAGAAACTAAAAAAAAAAAGCACGTGGTGCTAACATTCTGAGTATAAAGTATGTGCCGGGCACTCTTGGATACTTAAACACTCTCTCACCCCAAGACGTCATCCCTTTTGAGGTTGAGGATGGAATTCCCAGTGTCATGCTTTATCATCTTTGCCTGGTCTGCTGGAGCAGACTCCTCATCAGTATCTCTGCTTCTACTTTTTTTTTTCCCAATAGTTCAGTCTGCTCAGAGGCACCAGAGTGTGATTCAAATATATCATGTCACTTTCCTGCCTAAAGTTCTTCACACATTTCCCACAGCAATTAGAATAAAATTCACACTCCCTTCAGTGGCTTACAAACCTCTCTCTGCATATGGTCTGGCCTTTGCCTAACTTTCTAATTTCATCTACAACTATTCTTTTCCCTGCTCACAATGCTTAGCATAGAGGTCTCCACACGACAGCCCACAGGCAAAAGCCAGTCTACTGCCTGTTTTTGTACAGCCGCTGAACCAAGAATGATTTTTACATTTTTAAATGGCTAGAAAAAAAAGAAAAGCAATATTTTGTGACACATGAAAATGAGATGCAATTCAAATTCCAGTGTTGGTAAATAAAGTTTTGTGGCAACATAGGGCATTGTCCAGGGTTGCTTTTAGGCTAAAGAAGCAGCTCTTATTTTTTAGAGCTCAGCTGTTGCAGCCACGGCTAAATGGCCCACAAAGCTTGAGATATTCGCTAGCTGGCCCACTACAAAAGAAGTTTGCCAACTTCTGCTTTAGCCACACTGAAGGCCTTTCTGTCACTGAAACTCACTCTGTGCATTCCTTCCTCAGGGCTCCCTGTTTCCTAGTCTCTATTCCTGGTATGTTCTTCTCTAGCTTTTCACATGACTGGTTTGTTCTCATAAAGTCTGGCTTAACTTGGACAAAACCAGCAGAAGGTCATACACTATCAGACTGTATCTCCTTCCATAATGACCAGTTTCCAAACCCTGCATAGAGAGAGATTTTGTTTCAGATTCTCTCATTTTTATCTGGCAGTAGCGAGGGAATGAGAAGCTTTCTCGAGGCCACGATTGGTTCTGAACTCCACCAACCTAGTGATTTCTCCTGCAATTGGTGTAAATCAAGCTTGTCCAACCTCACAGCCCATGGGCTGCGAGAGGCCCAGGACAGCTTTGAATGTGGCCCAACACAAATTCATAAACTTTCTCAGAACATAATGAGATTTTCTGTGTGTGTGATTGTTTTTTAGCTCATCAGCTATCGTTAGTGTGTTTTATGTGTGACCCAAGACAATTCTTCTTCCCAAGGAAGAAGCAGCCAAAAGATTGGACACCCTGATGTAAATGGATGTCCCTCCCCTCTCACACCCAGAAGACTAAGAAGCTAAAGGAAGAGACTGTTCTGTATCCTAGACTCGGGGGAACAAATGAGATGCTGCTGAAACTCTCCCCATGGTCGTTTCAGCCACATCTCCATCACATTACAGCCAGCAAGGGAGCAAGAACAGGCCAGAATTCTTTTTTTTTTTTTTTTTGAGGCGGAGTCTCGCTCTGTCGCCCAGACTGGAGTGCAGTGGCCGGATCTCAGCTCACTGCAAGCTCCGCCTCCTGGGTTTACGCCATTCTCCTGCCTCAGCCTCCCGAGTAGCTGGGACTACAGGCGCCTGCCACCTCGCCCGGCTAGTTTTTTTTGTATTTTTAGTAGAGACGGGGTTTCACCGTGTTAGCCAGGATGGTCTCGATCTCCTGACCTCGTGATCCGCCCGTCTCGGCCTCCCAAAGTGCTGGGATTACAGGCTTGAGCCACCGCGCCCGGCATTGTGGACATGGAACTTCCAACAGAGGATAAGGTGTGCTTTTTATTACAGGGCACTGGTCCACCAAAGAGGGCGTCCATAGGCCCTCTGGATAAAAGCTACATTTATCCATGATGTGGAGAGAGGTCTTCTGAGCTAAAGTCAGTGCACATTGTCTACAGCCCGTGTAGTGTGGTGTGGTACAGACAATGTGCATGGAATTTAGCTCAGAAGACCTCTCCACATCAGCTGCGGGGTGCTCCAAGTCACCTACCCACTCTGAGCCTGTTTCCTCATCTGTAAAATACCAACCGGCCTCATCCTCTTAGAGACTGTTTAAGGATCTGGTGAGAAAATATTTTTACAATGCTTTTTAAACTAAGTCTTAAAGAAATACAAAATATTTTACTAGCCCTTTCTCGATGGCATGAACACAAAATTCTGCTTAAGAAGTGCCACCATGGGGCTGGGCACGGTGGCTCACGCCTATAATCCCAGCACTTTGGGAGGCTG
>NW_012118487.1:3042674-3077635 GCF_000951035.1 Colobus angolensis palliatus | reverse complement strand
TTTTTTTTGAGAGAGTCTCGCTCTGTCACCCAGGCTGGAGTGCAGTGGTGCGGTCACGGCTCACTGCAGCCTTGACCTCCTAGGCTCAAGCAATTCTCCTGCCTCAGCCTCCCAAGGAGCTGGGACTACAGGTATGTGCCACCATGCTCAGCTAGTTTTTTATTTATTTTGTTTTTTAGAGACAGGGTCTCTCTCTGTCACCCAGGCTGGAGTGCTATGGTACAATCATGACTTATTGCAGCCTCAAACTCTTGGGCTTAAGAAATTCTCCTGCCTCAGCCTTTGGAGTAGCTGGGGCTAGAGGGGTGCACCTCCACGCCCAGCTAATTTTCCATTTCTTTTATTTTTTACAGATGGGGGTCTCACTTTGTTACCCAGGCCGGTCTCGAACTCCTGGCTTCAAGCAGTCCCCCCACTTCAGCCTCCCACTGGGGTTACAGGCGGGAACCACCATGCTAAAGGAATTTTGAATTGGGATTTAGAAGAAAATGCAGTAAGTTCTGAGAGACTGAGGACGATGCTTGGCCCAAGGGCTGGTTTAAACATAAGATGTATCTCTATTAAGACCCGTGTGAGGGCCCGGAGGTGCCCTGGCCCTGGAGTCAGATGTGGGTCCCAGGCAGTGCTCTGACATGCCCTAGCTGAGCAGAGCTGCTCTCTGGGAGCCAGTTTTCTGCTCGGTAAAATTAGGACAATATGCTCTTATCTTTCGGGTTGGGGAGGGTGGTGCGAGGAGCAGAAATAATGCGTGGAAAAGCAATCTGCACTGTACCCTGCAGGAAAGGAAGCTGCTGTTCCTGCTCTCATGTGCCAGGCCAGTTACTGTAGAGATGTACGCTCCATTAAAACAGCGTCATCTTCCCCAGGCTGCAGAGATACCAGTGTTACAGCACAGCCGAGACGAGGAGCTGACTGCTCCTGTTGGGAGGACCTGGAGATGATTCATGACAAGAGCACTATAGGAAGAGAGAGAAACATCTGCTTCCTCGAGTGCCAAGGTGGCAGAGGCCACTGGAAGTCTTCACTTGGCTGAAGACTTGCAGTGAGTCTGGGGTTTAATTCAGATAATTGAGAGAAGGCCAGCACCATGGGAACTGTTCAGAATGGGGGTCCAGGGTCAACAGAGAGAACCCTGATTGTATTCAAGAAGAAAGGTGAAACTCTGAGCTAGGATAGCTGAGCTCAGCAGGAGGTCAGAGAGGTAGGAGTAGCATGCAGAAAAATGAGCCAGGAGAGGCCTGCAAGGTGGGATGTGCACACGGCTGATGCTGGACACCTGCAGCCAGGGCGTGACGGGGGCACTGGCTGACTACCCAGGGCGCATGTCTTATCCCCGCCCCCACCCACCATGCCTGCCCACACCTTTCTGTGTGGGTCCTCACCCAGCCTGGCCACGCTCCAGTGGCATCTACAGCTCTGCTCTTTTCCTCACCTGCAAAGAGCAAAACAAAGAAGGTAGCAAGGTTAGGCCAGATGAGAGGCCACTCACCCTGGCCAGCAAGTATGGGTGAGGCAGGACATGCCAGGCCCCTGGCAATCCAGAAGTCCCCTTGGAACAGATGGAAGAGGCAATTCCATCTGGCAAGAGCCAACCCTCTTGCCCACTTACCAATCCCATTCTCTCCACGTAGCCCTCCAAAGCAACTCCCTGGGCATCTTCAAAGCCGGAGGCCTGGCAGTGATGAGAGGCCAACATGCGCTCTAATGAGATACAGCCCCGGGTTCCACTTCATCTCCTTGAGACCCCAGCTTTTGCTTGCTCTCCCCATGTCCACCTTCCCTTCCTGCCTGCCAGCGGCAGCCAGCAGATTATATTTCCACGCGGCAGCTCAGTGCGCTCAGCCAGTGCATCAAGGAAGCCAGTGGAGGGTTATCAATCAATAATGGCTCAAACAGTGAGAGTGTGAAAGATGAATACTGGATGTTTTCCAGGACTTTGCATAGTCATTCATATGCATATATACTTTGCAAATTTCCAAGAAGAAAATATAGCATGTGGCATGTCTCCAACTTGATTGTTCTATAGAAAGTGTTATGAGCTCAACTGTGTCTCCCTAAAACTCATATATTGAAGCTCTAACCCCCAGTGCCTTAGAATGGGACTGTGTTCGAAGACAAGGCCTTTAAAATGGGAATTAAGGTAAAACGGAGTCATGAAAGTGGGCCCTAATCCAGTATCACTGGTGTCCTGAATGACCATGTGAACACACAGCAAGAAAGCAGCCACCTGCAAGCTGCCGGGCGTGGTGACTCACACCTGTAATCCCAGCACTTTGGGAGGCCGAAGCAGGTGGATCATGAAGTCGAGAGTTCAAGATCAGCCTGATCAACATGGTGAAACCCCATCTCTACTAAAAATACAAAAATTAGCCAGGCGTGGTGGCAGGCGCCTATAATCTCAGGTACTCAGGAGGCAGAGGCAGGAGAATTGCTTGAACCTGGGAGGCAGAGGTTGCAGTGAGCTGAGATTGTGCCACTGCACTCCAGCCTGGGTGACAGAGCAAGACTTGGTCTCAAAGAAAAAGAAAACAAAAGAAAACAGCCCCCTGCAAGCCAAGGAGAGAGGATTCAGAGAAACCAAGCCTACCAATACCTTGGTCCTGAACATTCTGCCTCCAGAACCGTGAGAAATCAATTTCTGTTGTTAAAGCTCCCAGTCCATGATATTTTGTTACGTCAGCCCTAGCAAACTCATGCAGAAAACCTCTGACTATCTGCATGATCAGTTTAGGATGTGCTGAAATAGTATTATTCATCATTTCAATACTATTTTACTTATTTATTTTTAATTTTTTTTTTTGAGATAGAGTCTTGCTCTGTCACCCAGGCTGGGGTGCAATGGCGCGATCTCGGCTCTCTGCAACCTCGGCTCACTGCGCTCTCCACCTCCTGGGTTCAAGCAATTCTCCTGCCTCAGCTTCCCCAGGAACTATGATTACAGGTACGCACCACCATGCCCAGCTAATTTTTGTGGTTTTTTTAGTTTCACCATGTTGTCCGGGCTGGTCTGGAACTCCTGACCTCAGGTGATCTGCTCGCCTCAACCTCCCAAAGTGCTAGGATTACAGGCATGAGCCACTGCACCCGGCCCAATACTATTTTATTAAAGCTTTTCTATGTGTTTATTTGTATTTATTGGTTATCTAGTATCACTGATTTCTAAGCACTAACTTTCCCCACCTTTGTGTGAGTTCTTTGCACCTGATTCACATAAATCCTTGAATGGTACCTACTCTACAAATAGACAAACGCTTCCTGTGCATTCTTGGCCTGCATTCATAATCCCTCCCTGGCTAGCCATTGCGGTGGCTTTGTACTGTGTCAATGTGCCTAAGCTGGAACTATGTTTCTCAGAAAATCGGAGCAAAATTTGGAAGGCAGAAGTAAAACAGCAGTAATATTTACAGTCGAAGTCTGTGTAGGGCCCAGCACTATGGTGGCTCACACACAGTGCCATACACCCACTGGCTCAATTTACTGGTACGGGGCAGCAGCCGTGCCTGCAGTTCCTCCAGCTCCCACCAGAACTGCTGCTTCAGCTTCACGGAGTCTTGGGTTTGTGAGCAGTTCCATGGCGAAGTGCACCAGCCCTCCGGCAGGCCATCTTCAGCGTCAGAGCTGGAGTGCTGGACACCTGAGAGGCTGATGTGGAAGACATCAGTTTCAGTCCATCCACAGGAGAGTTCCAGCTCCTCCCTGCAGGTGCAGCTCGCGCTTACCCTCTCCCACTTCACATCCATTGGCCAGCCCTGCTGACTTTAGGCCCACTTCTGGACACAGGGCAGCAGGTTGCAGCTCCCACAACAATGTTTATCCTAATATCTTCAATAAATGCCTTGTTTTGCTCAAGGTGGTTTCGCTTCTCTGATCAAACTTTAATGATACAGATTTTGGAACCCTTGTAGGTGCTGCTGCAGTAAAAACCTAAAATGTGTGGCACTGGCTTTGGGGCCAGGCAGTGAATAGAAGGCAGACGGGCCTTGAGAAGTCTGTCAGTGAGGGCTTCAATAAACATGACGAAAATATTGTTGAAACCTGGAAGAGGGAAGACAGGTTTGTGTAGTGGTGGGAAGTTTAGCAACATTGAAACCCAGGATAACTTGGAAAATAGAAAATGTTTCAATGAACTACATGACAGAGTGGAGGGAATTGACAGGCACACGGGCCCCCTAACTTCTAGCTGCCACAATAAAATAAAAGAGAAAGGGCCAATCACACTTGTAATCCCAACACTTTGGGAGGCTGAGGTGGGCAGATCATGAGGTCAGGAGTTCAAGACCAACCTGGCCAATGTGGAGAAACCCCATTTCTACTAAAAATACAAAAATTAGCAGGGCCTGGTGGCGGACACCTGTAATCCCAGCTACTTGGGAGGCTGAGGCAGGAGAACTGCTTGAACCCGGGAGTCGGAGCTTGCAGTGAGCCGAGATCGTGCCACTGCGCTCCAGCCTGGGCGACAGAGCAAGACTCCATCTCGAAAAAAAAAGAAAAGAAATTAAAATAAAAAATAAAAATAAATAGGCCAGGCACGATGGCTCACGCCTGTAATCCCAGCACTTCGGGAGGCCGAGGCGGGTGGATCACCAGGTCAGAAGATTGAGACCATCCTGGCTAACATGGTGAAACTCCGTCTCTACTAAAAATACAAAAAAAATTAGTCGGGCGTGGCGGCAGGTGCCTGTAGTCCCAGCTACTCAGGAGAATGGCATGAACCTGGGAAGCGGAGCTTGCAGCAAGCTGAGATCGCACCGCACTCCAGCCTGGGTGACAGACAGAGACTCCATCTCAAAAAAATAAATAAATAAAACTAAAAATAAGAGAGAATGAGATGAGTTAAGGAACCAATGGTGGCAGGACTTGCAAGATTTGAAAAAAGAAAAGAAAGAAAAATGGTTTATCATTCCCAGCCTTTCCAAATGGCAAACACCTCAAAAATTAAGAAATGGCTTGTGGCTCTAGTTCCAGTTAAGACAGAGTGAGCCAATGCCATGGTAGCTCCCCAGTGGGTTACTTCTAAGAACCCCAGAGTGGATACATAAAGCAACTTAATAGGGACTCTGCAAGGAAATAATAATAGCAGGTGGCTTGGAGAGGGAGAGCCAAACTCCAAGAAAAATGAGTAAGGTGGTGAGTTTCCTCTTCTTCCCCTTCCATGTTTCTTGACATAGATTCAGGGCAGCCAAGCCCAGAACTGCTTAAATGGCAGGGACGGGAAACATTGCAATCAATGGAATAGGAACAGGGGTCCCTGCATGGCAGAGCGAGTGGGGGAAACCTGGCTTTATTCCATCCCAGCCTGTCCTGATGCCATAAAAGAGTAAGACTTAGGGGTCTTTGGGGAGGGGGTACGTATATTTTGCATGCGGGAAGGGTGTGAGCTATTGTTGCCAGAGGACAGGCTGCTGGACTACCTGATCCAAAGATGGTGCAGGAGCACCCCTCGGCCCACATGCTGGTTTCATAATGTGATCTTGTCATCTCCCATCAAGAGGTGAAGTCTACATCCCTTCCCCTTGAAGCTGGGAGGGCTTTTGTGCCTGCTTTAACCAATAGAGGATAGGAGAAGTGACACTCTGTGACTCTAAGACTAGATTACAAAAGTCAGTGCTGTTTCCTACTGGCTTTTTCTCAGGATACTCACTCCTGGAACCCAGTGGCCATGCTGTCAAGAAGCCCAGACCACATGGTGAAGCCCCAGCTGAAGTCCTAGCCCCAGTAATCCCCAGACTGTAGGAGATAATAAGAATGAATGAGTTTTGTTCTTTCATGCCACTCAAGTTGTGATTGTTTGTTATAAAGGAATAGGTATATAACTATCCCCAAAGACCCGAACGGTAAACCAGGAAGCCAATGTATTACTTTACAAGAAAGGTTAGGTCTTTCCAAAGACTACTTACTCCATCCTCAGCAGCCCCTTCCAGGTATCCAGCTCCCTTCGAGGCTACTGGATGAATAAGAAAATAGAGCGCAGAGACCCACAGGCCTGGTGACACTTACTGACGCTTCTGCCCCAAGCTGTGTCCACCAGTGACTGTCATTTCCCTTCCCCTCCCCACCCCCAATGCTCGCTCTCTCATTCCTGCTGGAGAAGGTTTATGTCCACCCATCTCCTGCTATTAATAGTCGTTCTTTCCTAGGTAAAACAAACACAACAGATTCATGTTCTCCCAGGTTAATACACTTACTACGGTCAGCGTCACAGATGTTACTATAGATGTCCTGATAAAAACAACACACTGATTCATGGGGGGCACCACTCCCCAGTCAGTAGTTTACTGATTATTCATTAGTCTGACTTCGCCCATTACCTTTTCATTCTTCATTGCAGTCTGAGAGGTTAACTTATCTCCAAGTTGTGACTGTCTTAGTGTTATCCCATGGACTGATATACATGGTCACTCCCACCTATCAGCCAAAAGCAATGCCTAGTGACTTGTTTGGGTGCCGAACAAAGGGTGCTCATGTACCATATTTTGAGAAACCATGAAGTTTAGCACACGTAGTTGTTCATCTAATACTTTCATTCTGAGGAACATGGGGCTGATTGACTGCACTGAGTCACACTTTGGCATAACCCCTCGGGTTACTCTCAGTCCCTTGTTATAGGACCAACAGGTTCATGTGCTCACTGTGCAGTAAGAGGCCCATTCCACAGAGACAGCAGGGTTTGCAGCAGAGAATGTTTAAGAATCTCAAGGTGCCAAGCAAGGAGATGGGAAGAGACCCTCAAATCCATCTCCCCAAGGAGTTCTTGGCTGGGGCTTTTAAGGGGATCATGAAGGGGAAGGGGCTGGATAACTGGGGTCCTTGATTGGTCAGGGTAGGGGGATGAAATCATCAGGATGTGAAAACTGCATTCTTTGGTGAGCCAGCCTCTTATGGGGTCCTGTGGACCAGTTGAGTCAGTAGTTTCATCAGTATGCAGGAACTGAAGGAATAGCTCAAAGGGAAAACATAATGTTTCATAATTCTCAAATTGTTTTCTATAGAGTAGTTAAGGGGAAGTATAATCTTGTGACAGGGTCTACATGATCCTAGGACAACAATAGTTGTTCCTCAAACAACTCTGAGGAAGGAGATTTGAGCTGGCTGACCTCAAGGTCAATGCTGAAGGTGATGCAAGCTGGGTTTATTTTCATGTCTCCCCCTTTCATATTCTCTGATTAATTTTATAAAGTTTATAGGGTTGGGCCAGGCGCAGTGGCTCACATTTGTAATTCCAGCACTTTGGGAGGCCGAGGTGGGCAGATCACGAGGTCAAGAAATCAAGACAATCCTGGCTAACATGGTGAAACCCCATCTCTACTAAAAATACAAAAAATTAGCTGGGTGTGGTGGCGTGCACCTGTAGTTCCAGCTACTCGGGAGGCTGAGGCAGGAGAATCGCTTGAACCTGGGAGGCAGAGGTTGCAGTGAGCCATGATCACGCCACTGCACTCCAGCCTAGGCGATAGAGTGTGACTCCATCTCAAAATAAATAAATAAAATAAAGTAAAAATAAAGTTTATAGGGTCAGTTTCACCCTTTTATTCAATTTTCTGTTTCTTTTTCTCCTTTTTAAATCCCCTCAAGCTTATACCATGGCACTCTCACACAAGTACAAGCTGTGCTGACAAACTGCTTCAGTTCTTTTAGGGAAGCAGCAATGATTAAATCCTTACTTTTGGTGCAGAACTTACTGTCAGTTCTCAGATATGTGACCTCTTGGAGCCTCAGTCTCCTCATCTGCAAAATGGCGACAGTTGCTACTGTCACCTGTTTTCTTCCCAAAATTATCATGAGATTCAAATAAGATCATGTGGGTGAGAACACTGTGAAAGGCTTGGCAAGCCACACAAATGTCAGGAAAACATGCAGATAATTTCCTACAAAAATAATTAGGCATTCACTTTCATTCAGTCGAATGCGGCCTTTGTTCCTTTCTTGCATCTAATTAAATCAAGAGAAATGTCAGGTGTAGAATTCTTAGGGATCAGGGTTTTGTTTTTGCTGGGCAAGAAAAATATGCCCTCAAGTGCCTTGGGCATATAGTTAATTTGGTTTTCCTGTGCTCTACAATTAAAGCCTTATCTGGAATTGTTATGGTTTTGTATCCTTTCAGCCATTTTGATGCTAATGAAGAAAAGTTCAGCAAGGATGAAATTCTAAATATCTAGCACTTTATTTCATAAGCATCTTCATTAATAGTTATGGCTCATCACATGACCGGCCTTCTCAAAAGCAAGAGGATGTGGATGTCATGCAAGTCCCTGGAGAAGGAAATTTGGAAACCCAAATAAGTAAATTTAATTAGCGATCTCACATGAAATGATTGTGAGATGCAGGCAAATTTCCCCTGCCTTCCAGCAGAAGGGCTTTGTCCTGGTGTGTAACATTTCAAAGGCCCTAGCTCATGAGAGCCACTTTTCTCCACAGCAAGGATGCTTTTGCAGCTGCTATAAGGTGTAGGGATTTCATTTTAAATACAGAATGTGCTCCAGCTTCTGTAAGAACCTGCAGCTGTTTGGCCACTCTGTGCAAGAGGCTGAATGTTGTGCATTGTCCCTGGAGCTGCTTTAGACCAAAAGCAAAATATTTTCTGCTTCCAAGAATTGGTGAAGGCCACCTATCAGAGGAATTTAAAATATTTCTCCAATTAAGCTCTATACCTACAGAGCCCACTTTGAATATGAGAAGAAAGGGGCAGCAAGTTAGCAGAGCTGCTCTTTGAAAAAGCTGTTCTTGAGAAGACAAAGCTCTCTTCAGAGCAGCCTTCGGTCCTCTTTCTGAATAGGAAAACACCTGCTTTCAGGAGGACTGCAAAGCCCTCATTCCCTCTAGGCAAAAGGAGAGAGAATAGTTTGGATTTTTCAGTGTTGTTATCTAATGCTGAACATCTAGAAGAAGTGAATGCCTAACTCACAAGTAGTGTAAGTGGTCAGCAGGCAATAAATGTTATTGAAGGAATGAGTCAATGAATACCACAAAATGCATAACACTTTAGCTTTAAAGGAGATTTTCTTTACAAAACTCCATCAGCCTGAGTTCAAGCTGTTCTTTACAATTCTAAAACTACATGGCTGCAAAGTTGTAGCACAACTCACACCTGTAGACGGATGGAGGGAGAAGGGGTAGGCTCACCTGGAAGTCCACCTGGCAGGTTAGCTGCACCAAACCTGGCACTTACTGGGATGAGACTTGGCACTTAATGGGATGAGAGATCCTGGCAGGCTTTCCTTAGATTCCATGACCTCTTCTATTTATGCACTTCAGGAACAGTTATTGGCCAAACGCTGGTTTATTGCCCAAACGCTGGTTTATTGCCCAGCTATCACTTTTTCTTCTTTTCAAATTATTTGGAATTGACCACACCAAGTTAGCCACATCCCAAATACTTGCACCAATTATCTGTAACACCAAATGTCAAATTGTGGTATTTAGTTGTGTTCCAGAGGAATATTTGAGTCGGGATTCTAGATTCTATGAAAATCTATAGAAAAAGTAGTCATGGCATGATTGCCACTGTCTTCTGTTATATATTCAACCTCTTCTGTCTTGCTTTTGTTTCTGTCAGAGATGGACTAGAAGCAAAGTGTCAAGGTCTTGCTTCATGCCAGTTGGCTGTCATATACAGTCATTTAATTTTTCCCTTCCCAGATGAGACTCAGGTGGCAAGGTGGCAACTTTCAGCAAACTACTTTCCACAGAACCAAGAGGTCCTTGACAGGGGTGACCTTTGGGGTCTAGGACACAAGGTTACACAAGAGAGTTTGGTGCACAGAGGTGCTGCATCTGACTCCCTTCCTCTCCCTGTTCCAAACCTGAGGTTCTGTGGTTTGTCATAGTGGAATTTCTACAGGTAACACGCTGTATGCCTGACAAAGCCAACTGTCACGTAGGTGTTCGACAGCATGTCTTTCTGGTGTGTGGAGCAGCTTAGAGACAAGGTGGGATTGAAGCCTGCAGTTTCCCAGAGTTGGACACCAGGACCCCAACAGTAAATGTCTTAACTCAGAGCTGTAACTTGGAGGCATCTGTAGGGAATCCGCATCTCGCTGCATTTGCCCAAGAGCTGAAGGGACTTTACAATAAAGCCCTTCAAACAGGAAGGGAGTGATCATTTAAAACCCTTGTAAGGTACACTAAGAAGATAAAGGAAGCAGGAACAGCCATGGAGAAGGGGAAGAGAACATTCCTCCATCCACTCTCCTCCTTTGAACCTAACCAGACAGCCTCACCCAGATCACAGACCACAGAGTCCTTCAGGCAGCTGTGACATCCAGGAGTCTCTCTGCACAACTCCTGCCTAAAGATGTCCTTGATATACTGAATGGTAGCTCCAATCTGACACCCCTCCCCTCCCCTCCCTTCCCCTCTCTTCCCTTCCCTTCCCTTCCTTTCCTTTCCCTTCATCTCTGACATCTCTGAGCTTCTTTCCAGTGACATCACTCATCTTAGGGTGGTACAGATGAAACCCAACCACATTGCTTATCCCTCTTTTTTTAGCTTCTTTTTATTATGAACCCTTTCCTCCTAACACATTTAAGGGGGCGGTGCAAAAGTGTACATGTGAACTTTTGCTTGTTTGAATTGAGAAAATGACAAAGCATCAGGAATGTCCTAGTTTTGAATATGCAATATCAGCACATCCTTCTGTGCAACTCTCCCAAAAAAGGGTGTGATTTTGTGCGTGCATGCATGCCTACACCGTCTTGGTAGCTCCTCCCCAGGTCCCCCTGTGAGCTCAGCCTAATGACTAGTCCTCAAAGATTGTCCCTGAGTGGAACTGATATATTAAGGTACATTTTCTAAATGTGGAATTTTCTAGTCAGGACTTCCCAAGTCATTCCTGTACCACCCCACTAGGAGTACGGACAGATTTGCTTGCTGAAATGGCGAAGTGAGTGCCCGCAGCTGGCCAGGCTGAGCTGTTTCTGAAGCTCAGAGCAGCTATGACTCATCCCTCCTACAGTCCGTTAACTTCCCACTCCTGTCACTAGACCTACTCCTCTCGCTCTGACTCCTGCAAACCCACTTATTTTCAAATTTGCTCAATAACTATGACATTCAAACCCAACATGCTCCATGCACAGGATGCTGTGAAAACACACAGTGAGAATTAAGGTTCACAGAAGGAATAATGGCCAGAGTGAGAACTGTTTTCTGGGATGCTGGGTGATGAGAAATAACTGCTAATAAGAGACAGCAGCAAGTTTTAGGACATGTGCCATCAGGCCCAATTGAGTTAAGGGAATGCAGTCATCCTAACTGGTGGTTTTCAGAAAGCCACACAACATTCTAATTGAATGCACAGGCTTCTGCATGATTAGGAACATAATACTTTGGTGCCCAGGCCGGATTGAGCTGGTAACAATGAGCTGAAATGGCTTCCTGCCATGAAGCAGAGCAGCTCAAGCTTATTCTCCCTGTGACTCTTCCCGGCCCTGTTGCAAAGTCACGAAAGAAGCTCAAGAAACCAATGTTCAGAGGTTTAGAGCTTTCCCGCATGGTTCCAACTACTTGTGTGATATAAAAATGCAATGACTGCAGAAGGAGGATTGCAGCTGGATTTCGGAGAAACTTTCTGAAGAATGGACACAAGGAACCAGCAGCCTGGTGCAAAGTCACTGAAGCAAGGAGCACCAACTCCTCCCATCCTCCCATCAGACACTATTAATTTAAAGTGGTCTCCAGTCATGCAGCCATTTCACAGAGTTTGCATCTTAAGCCCACCTAAGATATTGTCAATAAGATATTGTCTTGAATTCCCAGCCAGAGTCCAGGGAATCCAGAAGTTTCCAAAACTTTGAAAATAGGAAATATTCAAGAGTCATTCAGCCAATATTTGTTCAGTGCCTACCACATTCCAGTCACTAATAATTGGCATGCATATCAGCCCAATAGAATTAACCATTGGACTATCTTTGGGAACCCCTGAGAGACATATTCAACACGAGCCTGAATTAAAAATACAACTAATTTTCTATATTGTGATTTTTAAAATGTATAACCGGCCTTTCACTTTAAACTCAGCTCTGGACATCTCCATGCAACTCTCAGAGCAGCTCTTTCAACTCAGCATGTTTACACATGAACTCACTGTCTTCCCTCCAAATCTATATGTCAGTTGGTAGCATCAAGCACCCGAATCAGGACCTGTGAATCACCCTTGCCCCTTTCTACTCCGTTACACTCAAGATCCAATCAATCAGCACATCATATCACTTTTACCCTGTAGACAACTCAAACAATATAATAGTCTCTTCTGTAGACACTGTAGTAGGCACACCACAGATGGGTACTATTGTTATCATCCTCATTGTACAGATGAATAAACATGGCTGCAGGGGTTAAATAACTTCCCTAAGATCACACAATCTGTATATGGCAAAGCTAAAAATCAAGGTTGGCTGGGCACAGTGGCTCATGCCTGTAATCCCAGCACTTTGGGAGGCCGAGGTAGGTAGATCACGTGAGGTCAGATATTCATGACCAGCCTGACCAACATAGTGAAATCCCATCTCTGCTGAAAATACAAAAATTAGCTAGGCATGGTGGTACATGCCTGTAATCCCAGCTACTAGGGAGGTTAAGGCAGGAGAATTGCTTGAACCAGGGAGGCGGAGGTTGCAGTGAGCCGAGATGGCACCACTGGACTCCAGCCTGGGCAACAAGAGGGAAACTCCATCTCAAAATAAATAAATAAATACATAAATAAATAAATAAATAATAAAAATCAAGCTCAAGTCTTTCTGAATTTCAAGAGGAGGATTTTGAAGCTCTGTGTCTCTAATTCAGCAATCACTGCCCTAATGTAAACCTCATTCATTCTTCAGTCTCCTTACTGGTTCCTCTGCCCGCTGCCTTCACGTTTTTTAGTGGGTTTTCTACTTTTATAATGTTTTGTTTTTGTTTCTGTTTTTGTTTTGAGCCAGAGACTCACTCTGTCGCCAGGCTGGAGTGCAGTGGCACAATCTCGGCTCACTGCAAGCTCCGCCTCCCAGGTTCAAGCGATTCCCCTGCCTCAGCCTATGGAGTAGCTGGGACTACAGGCACATGCCACTATGCCCAGCTAATTTTTTGTATTTTAGTAGAGATGGGTTTCACTATATTGGCCAGGATGGTCTTGATCTCCTGACATTGTGATCTGCCCACCTCAGCCTCCCAAAGTGCTGAGATTACAGGCATGAGCCACCTGGCCCGGCCCATTTATTATGTTTTTTAAAGTCAAGTTTATATGGGTATAATATACAAAAGTAAAATTCACTCCTTTTAAGTATAGTTTGACAAGTTTTGACAAATGTATATGGTTGTGTAACTACCACGATGATCAAGATATAGAACTTTTCTATCACCCCAAAAAGTTCTTCATGATCCTTTACAGTCAGTCCCCTTCCCTGGTTCCTGACTGTGGTAATCACTTATCTTATTTTTCTTTCCCTAGTTATTCCTTTCAGATAATGAAATGTAAATGAACCATACAATACAGAACCTTTGGTGTCTGGCTACTTTCCCTTAGCAGGGAGCTTTTGATTTTGTCCATATTGTTGTGAGTGTCAATAGTTGAGTCCTTTTTATTGCTGAGTAGTATTCCTTTGCATGGATGGATGTATCATCATTTGTTTATCCATCCATCACATGAAGGACATTTGAGTTATTTCCAGTTTGGGGCTACTATGAATAAAGCTACTAGAAACATTCACATATAAGTCTTAGTGTAAACACATTTCTCTTTCTTTTGGGTAAATACATAGGAATGGGACATAGGTTGTATAGAAAATGTATGTGTATGCTTAACTTTATAAGAATCTGTCAAACTGTTTTCCAAGTGGCTATATAAGTTTGCATACCAACCAGCAATGAAAGAGAGTTCTAGTTGCTCTACATCCTTACCAACACTTAGTATTGATAGTCTTTTTAATTTTAGCCAGGCTAATATGTATATAGTAGTATCCCCTTATGATTCCTATTTGCATCTCCCTAATGACTAATCATGTGGAACATCTATTTCATGTGCTTATTTGCTATCCATTTGTCTTTTTTTTTTTTTTTGAGACAGAGTCTCGCTCTGTCACCCAGGCTGGAGTACAGTGGCGGGATTTCAGCTCACTGCAAGCTCCGCCTCCCGAGTTCATGCCATTCTCCTGCCTCAGCCTCCTGAGTAGCTGGGACTATAAGCCCACGCCACCACACCCAGCTAATTTTTTTGTATTTTTAGTAGAGAGGGGGTTTCACCATGTTAGCCAGGATGGTCTCTATCTCCTGACCTCGTGATCCGCCCGCCTCAGTGTCCCAAAGTGCTGGGATTACAGCCGTGAGCCACGGCTCCCGGCCTCCATTTGCTAGTGCATATCTGTATAACCTTAGGAAAGTTACTCCGCCTATGATGGCTCTTTTTCATTTTGCCTCTCTCATTTCACCTGCAAAATTTTTTCATTTTCTTTCTCCAAGTAACATTGGGCTCCTTCCACTGTAAAGCACACTAGTCTAACCTCCTCCCACCTCCTTAGCCTTACCATGATCTGCTGAGCAAGTCCCAGTTAGCAAGATGGTGAGGACAGATTTACCCTCAGAAGAGGAGACCCTCTGCATATGTTACCTTTTCTTTCCACTTCTCATTAAGTTAATCTCCCAGAATCACATACACATACATAGCAGGGGAGGAGGGAGTACTTCTTTCCAACTCCAAAGCTCATATTTTTGTTTCTTCCAACTTTTAAGTTCAAGGGTACATGTGCAGGATGTGCAGGTTTGTTACATAGGTAAACATGTGCCACGGTGATTACCTGCACAGATCATGCCATCACCTAGGTATTATGCCCAATACCCGTAAGTTATTCTTCCTGATTAGCCCCAGTGTGTGTTGTTTCCCCTACCCCATGTGTCCATGTGTTCTCATCATTCAGCTCCCACTTGTAAGTGAGAACATGCAGTGTTTGGTTTTCTGTTTCTGTGTTAGTTTGCTGAGGATGATGGCTTCCAGCTCCATCCATGTCCCTGCAAAGGCCATGATCTCATTCCTCTTTATGACTGCATAGTATTCCATGGTATATATGTACCACATTTTCTTTATCCAGTCCATCATTGATGGGCATTTAGGTTGATTCCATGTCTTTGCTATTGTGAACAGTGCTGCAATGAACATACATATGCATGTATCTTTATAATAGAAAGATTTATATCTATTTGAGTATATACTCAGTACTGAGATTGCTGGGTCAATTGCTGGGTGTTTCTGCCTTTAGGTATTTGAGGAATCACCACACTGTCTTCCACAATGGATGAACTATTTTACACTCCCATCAACTGTGTAAAAAGCATTCTTTTTTCTCCACAACCTTACCAGCATCTGTTGTGGTTTTTTTGTTTTGTTTTGTTTTGTTTTACTTTGTAATGATAGCCATTCTGACTGGTGTGAGATACCATCCCACACCAGTGAGCATTTTGATTTGATTTTTTAATTTTGATTTGGATTCCTCTAATGATCAGTGATGCTGGGTTTTTTTTTCATATGTTTGTTGGCTGCATGTATGTCTTCTTTTGAGAAATGTCTGTTCATGTCCTTTGCTCACTTTTTAATTAAGTTTTTTTTTCTTGTAAATTTATGTAAGTACCTTGTATATGTTGGATGTTAGACCTTTGGCAAATGAATAGATTTCAAAAAATTTCTCCCATTCCACAGGTTATCTGTTGACTCTGATGACAGTTTCTTTTGCTATGCAGAAGCTCTTTAGTTTAATTAGATCCCATTTGTCAATTTTTGCTTTTGTTACAATTGCTTTTGACATCTTCATCATGAAATCTTTGCTTGTGCCTATGTGCTGAATGATATTACCTAGATTTTTTTCCAGGGTTTTTATAGTTTTGGAATTTTACATTTAAATCTTTAATCCATCTTGAGTGGATCTTTGTATATGGTGTAAGGAAGGGGTCCAGTTTCAATTTTCTGCATACGGCTAGCCAGTTCTCCCAGCACCACTTATTAAATAGGGATTCCTTTCCCCACTGCTTGGTTTGGTCAGGTTTGCTGAAGATCAGATGATTTTAGGTGTGCAGTTTTATTTCTGGGTTCTCAATTCTATTCCATTGGTCTATGTATCTATTCTTATACCAGTACCATTCTGTTTTGGTTACTGTAGCCTTCAGTATAGTTTGGAATCAGGTAGCATGGTGCCTCCAGCTTTGTTATTTTTGCTTAGGATTGTCCTGGCTATTCAGGCTCTTTTTTGGTTCCATGTGAATTTTAAAATAGCTTTTTTCTAATTCTGTGAAGAATGTCAAAGATAGTTTAATGGGGATAGCATTGAATCTATAAATTGCTTTGGGCAGTATGGCCATTTTCATGATATTGATTCTTCTTATCCATGAGCATGGAATTTTTTCCTTTTGTTTCTGTCCTCCCTGATTTCTTTGAGCAGTGGTTTATAGTCCTCCTAGAAGGGGTCCTTCACTTCCCTTGTTAGCTAATTCCTGGGTATTTTATTTTTTTCGTGGCAATTGTGAACGGGAGTTCATTCATGATTTGTCTCTCTGCTTGCCTGTTGTTGGTGTGTAGGAATGCTAGTGATTTTTGCACATACATTTGTATCCTGAGAGTTTGCTGAAGTTGCTTATCAGTTTAAGGAGGTTTTGGGCTGAAACAAAGGGGTTTTCTAAATACACAATCATGTCATCTGCAAACAGAGATAGTTTGACTTCCTCTCTTCCTAGTTGAATATGTTTTATTTCTTTCTCTTGCCTGATTGCCCTAGCCAGAACTTCCAACACTATGTTGAATAGGAGTGGTGAGAAAGAGCATCCTTATCTTGTGTCAGTTTTCAAGGGGAATGTATCCAGTTTTTGCCCATTCAGCATGATATTGGCTGTGGTTTTGTCATATATGGCTCTTATTATTTTGAGGTATGTTCCTTCAATACCTAGTTTATTAAGGGTTTTTAACATGAGGAGATGTTGAATTTTATCAAAGGCCTTTTCTGCAACTATTGAGATAATCATGTGGTTTTTGCCTTTAGTTCTGTTTATGTGATGAATCACAGTTATTGATTTGCAATATGTTGAACCAACCTTGCATTCCAGGGATGAAGCCTACTTGATTGTGGTGGGTAAGCCTTTTTACATGCTGCTGGATTTGGTTTGCCAGTATTTTACTGAAGATTTTTGCATCAATGTTCATCAAGGACATTGGCCTGAAGTATTCTTTTTGTGTTACATCTCGGCCAGGTTTTGGTATCAGGATGATGCTGGTCTCATAGAATGAGTTAAGGAGGAATCCTTCCTTTTCAATTTTTTGGAATTGTTTCAATAGAAATGGGCCAGCTCTTCTTTGTACCTCTGGGAGAATTCTCAGCTGTGAATCTGTCTGGTCCTAGGCATTTTTTGGTTGGTAGGCTATTTATTACTGCCTCAATTTCAGAACTTGTTATTGGTCTATTTGGGGATTCAATTTCTTCCTGGTTGAGTCTTGAGCAGGTGTATGTGTCCAGAATTTATCCATTTCTTCTAGATTGTCTAGTTTATGTGCATAAAGGTGCTTATAGTATTCTCTGATAATTGTATTTCTGTGGAATCAGTGGTGATATCCCCTTTTTCATTTCTGATTATGTGTATTTGAATCTTATCTCTTTTCTTCTTTATTAGTCTAGCTAGTGGTCTATTTTATTAATTTTTTCAAAAAATCAGATCCTGGATTTGTTAATTTTTGAAGGGATTTTTGTGTCTCTATCTCCTTCAGTTCAGTTCTGATCTTGGTTATTTCTTGTCTTCTGCTAGCTTTGGGGTTTGTTTGCTCTTGTTTCTCTAGTCCTTTTAGTTGTAATGTTACGTTGTTAACTTGAGATCTTTCTAGCTTTTTGATGTAGGCATTTAGTACTATAAATTTCCCTCTTAACACTGCTTTAGCTGCATCCCAGAGATTCTGGTATGTTCTATCTTTGTTCTCACTAGTTTCAAATAACTTGATTTCTGCCTCAATTTCACCATTTACCCAAGAGTCATTCAGGACCAGGTTGTTCAGTTTCCATGTAGTTGTGTGGTTTTGAGTGAATTTCTTAATCTTGAGTTCTAATCTGATTGTGCTACGGGCTGAGAGACTATTTGTTAGATTTCAATTCTTTTGCATTTGCTGAGGAGTGTTTTACTTCCAATTATATGATCAATTTTAGAGTAAGTGCCACATGGCAATGAGAAAAACGTATATTCTGTTGTTTGGGGACAAAGCCTACATTTCTTTTTTGCAAACTCCATCAAGATAAAAGGCAAGATTATTAAAAGCAGAGCTGACTTGAGCTGTAGTGATGGAGAAGAGATCCATGGTTATGAAAGGTTAGTGTGTCCAAAAGGATAGGGAACAGGGAATTTTTTCTGGTACTAGAATTGTTCTGTATCCTATTTGTGGGGATGAACTTACACATGTATTAAAATTCATAGAACGCACACCCCCATGAAAAATCCATTTTGCAGTATAATTTTTTTAAAAAACAGCTGCTTCAACAGAAAAACTTTCTGCTATCCAATGTGGATGACATTGAAATTGACCTAAAAACTTAAAAATCTAGGCTATCTTTTCTTCTCTAGAACTGTATTCGGTCATCCCTAGGCAAAGCTGTGACTAAGTAAAGGCCCCTCACTAACTGCCAACACCCTTTCTGAGCATCCCCTTCCTCTCTGGATCCTCCCACACAGATCTGCAGACAGGGCATGCATGGGTCCATGCTGCCTTCACCATAAATGCACATGCTCTGTTCTTTGTGACATCCAGGCCCACTGCCCCCGGGCCCACTGCCCCTAATCCCTGCACTAGGCAGGTCCTCCCATTCTAGAACCCTAATCTATTTATCAAAACTCACTTCCTCAACATGAGGTTCTGCCCTCAGTTAATTGTGACAGTAGGAAGAGTTCAATAAACCCATCCTCACCATGTAAAGCTGTCAATAACCAAGAATAATTGAATGGGACAGAAATATCTGTCGGGAATAGGCAGATCATGGAAAATTGGAGGAAGGGAAGCTTTCACAACATCATTCACCTCACTCCTTGTAGGTCCCGCCAATTCTGGCCTCAACATACACATAAGCCATCTCAGAGAGCTGTCACTCCTTTTCTCAAAAGTCTTCAGAAGAGTGAAGGA
Source organism: Colobus angolensis palliatus (assembly GCF_000951035.1). Classification (NCBI taxonomy): domain Eukaryota; kingdom Metazoa; phylum Chordata; class Mammalia; order Primates; family Cercopithecidae; genus Colobus; species Colobus angolensis. The sequence continues at coordinate 3,058,530 of NW_012118487.1, read as the reverse complement.
GGCTGTGCACATGTGGGAGCAAGGGCTCAATTTTGCTGTGCACTTAAAACTGCTTCAAAAAATAAGGTCTTTTTGTTTAAGTCTTCACAGACTTCTCAGTATATATGCTGCATGGTAATTCTTTAGCATAGACAGGGCAAAGCTGACTATATTATTCAGTAGAGTAATAATAAAGTAATAATAGCAGGCCGGGTGTGGTGGCTAACGCCTGTAATCGCAGCACTTTGGGAGGCTGAGGCGGGCAGATCACAAGGTCAGGAGTTCAAGACCAGCCTGGTCAATATGGTGAAACCCCGTCTCTACTAAAAATACAAAAATTAGCCGGGCGTGGTGGTGGGCACCTGTAGTCCCAGTTACTAGGGAGGTTGAGGCAGGAGAATCACTTGAACCCAGGAGGTGGAGGTTGCAGTGAGCCAAGATCATGTCACTGCACTCCAGCCTGGGCAACAGAGCAAGACTCCATCTCAGAATAAATAAATAAATAAATAAATATGAATAAAGTAAAACAACAATAGCTAGTATGTTTTGAATATTTATTATATGACAAGCACTGCTCTAAGTACTTCATGTGTGTTATTGCATTTAATTTTCTAGCAATCTTAAGTGGTAGATACTGTTATCATCTCAATGTTGCAGGTGAGGAAACTGAGGCAAAACCTGTGAAAGCAACTTGCTGTGGTAGACACAAAGAAGTGCCACCCAGAACCCTGGTCAGACCTGGCCTTGTTGCCTGGCTGTGGGGAGGGGACCAATGCAGTGGGCCTTCTGCTGCCAGCTATTCAGGTCAGCCCTAGATACAGTGCCCCTCATTAACGCCCTTCCCAGGCTGCACCACTGCAGGCTTCAGAGCCAGGCCAGTGTAAAAAGGTCTGGCCATTTCAGTCCAGTGCAGGAGCGCTGACTGTCTGGAGCTCCTGCAGGGCTGGCCCAGCTGCATTGGGCCTGCATCTCATTTCCACCCCATTTCTCTGCCCGGTCCTGCTTCTGCCATTGGCCTGCCCTGTGTTGATCTGTAACAAACACCCTGCACCACTTTGTCTCAGTACTGGCTTTGGGAGGACCCAATCTATAGCACTTGCCAAGGGCCACACAGCAGATAAGTCATGACCCCACAATTCAAACTGATGGTTTTATGCTCTTAAACACTATTGATACGCTGCCTCCAAATATAAAAACAAATCTAGAACTCTCCTATAGCAATGGTTAAAACTATTACTAGGAGTGTCTGAAATTTTTTCTTTAATTTTCAATAACAGCTTTATTGAGATACAATTCACATACCACAAAACCCATCCTTTTAAAGTATACATACAATTCAGTGTTCTTAGCACATTGCCAAAGTCGTGCAACCATGACCCCTATCATTCCAGAACATTTCATGACCTCGAAAAGAAACCCTGTCCCCATTAGCAGTCACTCCCCATTCGTCTTTAATTTTGTCCACCTAAACAATAATTCATGTAATTAATCTGTTCTTGCCAGCGGCGAAATTTATCCACTGTGATCAAAGATACAAACTCTCCTAATTTCACTGCCGTTTAAAGTATTAAATCCATAAACATGTTCCAATTCTTGTTTGGTAATCTCACTCCTGGGAATTTATTCTAAGAAAAAACTGACAAAAGATGAGAGGAAAACAAAATGGTTCCTTGCAGCATCGTTTAAAAACTAAGAAACTGGAAACAAATGTCGTCCATCGTGGGTGATTGTTTAAACTGTGGCACATTAACAAAATGGAATATTGTGCATCTATCAAAGACTAAATAGCAACAAGAAAAATGTTTGTTGTAACATTAAGCATAAAAGCAGAAAATAAAATTGCATTTACAACTATGTAATGATGTATAAACGGATAAAGGTCAAAAGGAAAGGGAGAAAAATGAAAACAGTTGCTGCAACAGGATGTTGGAACTCTGAATTATTTTCATTCTTCTGAGTTCCTTTATTATTGTCAAACTGTGGTCTTCATAATAAACGAGAACTGGAGGGAAAACATGCATATATCTACTCTTGCCAGGAAAAAAATTCTCACTCAGAAAGGGAGGTGGTATGATAGAAAATTATTGTTAAGGGCAAGGACTTTGGAGTCACCTGGACTTAGATTTCAATTCTGGCTCTGATGCTTCTGAGATGTGACAATAGAGAGTAGCCTAATTCTGTAAGCCTAATTTTCCACAACTGTTAACAGGGGCTGATACAGTCATACACTACCACACAGGGCTGTTGTGAAGAGAAGTGAGATGGTGGAGCCCAGCTCTCCCTTTTTTTTTTTTTCTTTTGAGACAGGGTCTCACTCTGTCACCCAGCTGGAGTGACACCCAGTTCCAGTGCTGCAGCCTCGACTTCCTGGCCTCAGACAGCACCATTTATTAAATGGTAGTTACTGCTATTTTTGTTGCATAGGTAATGGTGATTAGAGTGATGGTGGTGGTACCAACAAAGGGACAGGGAACGGAAGCTTTTGTTTATGAGAATACCATTAACACTGAAAAAAATAGAATGGCAGTATAATTTTCTACTGAATACACAGATGGAGGACTTTCTATCATCTCTACCAATTGATCACTCCAATTCAGACCAAGTGAGCATTACTTCAAAGGAGAGTTGGGTTGGGGGTCCATCACTCCTTCCTAGCTGGAGATACAGAGAAATCTGTACCTACAAGATCCTCCCAGTGTCCTTGTTGAGAACTTCATCCAAGAAACTCAAGTACTGCTGGATTTGTGTGACTCATCTTGTGAATGAATACAAAGGCCTATTAACTATTCTATGGTTGTAGTCATTGATATTATCACCATCATTAACAAAGAGTCTGTGTGGGATCTAAGAAAACGCTATTCATGTCTGTCTTCTCTGCTGGTCTGGATGAGCTGTCCTCTCCCCCCAGGCCCTTCCTGCCTTTGCACACAGGACACCATCCCTGCTGGTCCTGCCCATACAAGGACTCTCAGAAGTTCCTCTTACTCTTGCATCAATTTGTCCTCACCCTTCCTCAGCATATAGATGTGCTGTTGTGTCTACCACCTTAATAAAAAACAAAATTTATTGCGTGATTCCACATCCCTTTCTAGATACAGACCATCTCTCCATTCCCCTTTACAGAAAAACTCCGTGAAAGAGAATAGCAGGATGCTGAAAAGTCTTGAAGCTAGGTGATGGGAAGATGTATATTATTCTTGCTACATTTTTTAATTTAGAAAGACTATTGAGCTGTAATTGATATATAATAAACTATATACAATTGGCCTCCATATCCATAGCTTCTGTATCCATGGATTCAACCAATTCAGATCAAAAGTATTTGGGAAAAAAAATGGATGGTTGCATCTATACTGATTATGTGCAGATTTTTTCCCTTGTCATTATTCCCAAAACAATACAGTATAGTAGCACAGCATTTACACTGTATTTGGTACTACAAGTAATTGATATGGTTTGGCTGTGCCCCCACCCAAATCTCATATTGAATTGTAGCTCCCATAATTCCCACATGTTGTGGGAGGGACCTGGTGGGAGTTAATTGAATCATGGGGGCAGTTTCCCACATACTGTTCTCGTGGTAGTGAATAAGTCTCACAAGATCTGATGATTTTATAAGGGGTTTCCTCTTTTGCTTAATTCTGATTCTCTCTTGTCTGCCACCATGTAAGACATGCCTTTCACCTTCCACCATGATTGTGCGGCCTCCACAGCCACGTGGAACTGTGAGTCCATTAAACTTCTTTTCTTTATAAATTACCCAGTCTCGAGTATGTCTTTATCAGTAGCATGAAAATGGACTAATACAGTAATCTTGAGATGATTTAAAGCATATGGGAGGATGTGTGTAGGTTATATGCAAATGTTATCTCTGAGGGTCCTGAAATCAATCCCCCATGGGTACTGAGGGATGAAAGTATATCATATGTACAATTTAATAAGTATTGGCACATGAAGATGCTTGTAAAACCATCATCACATTCAAAATAATGAACATATCTACGACCCTTGGAAACTGTCTAGGGTCCCTTTGAAATCCCTCCCTCCTGCCCCTCCTTCTCCGACCACCTTTCTGTTGTTACACATACATTTGCATTCTGTAGAATCTATATAAGTGAAATCATACAATATGTATGTTTTTATTTGCCTTGCTTGTCTCACACAGCATAATAATTTTGAGATTCATCCATGTTGCAGCATGCCCCAATAGTTCCCTCCCTGTTATTGCTGAGTCCTATTTAAATATACCACAGTCTGTTTATCCATTCACCTGCTGATGGACATTTGGGTTATTTCCAGCTTGGGCCTATTACAAATAAAGCTTCTGTGAACATTCAAGTACTCGTCTTTGTATAGACACATGCTTTCATTGGTCCGGGCTAAATATGAGAATGGAATAGCCAGATCAGATGACAGGTGTACATTTAAATTTTTAAGAAACTGTAATATGGTTTTGCAGAGTATTTGCACAATTTTATATTCCCACCAGCAGTATATGAGTTCCAGATCCTCCATATTCAAACAACACTTGGCATATAGTCAGATTTTTTTATTTTTATCATTCCAGTAGGTGTGGTTTCTCGTTGTGGTTTTAATTTGCATTTCCCTGAGAAATTACTTAATAGGTACAATATACATTATTCGGGGATGGTTACTGTAAAAGCCTTTACTTCACTGCTATGCAATCACTGCATATAACAAAATTGCATTTGTGCCTGTAATTGTATACACATTAAAAAATTTGCATTTTTCTACTGACTAATGAAGTTGAGCATCTTTTCATGTGCTTATTTGCCATCCAGAAGCTTTCTTTGAACACATGTCTGTTCAAATCATTTGCTCATTTTTTAATTGAGTTGTTTGCTTTCTTATTGTTGACTTTTGAGAGTTTTCTTAATATCGTAGATACCAATCCTTTAACAGATATGATTTTCAAATATTACCTCCCAGTCTTTTTATTCTCTTGAGAGTGTCTCTTTAAGTGAGATATATATATGTATATATATACACACATATATATACATATATACACACATATATACGTATATATGTGTGTACGTGTGTGTGTATATATATACATAATGGAATATTATTTAGCCCCAAAATACTGTTGTTTACGGCAAAATATATTAATCTGAAGGACATTATGCTAAGTGAAATTAACAAGCACAGAAAGACAAATATTGAATAATCTTACCTCTTTGTGGATCTAATAAGTTGAATTCATAGACACAGAGAATAGAATGATGGTTACCAGCAGCTGAGGCGCTAGGGTGGTGAGGAGGCAGGGAATGAGGAGCTGTTGATCAAAACGCACAAGTTTCAGATAGAGATGGGGAACAGACTTTGAGATCTACTGCACAGCAAGGTCACCATAGTCATAATAATGTATTATATTTTTCAGAATAACACGGTAAATTTCAAATGTCTCACCCTAAAAGAATGACAATAAGCAAGGTGATGGACATGTTTAATTAGCTTGATTTAATCATTTCATATTGTATACATATACAAGGTATCACATTGCACCCCATAAATGTATAAAATCATGATTTGTCCATCAAAAATAATATTAGCAATAAAAAGTTAATTTAAAAAATTAACAGCAGAATTTTTTATTTGGGTGAGTCCAATTTATCAATACTCTTTTTATGCATAGTGCTTTTGATGTACTAGTGAAGAAATTTTTACCAGAGAAATTAAAGACCTAAATGAATAGAGAAATACACCTTATCCATGGGCATGCATGTATATGACTCCATATTGTTGATATGTCAATTAAATCTACTGATCTACAGATTTAAGAGAATCCCAATTACAATCTTAGCAAGGTTTTTAATATAAATTGAAAAGCTAATTCTAAAATTCACAGGGAAATGAAAGGACTTGGAACAGCCCAAACAACTTTTAAAATGGAGAATGAAGTTGAAGAGTTAACACTACCTGATTTGAAAGTTTATTATAAAGGTATAGTAATCAGGACAGTGTTATCTTGGCATAGAGATAGACAAATAGGCTAATGAAACAGCAAGAACAGAATTATTTCCACATACGTGGATGACTAATTTTTGACAAAGGAAATCCTGCAGAAATCCTGCAGAAAAACAATCATCTTTTCAGCCAATGATTCTGAAACAATTAGATATCCATTTGCTGAATGAATAAAAAGACCTTCAATCTATACCTGTATCTATGATTGCCATGGCTCATGCCTGTAATCCCAGCACTCTGGGAGGTTGAAGCAGGCAGATTACCTGAGCTCAGGAGTTTGAGACCAGCCTGGGTAACATGGCGAAACCCCATCTCTACGAAAAATACAAAAATTAGCCAAGCGTGGTGTCACACACCTGTAGTCCCAGCTACTTGGGAGGCTGAGGCAGGAGAATCGCTGGTACCCAGGAGGCGAAGTTTATAGCGAGCCGAGATCATGCCACTGCACTCCAGCCTGGGCAAGAGTGAGACCATGCCTCTAAAAAAGAAAAAAAAAAAAATCAGGACTCCAGACGAGTTGGGAAAAAAATGGGGAAACTAAGCAATGTGGGAGGAAGCTAGAGTTGCAGAAAAAGATACCTGTTAAGGATCTGGTGCGGTAAGGTTCTGTCCTCTGGAAGCTGAGACAGTGAACTGGGTGAGAACAAGAACTGAGCCAGTGTTCCTGGGAAGTGGCCGGAATCTTGGGAACACAATCTCAATTTTCCCTACAATGTGACCTCAGCTGACATACCTCAGGAACAAAAAGAGCAATGTTTAAATAGAACCTGAATTACCCCCCTCTCCTATTAAGAACCTGATGAGAATACATACTCATGGCCTCTTCCTTGAAAAAAATCACGATTTGATGTGTAGGCCCCCCTGGAGTTGTGCAGCGACTGATCTGAGGCTGTGAAACAATGTTAATAACAGAAGATAAGGCTTCCATCTCTGCCAGATGCATTCATTATCAGAAAGAATGGAGACCTGGACATGCTACCTTCAAAACAAAAAGAGCGAGGGGTAGAGTCATACCCAGTTTTATCCTGGGCTGCTCCTGTTAGGAAAGGATTTATCAAGATATGTTAATGCTTTGGACAGGACATCAATTAGGTACATCTTTAATTTGAAAATAATAAATTTGGGCTGTGCACAGTGGCCCATGCCTGCAATCCCAGCACTCTGGGAGGCCAGGGTGGGAGGATCACTTAAGGTCAGGAGTTCAAGACTAGCCTGGGCAACATAGCAAGACTCCACCTCTACAAAAGATAAAAATAAAAAATTAGCTAGGCACGGGGGCACACACCTGTGGGTCCCAGCTACTTGGGAGGCTGAAACAGGAGGATTACTTAAGGCCAGAGGTCAAGGCTGAAGTAAGTCATGATCACACCACTGCACTCCAGCCTGGGTGACAAAGTGAGACTCTGCCGCAAAAAAATAAAAATAAATAAATAATAAATTTGAAAGTATTGTTTTCTTTATTATAAGCATGCCTAAACCTAAATACACAGAAGAACAAGGACTAATTCAGTTTAAATCAGTATTTTTTCCATTCAGGAAACAGAGCACAAAATAGTGGTACTTTCACGATTCCATCTCTAACATTTAGGTAAGAAAATATCTTGTACTCTTGAAGTAAGGTTGAGGTGACTGCTGTCCTCCACCAAAGTCCATCCATCCTGAATTGAATGACACTCAAAGAATGTTACTACGCATTCCACAGCCCTCTGTGAGGAATGGCCTTGAGTCACAAAAGAACTGCTGGAAGAATCTATCGTTCTTAAACTATGGCTCTCCCTCCCATTTATTTCTCATAACAACAGAGCAAAACAGAAACCAAGAAACAAGATCATAACTCAGAACACTGCAGCTATTTTTTCACAATCTGCCCACTTCTTAAATAAACATGAAATATTGTAACTAGCTATATTCAGATACTACAGGAAACAGAAAGACCAGAAGAAAAACCTCGAACATCCGTCCTTCACCTTTCCTCTACATGAAATCTACTTTTCTTCCTAACTTCAAATGCCTCCTCGCAAGAAGTTAAAATTGGGCATAATGCCGTGGAGAATGACCAGGTTCACACTTTTTCAGAATTGGCATTTTTCACACAAACACACAACCCACAAATCAGGAAAATTACCATTTATCAGAGGGGACCAATCCTAAAAGTTCTGTTAGAACACCAGAAATTGTACTGATATGCAAGCAACATGACATATCGAGGGTTCTGTGTGAGTGTATATTCCTTTGGATCTTTTAGGAAACCTTTGAGCTATACTTCTGGTGATAAGGTATATACTATAGTATATAGTATGGTGAGAAGGTTTATGCTTTCAGCTTTACTTATGGTGGCAGGTTAGACTTATGGTGGAGTTGAGTCAGTGTCTTTATGGAACTTTGCGGGAACCTAACATCTCTTGTTGTCCAAAGCAACAATCTCAAAAATCCTGGTGAGCAGAACATCAGCAGCGAAGAGTGTACTTTTTCGCTCACGTATCAGTTGAAAGCAAATGAATGGCACCTCTGACCTGGAACCAACTAAGCCTGCACTTTAAGTGGCAGCTTGGGGCAAACTGAAGGATTTGATGTCAATTACTCTGTTTTATGGGCTATATATGCTGAAAAGATTTTCATTCTGTTTTGAAACAAAATAAAAGGACCCGGCAGGAAAGTGACTATGCCCTGACTCTGTACAATCCAAACTTGTCTATTAACATTGTTTCAGATTTTAACATCCCAACTTCACAGGCTAGACTTAAATTCAAAAATTTTACTTTTAGTACACTTCTATGATTTCTTATGAATTTCCCCACTTTGATATTGAATAATGATGATGATGATGACAACAGCCACCTCTTTAAATACTCACTCACTATGGGCCAGGCCCTGTGCTAAGCCCATTATATGCATCAATTTTTCACCACTGGTACAACCCTACATGCTAAGTATTACTATTCCCAGTTTACAGACGAAGAAACTGAGGTTCAAGGAGATCAGCCAACCTGTCCAAAGTTACACAGCTAAGTAAGGAGTAAAGGGAACTGACACTCAAGTCTGTGCTCCTTCTTTGCTGATTCTTTGACTTCTTAGATATCAAACTCTGAAATTTTTCTCTTTTTTCCTATAATCTGCCATCCTTCTACCCTTTTCCTACTTCTCTCCTACTGAGGCTGTTCAGGAATATCTCATGATGAACTCCAGCTCTAAATTCATTGGAAAAAATATTTACTGAGTGCTCACATTAATGCTTCTTTCGGTCATCTGCAAAGGTTTCTTAAGAGCCCACTGTGTGCCAGATACTGTGCTGGGTGCTGAGGATTCATCAGTTCACAACATTGACAAAAATTCCCCGCCCATGTGGAGCTCACATTCCAGAGAAGGCACAGAGAAAATAAACAGAGAGATAAGAAATACAGGGATGGCTCAAAGATAACAAATGCTAAAGGAAAACAGGATAGGGGAAGGGGGACAGAGAATATTAGGGAAGGTGTGCACATGTGTAGGATTGCAATTTTAAATGTTATGAAAACATAATATTTGAGCAAAGACTTTCTGGGGTATGAGGGTTAGTTTTATGTGTCAATTTGCCTAGGCTATTAATTATTATTATTTAATTCAATTATTTAATCAAACACTAATCTAGGTGTTCCTGTGAAGGTATTTTGTAGATGTGGCCTGTTTCTGAATGGCATTTCTAGCGGCCCTGGCCTTTCATTACACTGGACACTTTATTGATCACCAACTCACTGACGTTTGGGAGTCTGTGGCGCTTAGGTACTATGTTGACATACTTTATTTTGAACTGCCTTCACAAAAACTGTCAAGCGGGGAGGACAGGCAATATCACCCTTATTTTACAGACAAGAAACTGAGACTCAAAGAGAGAAACTAACCTGTAAGAGATAACAGAATTAATAAATAGCAGAGCTGGGTGTCAAGCCACCTTCCTATCCTTCTTAACAATATACTGGAAAGGAATTCACAATCATCTCTAACTGCTCACCTTCCGGGTACCATGCACTCTTCAACCTGTTGTATCTCAATCTGACCTACCCCTAACTCGGATGTTTTGCTTTTTTGGGGGGTGAAGTAGGGACTGTAGTTTTCCATGAATTACATACATTAAGGGTGTCTGTCAGTCAAGCGGCGCGTTAAGGAGAAGTCTCATTCCCCCAGGACACTGCCTTCAGAACAAACACAGTAACAAAAAACCAGTTGAAAAGAACATGGTAAGAATCCCGGGTCCAAGGATTACAAAGTCCATAGCTCAGAACAGCCTCTAAAGGAAGCGCGCAGGGTAAAATACCCAACAGCCTCCTCTACGTTCCTCTAAATTTCCCACTAAAATCCCTTAAAGAGAAAACATTCACCACAACAATAACATGCAGGATTGTCAGCCTATCCCACACTCTGGGAGGGATTCCCACAAGTCCAAGGACGAGATGACCGAGGACAGGAGCCAGCAGGAGCCCTGTGCTGGGCCCCCGCAGTGAGGGGCAAACACCTCTCTCCCGGTTCAGAGAAGCAAGGTCTGTGCGAATCAAAAATCTAGACAGCCGTCTCTCTCTGTGGTGCCTGCTGCTTTTTTGTGAAAGACAAACATAAGCTGTCCCCAATACCTTCCCAAGCAGCCGACAAACAACTGCCCTTCCACCTTAAACTTTCCCCATACTGGGCGGAGCCCTAAGTCTCAGGAAACGTCCGGCAGGAAGTCGGGCTGCCAGGGCGGTGGCGGGCGCGTTGCATCCTGGGAGTTGTAGTCCGCTCTGGGAGGCGCAGGCGCAGTGGTGAAGGCGGGGAGCGGGGGGCAGCACCACAGAAGACTGTACTTTTTCCTGAATGACACAGTCCTCCTTCCACATGCCTGGGGGAATTGGTTTCAGGACCTCTGCTGATACCAAATCCGGAATGCTCAAGTCCCTGATATAAAATGGCGTAATATTTGCATATCGCCTACGCACATCCTCCGTGTACTTTAAATCTTCTCTGGATTATTTCTAATACCTAATGCAATGTAAATAATTGTTATACTGTGTTGTTTAGGGAATAATGATAAGGAAAAAGTCTGTACGTGTTCGGTACAGATGCAATTGATTAAAGGCTATTTTCGATTTCTGGTTGATTGAATCCACCGGTGGGGAATACTGTGGCTACTAAGGGACAAATGTATGAAGGGTGTCAGAAAGTCAGGGGGTGCCGTTAGGAGACCTCGTTTCACAGAGGGAGGGTGATCTGGTGAACGTCGGCTGCACAGGGAGACTTGGCTTGGAAACGGGTGTCGGCCTCCGTCCAGTCTCAGATCTGAAATGGACTGAGATAGCCCCCAAGTGGACAGAGTAGGGTGAAGAATAACCCACAACATCTGCAAACAGGACTGTGGAACTGTGACAAAACGTCATAAATCAAGGAAGGCGAGCCAATGCAGACTCAGAGAAAGAACAAACCTCGAAGTCATCCACTTATAAACAGAATATTTTTTAAAATTTTGGCTTCTTCAAAAAATATCCCCCCCCCCAAAAAAAAAACAACAAAAAGCACCAACCCATATTATATATAGGACTTATAGGCAAATGAAAGTATGGCACAGTCTGGAATCATATACATCAAAATGTTAAAATTAATCTTTGGATGAGAGGGTTTTATTTTATAAATCTTACGTGTATTTTCCTCATTGTTTACAAGGATGAAATACTTTTTTGGTTTGAAATATTTTAAGTAAAAAGAACAACACATAGCAATTTTTAAACACCTTGGTATCTGCTACAAAGTTTTATCAGATTTACTTCAGATCCTTCCTCTCTTCCTTCCTCCCTATTTCTTTCTAGAAAAGAAAAGAAAACCAAAAAAATTACAGAAAAAAAAACCTTTATGGCCGTGCACAGTGGCTCATACCTGTAATCCCAGCACTTTGGGAGGCCGAGGCGGGTAGATCAAACTAACTCAGGAGTTCAAGACCAACCTGGCCAACATGGTGAAACCCTGTCTCTACTAAAAATACAAAAATTAGCTGGGCGTGGTGGCACAGACCTGTAGTCCCAGCTACTTGGGAGGCTGAGGCAGAAGAATCACTTGAACCCGGGAGGCAGAGGTTGCAGTGAGCTGAAATCATGCCACTGCACTCCAGCCTGGGTGACAGAGCAAGACTCTGTCTCAAAAAGAAAAAAAAAAGACTTTGACTAATGACTAATGAAATGGGTTGTGTGGAAGACCTGGGTAACCAAATAAAATGCATAACTATGCAAGTCAAATGCCTGCCACCCAATTTTCATCCTTGTGGAATTTTGAAATTGGCCAGATAGCCAATCTCAAAAAATCTCCGTCTCAAACACACACACACACACACACACAAACACACACTTTATAAATAGTGTCCCTTATGTAGCCTTTGTCCTCTGCAGGGAAATGCATGCATACTTACACAGATTCTGCAGAGTATTTATGTATGTGTCTGTGTGTTTTTGATTTTTGAGACAGGGTCTCACTCTGTCGCTCAGAACTGCAGTGCAGTGGCACTCATGGCTCTCTGTAGCCTCAGCCTCCCTGGGGTTAAGGTGATCCTCCCATCTCAGTCTCCCAAATAGCTGGGACTACAGCCACACACCACCACGGCTGGCTAATTTTTTGTATTTTTTTGTAGAGACGGGGTTTCATCATGTTGCCCAGGCTGGTCTCAAACTTCTGGGCTCAAGTAATCTGCTTGCCTCAGCTTCCCAAAGTGATGGGATTACAGGCGTTGAGTCACCATGCCCAGCTCAACAAATTTTTTAAATCAAAATCATATCAAGTATCTTATCAGACTATAATGAAATCAAACTAGAAATCAATAAAAAGAGAAACTTCAGAAACTACAAATACGTGGAGATCGAACAACCTGCTTCTGAACAACCATTAAGAAAAAAAATTTTAAATTTCTTAAAACAAATGAAAATATAAACAACATACAAAAACCTGTGGGATACAGCAGAAGCAATGCTAAGAGGGAAATTTATAGCAATAAATGCCTACATCAAAAAAGTAGAAAAATATGTCAGATACACAACTTAATGATGCACCTCAAGGACTAGAACAGCAAGAATAAATCAAACCCAGAAATAGTAGAAGGAAAGAAATAATACATATCTGAGCAGAACTAGGAGGTTGAAGATTATATGGTATATGTAACGTCTTAATAAATTTTGACAAGGCCTTTTTTCTTTACATTGAATAGAAGGATGTCACAAGAGAGAAAGAGAGAGAGAGAGAAAGCCTACTACTTAAATAGAACATAGTTAAATTAGTTGTTGGGACTGTGCTTTAACCTAATTAATCAGCTCCTTTTAGGGGAGGGGAGTGGATTCTAGTGAGACAACCACTTGGGAATTTAAATCTACAATCAAGGAATATATAATTGGAGCCGAAAGATGAGGTTATTAATCAGAGAACTTAGAACCCAGGAAATTCAGAGAAGGGAAAGCTGGAATTTTCTAAAAGTTAGGTATAAATAAGCAAATATGGAGTCCAGCATAGTATCTTTTTTGTGATTTTTATTTCTTCAATTACTTAAGATTTGACTGTTAGTAGTATTTATATTATTGATACTATCTTTATACTATTATTTGTTTTATTTGGATTTATTTGAGTATTATAATAAGATAATAATACTATATAATACTACGTAATAAATAATAAACAATACTACATAAAAGGTAACAAAGAAAATAGTAACAGTCAATTCTCAGTTTTCTGTACTAAAGGAGGGGAAGGCCGAGTACAAATCATTAAGAGCTATTAATCCCTCTAGTTGGGTGAAAGTCATGGCCCTTGCTTTTAGTGGCAATGGCACCTCAATTCTGACCCAGCTGTCAGTCAGGCATCTGAACTGCTGAGATAGTTTCCATCACAAATAAAATATCTAGTGAAACGCTGGGCGTGGTGGCTTATATCTGTAATCCCAGCACTTTGGGAAGCCGAGGTGGGCAAATCACGAGGTCAGGAGTTCGAGACCAGCCTGACCAACGTAGTGAAACCCCATCTCTACTAAAAATACAAAAATTAGCCGGGCGTGGTGGCACACACCTGTAGTCCCAGCTACTTGGGATGCTGAGGCAGGAGAATCACTTGAACCTCGGAGGAGGCAGAGGTTGCAGTGAGTCGAGATCGTGCCACTGCACACTCCAGCCTGGGAGATAGTGAGACTGCCTCTCAAAATATGTATATATAGTGAAAAAGAAACTTCAAATAAAAACAGTTCTGTTTTGACTATATCAACAGCAAAGTTTGGGTCTAATATAAATATTACTACTATAACCAGGCATGGCAGCTCATGTTTGTAATCCCAGCACTTTGGGAGGCCGAGGCAGGCTGCTTGAGGCCCGGGAGTTCGAGACCAGCCTGGCCAACATGACAAAATTCCGTCTCCACTAAAAATACAAAAATTAGCTGGGGATGGTGGTGTGGACCTATAATCTCAGCTTCTTAGAAGGCCGAGGCACAAGAATTGCTTGAACCTGGGAGGTGGAGGTTGCAGTGAGCGGAGATCATGCCACTGCACTCCAGCCTGGATGAGAGAGCAAGACTCTGTTTCAAAAAAGAAAGAAAGAAAGAAAGAAAAAATTACTACTGCTATGGTGCCTTTGCCTTTGAAAGTTCAGCAGCAAACACTTGTGAAATGTGTACTACAGAAAGGGGTTGTGTGCTGAGTGCCAAGAAAATGCAACTCCCAACCAGTGCAGCTCACACATATGGGTGAGGCACCACTGCAGGGAGCCCTGAGAACCCTCCTAGGCATGGGCTGATTTTCCCAGTCAGTGGATACTTCGAAGACAAGTATTATCTCGTTCACATTTTGTTTTTGAAGGGGTCATCTCCTCACAAATGCCATGGATCACAAAAAATGAACAGGGCGTGGTCTCTGCCTTTGGGAGCCCATCATCCACTAATATATATTCTGATTATCATAATGATGCTATTAAGTAAATTAGGAATGATTTTTCAAATTTAACAAGAGGAAACCGAGGCACAAAGAGGTTAAATAATTGTATTTTTCCAGTGTAACTAAATAATCTCCCAATAACATACTAAGGCTCAGTTCTACTAACTTAAGTCTAGTTTTCCTTTCTCCCGCTAAACTATTCAATGTCTTACCTCATGGTTATCTTTTTACTCAAGAAATCAAAGCACTTTGACCACATTACCCAATCCGTTTTTCTGTGCCTAGTTCAATTTTATCTTTTCTCAGTTCGAGTTTTTCGAAACTAATTGTGCACTGAGACATTTACTTTAGTGTGTTTTGTAACAGAGTGAACCCTGCTTAAAGGATTTCCATTTCCTGGACTCTCCAGCTGACCTGTACTACCCACAACCTCAGTAATAATGTATCTGACTAGTGCTGTTGGCGCACGGAGGCTTTTCTCCAATAGCCCAGCTTCCTTTTCCTTCCATTAGTTGAGATGTTAGCTTTCCAGAGTTAGTTGTTGTATTCAAACCCACTGGCACCATTTGTACTTACTGTTAACATGTAATTTAATTAAGCTGCATGCGAGGTAAGGAGCTATGAGTCCAAAACAAAAGTGACTTGCTGTTTCAATGATAACCACTGAGTGCTTTGAGGAAAGGCGAGAAAGCTAAGTGGCTGAGAAATACTGTTTAATTAGACTATACACAGAATACTTTTCAAATACATTAAAGTGGCCGGGCGCGGTGGCTCACGCCTGTAATCCCAGCACTTTGGGAGGCCGAGGCGAGTGGATCACGAGGTCAGGAGATCGAGACCATCCTAGCTAACACGGTGAAACCCCGTCTCTATTAAACAATAAACAAAATTAGCCGGGTGTGGCGGCGCCTGTGGTCCCAGCTACTCCGGAGGCTGAGGCAGGAGAATGGCGTGAACCCGGGAGGCGGAGCTTGCAGTGAGCTGAGATCG
>NW_012118487.1:3037242-3042363 GCF_000951035.1 Colobus angolensis palliatus | reverse complement strand
AACCGGGCGTTGTGGCACATGCCTGTAATCCCAGCTACTTGGGAGGCTGAGGCAGGAGAATCGCTTGAACCCGGGAGGCAGAAGATGCAGTCAGTGAGCCGAGATCACACCACTGCACTCCAGCCTGGGCAACGAGAGCAAAACTCTGTCTCAAAAAAAAAAAGACTACATCGAAATGAGGTCAGCAGATCTATACAAAGAGAAAACACCTTGGCCCCTACCTATAAAAGATTGATAAATGAGTGTATTTTTGTTTTCGGTTACAATGTTTAACATTTGTTTCTATTTTTCAACTCTCCGCTTTTACTAACTCTTATAATTATACAACTAGCTACTAACGTAAATCACATCAGTTAAGACAGCCTCTGCTGTCTTCTTTGACATAACTGAAAATAATCTTCAGGAATTTAGAAATTAGGATTGAAGTTCCCCCTGGATTAAGCAGTGAAGCTGATGACTATATTGGATGATTTGCTTGATTTTTGATCCTCTAGTTGACTTTGCAGAAATTTTTTCCAGGGTAAATTCTAAGTTAACAAATTTTTTAAATGCAATCCTACTTTTTCAAATCCTGAGACACTATCACACCTCCTTAAAAGAGCATCAGTGATAGAAATGGATTCATTAGTAAACTGAGAGACCATCTGAATTCAGATGAAACAGTAGCTTTATTTCCATAATGCACCCATTATTAAACATATGAAGTTTCTTTCAAGAGCCTGAGCTTTAAACCTACTGCAGATTAGACCATGAAGAGGGGCTGATGGGTTCTATATGCATGAAGACCCACTGAAATTGACCAAACTGAGAGAGATACTAAGTAGCCAATAAACCTCACTAGCAGTCTCTTAAAAATGCAAACCAAAACGGCAACAGAAAAATGCCATGTTTTTCCTATCAGATCAACAAACTTTTAAACGAATATTTGTATTGGTTAGGATGTGGAGAAATGGATACAGTGGGAAGGTTTATTGGTATTCTTTTAAAGGAGATTTGGTATGGTATTAAAATTATAAATACTCTTCAAGTTAAAAATTCTGCTTCTTGTTATTTGTCCTAGAGAAACGCTTGTACATGGGCACCAAGACGCATGTAAAAGGACATTCATTGCTTCATAATTGCAATCATGAAAGATCAAAACTAATCTAAAAATCAGCAACAGGAGAACAATGACATAAAATACGACTTATTTATAGGATGAAATATGTTGCAGCAGTTAAAGAGAACAAATTAAATCTAATATGTAAAGCTGTCAAGGACATACAATTTATTGGGTGGGGGAAGGAGTAAACTATGGGATAGAAATACATCATATGATATGGTTTATGTATGAACAAAAATATTAATGCATAAAATGCATTGAAAAGGGTCTGGAAGGATCCACCTGAAACTAACAACAGTGTCTACCTCCAGAGGGAAAGACTGGGATTGAGGCGGTGGTCAAGATGGATTTTGTTTATCTTACTGTTTTAACTGAAAGTGTGTTGATGTATTACTCACACATTTAAAATATATATAAAATAAAAAGCATTAGGAAAAAAAGCCGAAGTTCTCAAACAGGTTCAACACAAGAGAAAAAACATAAATGGCAAAAGAAAAAGTGAGAAAAAGTTCCAAAAATATTTTTGAAGAAAAATTTTCAGGGATTATTAAGAGCTCTCTCCTTGGATGCTGGAACTATGAATGATTTTTTTTTAACTTCTCTTTCTACTCTCCCATATTTTTTAAGTTTTCTGTAATGGAAATACATATAAGAAATGTTTAAAAGGCTAAAAAATGACTGGTAAATCCTAACTAGCATGCTGTCACCTTTAATTCTTACTCTGACAGAGAGCATATAGTCCATTTGAAGTATGTGGAAATTTCTGATGAAAAATCCCCATGGAAAAGTGATATTTGAGGTGAGTGGCCCTGTCCTGATGTCATGTGACAGACCAACCCACTGATGTGCTGGAAACCAATTCTAAAAAATTTTACATTTTAATTCTTTCTTTTTTTTTTAAAGCCCTGATTTGTAGTGTTTGCTGATTTCCATAGTGTTATCATTTGAATTGTGTCCTCAAAAAGATATGTTGAAATCCTAACTCCCAGAAGCTCCGAATGTGGCCTTATTTGGAAATAGGGTCACTGCAGACACAATTAGTGAAAAGGAGGTCACACTGGAGTGGGATGGGTCCTTAATTCAATACAACTAGTGTCCTTATAAGAGGAGGAGAAGAGACACAGACAGACACAGCCGCCAAGAATGCCACGTGACTCTGGAGGCAGAGATTAGAGCAGCATCTGCAAACCAAGGAGTGGCAGGGATTGGCGCCCCCACCAGAAGCTGGAAAGAGGTGAAGAAGACTTCTACCCAGGATCTCAGAGGAAACATAGCCCGGCTGACCTTGGTTCCAGATTTCTGGCCTCCAGAACAAGAAGAGAATACATTTCTTTTTTTTTTTTTTTTTTTTTTTTGAGACGGAGTCTCGCTCTGTCGCCCGGGCTGGAGTGCAGTGGCTGGATCTCGGCTCACTGCAAGCTCCGCCTCCCGGGTTTACGCCATTCTCCTGCCTCAGCCTCCCGAGTAGCTGGGACTACAGGCGCCCGCCACCTCGCCCAGCTAGTTTTTTTTTTTCTGTATTTTTAGTAGAGACGGGGTTTCGCCGTGTTAGCCAGGATGGTCTCGATCTCCTGATCTCGTGATCCGCCCGTCTCAGTCTCCCAAAGTGCTGGGATTACAGGCTTGAGCCACCGCGCCCGGCCTAAATTTCTATTGTTTTAAGCCACACACTTTGTGGTACTTTGCCATGGCAGCCTAGGAAACTGATACACATGGTGTAAATAGAGGTTGAGTATCTCTAATCCAAACATCCAAAATCCAAAATGTTCCAGAATCTGAAACATTTTTTGAGTGTCAACATGACACAAGGTGGAAAATTTCACACCCGCCCTCATGGGATGGGTAGCAGTCAAAATGCAATCAATGCACAACAGCAAACATGGAGAATCAATGTCAGTGTTCATCAGTGGAGGACCGAGTGAAGAAAATGTGTATACTCCGTGGAATACTAGTCAGCCATAAAAAAGAACGAAGTCATGTCTTTTGCAGCAGCATGCATGGAACTGGAGGCCGCTATCTTAAGTGAAATATAACAGAAACAGAAAGTCAAGTGTCACATTTTCTCACTTCTAAGTGCCAGCTAAACATGTACACATGGACACTGAGAGTGGGACAATAGACATCAGAGACTCAAAAAGGTAGGAGGGTGGGCAGGGGTGAGAGACGAAAAATTAGCTATAGGGACAACATGCACTCTTCTAGTGAGGGTTTCTCTAAGGGCCCACACTTCACCAGTATGCTATATAGCCATGTAAGGTAACTACAGTTGTAGCCCCCAAATCTACAAAAGTAAAAATAATGTTTTAAAAACTTGGTTTCACGCACCGGGTGCGGTGGCTCAAGCCTGTAATCCCAGCACTTTGGGAGGCCGAGGCGGGCAGATCACGAGGTCAGGAGATCGAGACCATCCTGGCTAACACGGTGAAACCCTGTCTCAACTAAAAAAATACAAAAAAAATTAGCTGGGTGTGGTGGTGGGCACCTGTAGTCCCAGCTACTTGGGAGGCTGAAGCAGGAGAGTGGCATGAACCTGGGAGGTGGAGCTTGCAGTGAGCCGAGATTGCACCACTGCACTCCAGGCTGGGCAACAGACTGCACTCCTCCATTTTTTTTTTTTGTTTGTTTTTTTTGTTGTTGTTGTTGAGACAATCTTCCTCTGTTGCCCAGGCTGGAGTGCAGTGGCACGATCTCTGCTCACTGCAACCTCCACCTCCCGGGTTCAAGCAATTCTCCTGCTTCGGCCTCCCGAGTAGCTGTGACTACAGGTGCATGCCACCACGCCTGGCTAATTTTTGTATTTTTAGTAGAGATGGGGTTTCGCCGTGTTAGCCAGGATGGTCTCGATCTCCTGGCCTCATCATCTGCCCGCCTCGGCCTCCCAAAGTGCTGGGATTACAGGCGTGAGCCACCATGCCTGGCCAATGAACCTCTCCTCTTGTTTCCATCCACCAGAGAGGTATTGGGCTTTGAAATCAGTCAGACCTGAGTTCAAATTCCAGCTCTGCCACTTATAGTCTATGTAGCTTGGTACAAACTGCTTAAACTCTAAAGCCTCAGTTTCCTCATCCATGTTAAGGTGTTAAGAAAACTTAACTCAAAGGGCAATTATGAGGATTAACAGCGTTGACACAATACCTGGCATATGATGAACACTCAATAGACAGTAATCAAGCTATGGTGGCCACTCCCTGGTGTGGAGTTTTGAATCAGGAGGCTGAGTGCAGAGTGCAGAGTCCAGTGGCAGAGCCTCTTGGCCAGGTCCGACTGCGGAGACGGCAGAGAAGGAGCCAGGGAGGTGCTGTGTACCCCAGGTCCCTGCTGTGTGCACCTTGAACTGGGGGAACTCCTGGCTCCTCTCTGTCTGGTGTGAACTCTGCTTCCTCCCAAGGAGTGTGAGGCCTGAATCCACCCATGGTTTATTGACCCCTGACCAAAGCAAATGTTCGTGTTGAGAGGAAGCAACAAATGTGAAAGGTCAAGACAGAACACAGAGCATTTCTGAGGAAGGCTGTGGTGTCTGAGGAAGTTTTGATGGGCTCTGGAAGCCTGCCTTTGCCTATCCCAGGGCAAGTATAGCATTCAAGGAAGTAGTACCTGGGCGGGGCTGTTGGTAGCAGGGGGTGGTCATCTGATTACGACGGAAATGCAGAGTTTATTTTATCTGATTACCAGGGAACTGCCTGAGAGACTTCATCTGTCATAATTCTAAGCATTGCCGAGGAGACTTTATCTTTACAGTTTCCAGTGTAAAGGCCAGAGGATGCTGGTTGTTGGGAGTGGTGAGGGGCACATAAGTGTACATTACTCAATTTTGTCTGATTTTGTCTACACTTGAAAATCTCCATAATAAAAACCAGGAGCGATGGTGTGTGCCTGTGGTCCCAGCTACTCAGGGGTCTGAGCTGGGAGGATGGCTTGAGCCCAGGAGTTCCAGACCAGCCTGGGGCCTGTGGTCCCAGCTACTCAGGGGTCTGAGCTGGGAGGATGGCTTGAGCCCAGGAGTTCCAGACCAGCCTGGG
>NW_012118487.1:3020899-3036851 GCF_000951035.1 Colobus angolensis palliatus | reverse complement strand
CTCCTGCCTCAGCCTCCCGAGTAGCTGGGACTACAGGCACCCACCACCACGCCCGGTTAATTTTTTTGTCTTTTTAGTGGAGACGGGGTTTCACCGTGGTAGCCAGGATGGTCTCGATCTCCTGACCTCGTGATCCGCCCGTCTCGGCCTCCCAAAGTGCTGGGATTACAGTCACCGCACCCGGCCCCAAAACAAATCATGTTAAAAGAAACGAAAATTTAAGAAACAACTAACAACCAGGAATAACCATCTCCTTTGAGAACCCCAATACCACCTCACAATACACATAATCATGAGAATCTGTATTAAGGGTGTTTCTCACCCTTAATATAGGAAGTTGCCATGGAAAAGGAAGTATGCAGACTCGCTCTGTGTCTCTTAAAGTTCCAACGTTTCCTTATTCATAAATGACAAAGAGTGCTCTTCAGATTGACACATCAGGTTGCAGCTCTTCTCTGCTTGAAATCCCTCAGTAGTTTCCAGGGTAGTGTCCCCCCCTTCGAAGGGAACAGCAGTTCCTTTATGACCAGGATCCAGCACACGTTTCGCCTCCCATTTGTACTCTCCACCTCTTGTGTGCTGGTCTTCTGCCTCCAGCCCCAGGGAATGACGTGCCTTTTCCTACCGTGTGCCCTCGGCCTCTCTTTCCTGGGTCCAGGCTGTTTCCACCTCCTGGAACGCTCCCTTCCCCACTCCCACGCCCCTGCCCATCACCTACTCATGCTACAAGTCTGTCCTGAAGCCCCGCCTCTTCTGCAAGATCTCCGGACCCTCAGCAGAGACATCCTTCCATGCTCCTGTTACAGGACTTTTCCTTAGTTCAGCTAACGACGGGCTCCTTGTCCGGCCCACAGCCACGAAAGTGGAGGCTTGCAGACGGTTTGAAGGATGAGTAAAGCAGGGTTTTATTGGGTGAAAAGGGAAAAAGGGAGGAAAAGGAACCCTCTGCGAAACCAGAGTCCCTGCTCATGCCCTTCCTGTCTGCCAACTTGAATCCCAGATTCCACCCAGAAAGAGATGGGGCCGGGCTCCTCCCCAGTGCGAAGGGCGTGAACTTGCCGAGGGTCCACCCTGGTGCACAGGCCTGTCTCACTCCCGTTGTACACAGTCATTACCTCTCATCGTTTCTATCTTTTCCCTCCGAGAGCGGTGAGCCTCTTAAATGCAGGAGTGATTTTGTTTCCTTTTGTCTTCCCAGTGCATGGCACATAGTTGATTTTTTTTTTTTTTTTTTTTTTTCTGAGACAGGGTCCAACTCTGTAGCCTAGCCTGGAGTGCAGTGGCGCAGTCTCGGTTCACTGCCGCCTCCACCTCCAGGCTCAAGCGATCCTCCCACCTCAGCCTCCCAAGTAGCTGGAACTACAGGCATGTACCACCGCACCTGGCTATTTTTTGTATTTTTAGTAGAGATGTGCTTTCGCCATGTTGCTCAGGCTGGTCTCAAACTCCTGAGCTTGAGTGATCCACCTGTCTCAGACTCCAAAAGTGCTGAGATTACAGGTGTGAGCCACCGCACTCAGCTAAAAACACAAATAAGTGTAGTAATAGTGTGAAGATTGTAAAATATTGCTGAGAATACAGTTCACTAGTATCATCATCATAGAGCACAAAACAAATTCTGGTATTAAGAATATCAGCCAGGCGCAGTGGCTCACGCCTGTAATCCCAGCACTTTGGGAAGCCAAGGCAGGCAGATCATGACATCAAGAGATAGAGACTATCCTGCCCAACATGGTGAAACCCCATCTCCACTAAAAATACAAAAATTAGCTGGGTGTGGTAGTACACACCTGCAATTCCAGCTACTCAGGAGGCTGAGGCAGGAGAATTACAGCCGGGTGCAGTGGCTCATGCCTGTAATCCCAACACTTTGGGAGGCTGAGGCAGGCAAATCACGAGGTCAGGAGTTCGAGACCAGCCTGGCCAACATGGTGAAACTCTGTCTCTATTAAAAATACACAAATTAGATGGGTGTGGTGGTGGGTTCCTGTAATCCCAGCTACTTGGGAGGCTGAGCCAGGAGAACCATTTGAGCCCAGGAGGTGGAGATTGCATTGAGCCAAGGTGACAGGGTGAGTGAGACTCCATCTCAAAAAAATAATAATAATAGTAAAAAAAAAAGAAATTAAGATTATCGTAGCTCTAACACATACATAGAAAACTCATTCTATTAGAAATTAAATTATACAAATATTACTGCCAATCACTTTTATAGCTGTCATTGTAAACTCAAAGACAAGAAATAAATTCATCACCAGAAAACATAAAACAAGTACTTAGCCTTATGGTTGAGAAGCCTGTAGTTGCCTTTTACTGAATGGCACCTCAGTTCTTGGTATAAAGTTTGACACAGCAACTGGAAGGACAGCTTTAACTTGAAAACGGTTTTATTTTTAGAGTTGTCATGTTACAAAAGCTCTTCTCACATAGCTAAGCTGTTGGAAAGAGACCAGGTTTTGTGAAAGTTTTTCGTTAAGTATTTCATGTTATCCTCACTGTAACCCCAAAAAATGACAAATGCTTCCTAAGCCGCTGTAATGCCGATTCAGCTGATAAATTAATACAATTCTCCTTCTTTAAAGTCCTAGGCCAGGAAATGCTTGTTAACATTGTTACTAGGAATGAATGAAGATGGATGGACCACCCAAAGATTCTCCTATTCCAGGGTAATCTTCAAAGACAAAACATCAATTTCACTGTGTTTTTTGCTTATCCAGGTCAAGAGTTACCAATACCAAGACATCAAACTGCACAGAGATTGGACCTAGAGCAGCAGGAGGTAGTATATAAAACAACAGTACTAGAGGGAATTGGGAGAGGGAGCAGAAAAATGATTCATCTGTATCAGGTGTGGTCTGCAAGTTGTGGGGTGTAGAATGTAGCTTGTGGATAGAGGAAGAGTATTAGAAAAAATTAATGCTCATTCAAGTTTATTTTATGAACTAGCCAAAAAGTCACACATGGATATTCACAGTAGGCAGAATAATCAGAGCAGAAATAGCACTTTTGGCACATAGTTATTGGGATTGAAGGAGAATTCATTTTAGCTTTAACTTTAAAATAGTTTTAATCACTTTTATCTTAATTCTTCTAGAGCTTTTAATTTTAAAAAAGCTTTTAATTTTTATTGTGGCAAAATATACATAGCATAAAATTTGCCATTTTAACCATTTCTAAGTGCATAGTTCAGTGTCAGTAAATACAATCACCTGATTGTACAACCATCACCACCATCCATCATCTCTAGAGCTTTTTCCTATTCAACTTCCCAAGCTGAAACTCTGTACCCCTTAAACAATAGCCCTTCATTACTCTCTCCTCTCAGTACCTGGGAACCATCATTCTACTTTTGGTTTCTATGAAAATGACATTCTAGAGACCTCATATAAGTGGAATCATGCAGTGTTTTTTGTATCCAGCTTCTTCACTTAGCCCTTATGTCAAGGCTCATTCATGTCGTAGCATGTGTCAGAATGTCTCTCTTTCAGGCTGAGTAATATTCCACTGTGTGTCTGTATCACATTTTGTTTATCCATTCCTCTGTCAATGACTGCTTCCACCTTTTTGCTATCATGAATAATGCTGCTATGCAAATGAATTTGCAAATATCTGTTGAAGTCCCTGCTGTCAGTTCTTGTGGGTTTAAACCCAGAAGTGGACTTGATGAATCACAGGGTAATTCTATGTTCCATTTTTTTAAGGAGCCACTGTACTCTTTTCCACCATGACTATACCATTGTGGAGTCCACCAGCAATGCACAGGAGTTCCGATTTGGCTACATCCACACCAAAACTTATTATTTCCTGGTTTTTTTTTTTTTTAGTAATTGCCATCTTAATGGCAGTATCTTAATGAAGCGGTATCTTATTGTGGTTTTGATTTCCTTACTAATCAGTGATGTTGAGCGTCTTTTATGTGCCTGATGGCCATTTGTATATCTTCTTTGGGAAAATGTGTATGTAAGTCCTTTGAATATTTTTAAATTGAGTTGTTTATCCATTGCTTTATATATTCTGGATATTGATCCCTTATCAAATATATTATTTGAAATATTTTCTTCCATTCTGCAGGTTGTCCTTTGATTGCACGAAAGTTTTAAATTTTGATGAAGTCCAATTTACTTATCTTTTTCTTTTGTTGCCCATGCTTTTGGTGTCAGAAAGTTTTTAGCTTATAATTTTAAATATATCATGTTTCCTGCCTCATATGTACCACTGGAAAAGGTCCCTTTTATGTGCTCAGTTTATGTCAGAGGTACATGTATTTTGAAGTGGAGAACAAAGATAATTGCAAAATTGGCATGGAGAACTAAGGTAATTATGAAAGTTCCAGATACAAAGAGAGAAGGTTCAATATGCTAGCAGTTCTCTACCAATCCATCCTGGAAGTCTTCTTTTAGGATTGCCTAAATAATGCAGGGGATGGGTGCAAGACACACAAGTGTTCCAGAAGCATGTAAACAAGGTACAGAGAAGAGGATACAATAAAATAAGACGAGATAAGAATATTAGGAAAGCGTTTGTTCAGAAGGTTGCCTCCAGAGGCAAAAGGGACAGTTTCACTTTGCTGAGGGAAACAGGATGGTAAGAACCCTCGCAGGGAAGACCTCTGCTTACCCTGACACACAGAGAAGGTATAAAATAACTTAATGGAAAACCATTAGGCTGAGATAGCTCCCATGGCCTGGGTTCCTACACAGACAAAAGGAAACAAGCTTAGCCAGTCACAAGTGTCCGGCTGAGTATTACCTGTGTAATGAGAGGCCTTCCACCAGGATAGTTCAAATAATACGACTGCCCAAATTTTCACCAAATAGTTTCTGTACTCTACTTCTACATTCACCCTATAAAAGCCTTCCCTACAAACACCTCCAGTGCATCCTCCAACCACTTTCACTTTGGAGCTGCCTGATCCATGAATCTCTGTTTGTTCAAATAAACTCTTTAAAATTCTAATATGCTTAAGTTTATCCTTAAAAAAAAAAAAATTGAGATGGGATCTTCCTATGTTGCCCAGGCTGGTCTTGAATTCCTGAGCTCAAGGGATCTTCCTGTCTCAGCCTCCTGAGTAGCTGGGACTACAGACATGTGCCTCCACACCCAGCTTACATTTATCTTTAAACAAGGGTTTGACCCCTTTCTGAAATTTGTTTATGTTAAGACATGAATCCTAGTGATATCGCAGGCTCATTTTAGACCATCAGACACTTTGGTCTCTGGACCACTGTTTGCCCTTTGTGACCTGATCTCCTAAGAAATTCAAGTGTAATTCAAGTTAGTTAACCCTCTGCTGATCAGGGGAGGTTGCTCTGGGTACAAGTTCAAGAGAGGCACTCATACCTTCCTACCAACTTCTCCGGAGATTCAACATGGCAAATCTTGCCCTCTTGGGGCCTAGGACAGAGCAAGGCCTCCTGCTGGGGCTGAATCACTGAATTTCTTCCCAGCCCTGTGCCCTCCCTATATGAAGACATGGATGCTGGGTAGACAGTCATCAAAGATATGTCTCCCCTAATGTCTGGTCCCTTCACTCCATATCTCCTGGTCATTTCTGCTGACCAGACTACCCCCTCCCTGTGCTGACCTTGGAGAAGTGAAGCCTGCTCCCAAGGTACCTAGACTTTTTGCTGCTTCACAATCACACAATTTCACCTGGGATAGGAGATGGCAGGAAAATCATCAGTGATTTCTGTTCCCCTTTGAGGGTCTCTAAATAAGTTGATCATTGCCTCTCAGGGCTTCATTACCTGGCCAGTCTCCTGGAGAGATGAGAAATGTTTCCACGAAGGACAGGATGCACTGCCTGACGTGAGCTTATTGCAAGTTAAGTCTCCAACCTGGTTCAGAAGCACCGTCTGCCTTCTGCTCAGATCTGCTCATGGGTTGGGTGCTCCTAACAGCTTCCGCTGCAAAGCCCAGACCAGGAGAGAGGTGGCTTCACCAGTGGAGGGCGCCAGGCTCTGTGATGAGCCGGGAACTGGAATGCAGCCACCTGGGCAGAAGTGGTGATGGTGGGGATACGGAGTGGCAGGGAGAGTGAGACGCTTGGTATGAAAAGCATTCATCACGGTATTTAAGTGAGGACACCTGGAAGCCATGAAATTCACTAAAATCAATCTGTTGCAGATCATCTGTGATTTGCAATTTTATAATTTGATTTTTGTTTTTTCCTTCTAGCAAAACTTCCTTGTAGCCAGCATGATGGGAACTGAGGGAGGTGGTACCAGCCCAGTAAACCATACAAGTTTCTAGTTGAGAGTTTTAGCCTTTATAGAGAGTCAAAATCCAAACCTCTGACCTGTCTTCTCCTGACCCTGCTTTTAACCCCATATCCCTCCCACCTGTCTCTTTCCCCCAGCTCCTCCATTCTATAAAAATTTAACTGGTCTCTGTTTTTCTTTAATCAGAGTCAAGCCCTCTCGAGAAGGCAATAATAAAGCGTGAGAAGGGAGAAAAGCATGAAGGTTGGCCGTATGGTTACAACAAAAAGCAAACAAACAACAACAAAAATAATAAATCACATTGCATGCAAGTGAGTCTACCAGGAATTTTTGCTGCATTTACAATATTTGTAGGAAGGAAATAAATAAGTACGGGACTACGATTTTTATTTTACAGGTAGAAAACCTAAGATGTATAACTTTTTCCCCAAAGTCACACTGTTAAAAACAAATTGAGCAGTATCATATTGGGTATTTTGGGGAAGAATGTGGAGAATAAACTGTTCCTGAAACTTGAGTCTTCCGACTTCCAGATCAGATTCAGTTCAAAACGCTAGTCCTTTTACATAGTCCTCAGTCTTTGTGTCAAAATGGAGATGCACTGGCCTGGGCAACATAAGAAGACTGTCTCTACAAAAAACAAATTTTTCAATTAGCCAGGCGTGGTGGTGGCCAGGCTGGTCTTAAACTCCTGAGCTCAAGGGATCCTCCTGCCTCAGCCTCTTGAGTAACTGGGACTACAGACATGTGCCTCCACATCCAGCTTACATTTATCTTTAAACAAGGGTTTGACCCCTTTCTGAAATTTACTTAAGACATGAGCCCTAAGTGATACTGCAGCTCATTTTAGACTGTCAGGCATTCTGGTCTCTGGAACTATAGTCCCAGCTACTCGGAAGGCTGAGGCAGGAAGATCACTTGAGCCTGAGAGGTTGAGGTTGCAGTGAGCCATGATCATGCCACTACACTCCAGCCTGGGCAACAGAGTGAGACCCTGTCTCAAAACAAAACAAAAAAAAAAGTAGATGAATCTAAATAGACTAATTGCTAGTCTGTGCTGTAGGCAGGTTTATGATTGATTCATCTTTGAAAATCTTATCTACTTGTTTAAGTCAGTTAGTTTCCCTGAAACATGATACTGGTTGCCTAATACCTACAGTTGCTATTTAATATCATTTTTTTTTTCTCAAGAGATAACAGAGAAAATGACCTTAGCATTTTAGGGTGGGTTTTATTTGCTTATATGTAAACATCTATATCACACATCGTTTGATCTAAAAAATGTTTGCCAAACAAAAAAGCATGCCATGCTCATGGATTGGGAGGATCAATATCATTAAAATGGTCATACTGCCCAAAGCAATTTACAAATTCAGTGCTATTCCTATCAAACTACCAATGTCATTTTTCACAGAGTTAGCATAAGCTATTCTAAAATTCATATGGAACCAAAAAAGAGCCCAACCAGCCAAAACAATCCTAAGCAAAAAGAACAAAGCTAGAAGCATTACATTATTTGACTTCAAACTATACTATAAGCCTACAGTACCCAAAACAGCATGGTACTGGTACAGAGACCAGTGGAACAGAATAAAGAGCCCAGAAATAAATCCACACACCTACAGCCATCTGATCTTTGACAAAGTCAACAAAAATAAGCATTGAGGAAAGGACTCCCTATTCAATAAATGGTGCTGGGATAACTGGCCAGTCATATGCAGAAGAATGAAACAGGATCGCTACCTTTCACTATATTAAAAAAATCAACTCAAAATGGATTAATTATTTAAATATAAACCTCAAACTATAAGAATTCAAGAAAACCTAGGAAATACCATTCTGGACATCAGCCTTGGGAAGGAATGTATGACTAAGTCCTCAAAAGCAATTGCCACAAAAACAAAAATTAGTAAGTGCGACCTAATTAAAATTTTCTGGGCAGGGTGGAGTCTCATGCTGTCTCCCAGGCTGAAGTACAATGGTACAATCTCAGCTCACTGCAACCTCTGCCTCCCGGGCTCAAGTGATTTGCCCCCCTACAGGTGCACACCAGCACGCCTGGCTAATTTTTTTTCTTTAGAGACAAAGTTTCACCATGTTGCCTAGACAGGTCCCAGACTCCTGGGCTCAAGCAGTTCCCTCACCTCTGCCTTCCAGAATGCTGGGATTACAGGCATGAGCCACCATGCCCAGCCAGGACCTAACTAAACAGCTTCTGCACAGCAAGAGAAACTATCAACAGAGTAAACAGACAATCTACAGAATGGGAGAAAATATTCACAAACTATGCATCTGATGAAGGTCTAATATCTAAATCTATAGGGAAATAAATTCAACAAGCAAAAAGCAATGCCATTAAAAAGTGAAACGCCGTTAAAGGCGAAAGACATGCAGAGACACTTCTCAAAAGAAGACATACAAAAAACCAACAAACACATGGAAGTGCTCCATATCACCAGCCATCAGAGACACGCAAATCCAAACTACAGTGAGATACCATCTCACACCAGTCACAATAGCTATTATTAAAAAGTCAAAAAATAGGCCGGGCACGCTGGCTCACACCTGTAATCCCAGCACTTTGGGAGGTGGAGGCGGGTGGATCATGAGGTCAGAAGACCAAGACCATCCTGGCTAACACAGTGAAACCCCGTCTCTACTACAAATTCAAAAAATTAGCCAGGCGTGGTGGCGTGCACCTGTAGTCCCAGCAACTTGGGAGACTGAGGCAGGAGAATCACTTGAATCTGGGAGATAGAGGTTGCAGTGAGCCGAGATCATGCCACTTCACTCCAGCCTGGGTGACAGAGCGAGACTCCATCTCAAAAAAAAAAAAAAAGTCAAAAAATAACAGAGGCTGGTGAGGCTGAGGAGAAAGGGGAACACTTATGCACTGCTTGCTGGTAGGGATGGTAAATTAGTTCAGCCACCATGGAAAGCTGTTTTCAGACTTTCCAAAGAACTCAAAACAGAACTCCCATTTGACTCAGCAATCCTGTTACTGCATATATATCGAAAGGAAAATAAACTATTCTGCCAAAAAGACAGATGCACTGGTATGTTCATTGCAGCACTATTCACAACAGCAAAGGCATGAAATCAACCTAAATACCCATCAACAGTGGACTGGGAAAAGAAAATGTGGTACGTATACACCGTGGAATACTATGCAACCATAAAAAGAACAGAATAATGTCCTTCGTAGCAACCTGGGTGCAGCTAGAGGACACCATCCTAAGTGAGCTAACATAGGAAAAGAAAACCAAATACTGCTTGTTCTCACTTACGAGTGGGTACTTATGGACATAAAATTAGCAACAACAGACACCCGGGACTACTAGAGGGGAAGGGAAGGAGAGGGGGGCAGGGGTTAAAAAACTATCGGGTGCTATGCCCACTACCTGGGCGATGGGGTCATTCGTACCCCAACTCTCAGCATCACACAATACACCAATGTAATAAATCTGCATAGGTACCCCCCCGAATCTAAAATAAACATTGAAATTAATTAATTTTTTTTTTTTTTTTTTTGAGACAGAGTCTTCCTCTTGTTGCCCAGGCTAGAGTGCAATGGCGCAATCTCGACTGACTGCAACCTCTGCCTCTCAGGTTCAAGCGATTCTCCTGCCTCTCCCTCCCGAGTAGCTGGAATTACAGGCTCACGCCACCATGCCCGGCTAATTTTTGTATTTTCAGTAGAGATAGGGTATGCCATGTTGGCCAGGCTGGTCTTGAACTCCTGACCTCGTGATCTGCCTGCCTCAGCCTCCCAAAGTGCTGGGATTACAGGCGTGAACCACCATGCCTGACCAAAATTAATTAAAATTTTCACTTCATCTTATTAAAAAACAAAGATAAATTTACTTCTTTCCAATTTCAATATACATTATACTGACCTACATACTGTATTATATGGTGAATTATATTGATTGAATTTCACATTTTAAACTAACACTGAGTTACTGTGAAAAACTCCATTGGATCATAATGTAGTATGTTTTTAATATATTTTAAGACAATTTGCAAAAATTCTGTTTTAAAATTACAACTATGTTCCATAAACAAATATGTAAAAAAATAAGAAATGTTTGTATTATTCAAGTGAAGATTATAGAGATCTTTTTTTAAGGTAATAAAACACTTTATTTTAAAAATTCAAATATGCTTCTAATGAAAACTCCTGTCCATTTATTAAGCACCCACAGAGTGCCAGGCGCTGTACAAAATATTAGAAAGACTTGTTCGCGCTCTGTTAGAGCAAAATTCACTATTCCATGGCACTTTGCATGATGCTGACATTTTAGATCCATTGTCATAAAATGACCAAGATCTTCAAGACTTGCTCGAGAAACAAGTTTCCAATCCATAGTAGACACAGATCATGCAGGTTTATGCAGAAGTCAGTTGTGATGTCTGTCAACTGTTTCACTTCATGTCCCCTTCCTCTGAAACCTCCACCTCCTCTTCCGCCTCTAAAACCACCACTTCTGCCACCAGCTCTGCCACCTCCCCTTCTTCCTCCTCGGCCTGCCCTGCCACCACATCTTGGTGGTCCTTTCTCACCTGGAGGTCGAGGTAAAAACCTCTGCAGTGGCAGCAGCTTATATGGGTCTATATAAAACTTCTATAGTTTCTTAAAGGATAACGCCTTCCCGTTTTCTGACATTTTAACTGAAAAATAAAAATCTCTAAGTTGTCCAAATATTTCATCCACTTTTCCAATTTGTTCTTTCTTTTCTAAGTGAAAAGGAGCATTGAAATAAGGCACCTCATTTTCTTCTATAGTACGTTTACAAACTATGTCATCTTCCCAGGGATGCAGGAACTCTCCCAATAAGACGACACGTTCTGGCGGTCCTTGGTCTTGGCCTTTGTTAAAGCCTCTGCGGCCACCCCCTCGTCCAAATCCTCCCCTGTCGCCACCTCTGATATTTCTGCTGCCTCCACCTCAGAAGCGGTTGCTGCTGCCACCGCGGTGGAAACCGCCACTTCCACCACCTGGATCAAAGCCTCCATGATCCCCGCCCTGAAAAGACAATCTCTCTCTTCCCGGTCCCACATGCACCTCTGGCCCTGGTCTCGAACACACACCCCTAGAGATCTTGTTGAACATGTACTTAATCTCAACTAGCTTTAAATTCAGGAGTAGCAACTCCTAGCAATTCCACTTATTTCTACTTTTATTAATCATACTGGTCACCTTGAAGAAGCCTCATTGCTATCATCCAGTTTAGACTGGAATGTCACAAATCTCTAGACTGAGTAGTATAATATTCACTATTCAAATAAAATCAAATTATTGTAATGTTATGATACCTCCAAATACAAAAAACAAACCCATGGATTTAGGTTAAGATACAGAGACAAGTATTCCTACTTACTATGTTTTAGGGCAGACATATCCCAGCCAGGATGATTGCAAAATGAAATGGAAACCATATGGTGGAAGGGGACTTGGGACTCACAGACTGGATTTTCATTCCAACTCTTACATATGCAAGCTGCGTGACTCTGGGTAGACTGCATATTCTCTTAGAGTTTCAGTGTCCTCATCTGTACAATGGAGGTTAACGCTTACATGTTATGGCTGACATGGAGATAAAAGAGAACCAGTACGGATGCATGGGCAGGGCCTGGTCCATACAGCAGCTGGCATCAACAAATGGAAGTCCCCTTCCCATCTTGTCTTTGCTTGCACTACAAAATCCGGAATACGTGGGTATGACAAGTAGTCTTATAAGAGACAGAATTGGAAACTTTTGCAAAAAGAGGTTGGAAGGATGTCACATCTTGTGGCATGAGGAGTTGTTGCCACACACTTGAGCTTTGTGCTGTGAGATATTCGTGGAACTTCAGTAGCTTTAAGAGAACAGTTTAGATGTCATCTTATTCACCTGCCATAGAACTTCCTCTTCTTTTCGAAGATTTCTGGACAATACCTTTTATAGTTCTAATAATGCACTTCTCTCCCTATTGTTTGGACTATTCTAATAGATACAAAGTGGTATTTCACCAGCAGATGCTACTGCAGTTTATATGATGATTTCAAACTGAGAATCCCTTTAAGGTTATGCAGTAGGATTTTTTGGAAATAGGATGAAAGTACTTTAAGTCTAAAATCCTATGAAATAGGTTTACAGCATATAATTATTTGTTGCAATGTCTATCATACTATCTTATATCCACATACGTATTGATTTCCTAATACATATGTGTGAGAGTGAAAGTTATTGAGGGTAGAGACTGTGCCATATGTTCTCTGCACCCCTGGTGCCTATCTCAGCACATGATATACAGTAGATGCTCAATAAATACTTTAACTTTAAAAATTCACGGGCCGGATGCAGTAGCTCAGGCCTGTAATCCAAGCACTTTGGGAGGCCAAGGCAGGCGGATCACGAGGTCAGGAGATCCAGACCATCCTGGCTAACATGGTGAAACCCTGTTTGTATTAAAAATACAAAAAATTAGTCAGGCATGGTGGCAGGTGCCTGTAATCCCAGCTACTCGGGGGCTGAGGCAGGGGAATCGCTTGAACCCGGGAGGCAGAGGTTGCAGTGAACCAAGATCGCACCACTGCACTCCAGCCTGGGCAACAGAGTGAGACTCTGTCTCGAAAAAAAAATGCACTAAGAATATATCATAGTAGGCATAAAAATACGTATGAATCCAATCTACAGACATGGTCAGAGCTCAAAATCCAGTCTTCAACATTTAAAACCATATCCATCTTTCAAGACCCATAGCGCAATGCAACATTTTTCCCTGGAACTCCTCTGATCCTCCCACAACCCCAAGATATAATCTTCCCCACTTTAGAGTTCCCACAGCACTTTGTACCTCTCCTCCTAAATCCCTTGTCACTCTCTGCCTTATGTTATCATCTGTCCAGTGACTTAGATATACATAAACTTCTGCCTGTTCCTTGTATTGTCCTTAAGTGTCCCCCAGTGCCAACAGACTGTGGGTCCTCACCAAATGCTTGCTGAATTCTCTCACCCCTTATTCAACAGCTAAGCTCTGAAATCTTAAACGTAGACAAAGGGTTTATTTATTTATTTAGAGACAGAGTCTCACTCTGTTGCCCAGGCTGGAGTGCAGTGACGCGATCTCGGCTCACGGCAACCTTCCTCTCCCGGGTTCAAGCAATTCTCCTGCCTCACCCTCCTGGGTAGCTGGGATTACAGGTGCATGCCACCATGCCCGGCTAATTTTTCGTGTTTTTAGTAGAGACAGGGTTTCACCATGTTGGCCAGGCTGGTCTCAAACTCCTGAGCTCAGGTGGTCCGCCCACCTCGGCCTCCCAAAATGCTGGGATTACAGGGGTCAGCCACGGCGCCTGGCCACAAAAAGTTTTAAAGTAGCTTCAAAACCCATTTGCAAATAGGTGTATTCACAACAAGACGAAAACAAGAAAACACTGAGCTTCATATAATAGAAGGGCTCTGCCTGGATTTTCATGTGGGCCCCTTCATTTGTTTGCTGTTGGGCCATGGTCAGGATACTTAGCAGCTCTCTGCCTGCTACATAGGCTTGATGCCTGTGCATCCCTCATCTACAAAACGGGAATGATAAGAATAACTAACAATGAGAAGTGGAGAAAACATATGTAAAGGCCTTTGAAGAGAGCTCGTCAAAGCTCTGTTGTCCTCAATAATTGTCAGCTACCATTCAATCATCATAATCATAATCATAAAAATACATGACTCAAAGAAAGATTCCTACTTCATATCCAGCTTCTCAAAAGAATATCAGACATTGGACCTGTGAAAGGAATGACAAGGAGATGTAGTTTCACATTGCTAAGTTGTTTTTTTCTTTTTGCCATTCAATTTCTGTAGTCCCCACTCTAAGCCCGTGGTCCACCTTTTTTTTTCCTCCTAAACCTTCTTCCCTTCCGGTAAGATTATCTTTGCCTTAA
This sequence comes from Colobus angolensis palliatus, assembly GCF_000951035.1. Lineage (NCBI taxonomy): Eukaryota > Metazoa > Chordata > Mammalia > Primates > Cercopithecidae > Colobus > Colobus angolensis. The sequence goes on along the minus strand of NW_012118487.1, from coordinate 3,022,709 downwards.
AAAGGGCCCTTTTCATCCCCCTACCCCCTTACCCTTCCCAGAAGTTGGTTAATGGGCACAAAAATACAGTTAGATGAAAGGAACAGAAGAAGTTCTGGTGTTCAACAGCACAGTAGGGCAACGATCGTTAACAATCACTTATTATATATTTCAAAATGGCTAGAAGAAAGATTTGGAATGTTCCCAACACAAATAAATGATAAATGTTTGAGGTAACGGATATGCAAATTATTCTGATTTGATCACTACACATTTTATGCATGTATCAAAATATCACGTGTACCCTAGAAATATGTGCAATTGTCATGTATCAATAAAAACAAAAAAGGGCCTGTTTCTCTTTGCCTTCCTCCCCGAATTCCCTTCTGTCCCAGATATGTGTTGTTCCTGGCACTCTCTGACCCCACATTCAGCCAGCACTGAGCCGGCAGGAAGGATCCCACAGGTCATATCCTGAGGTCCAACCCTCCACCCCTTCAGGTAATAATCCTCCCACTTTTAGTCATTCATGTCCGTTGGCTCATAGATATTTTGAGTCTAGTGCCTTCTAATTGCTGACCTAAATAATATCCCTTGGTTTTTAAAAATAATACAAAGTTGATTTTAGTAACAATCTAGAGCCGTCACAGAAGCTAATGAAGTCGGGGATTCTACGCAGCCATCCAAGCACAAAACGCCCATTTCCCCCGGTCCCTTTTCCTTAGCTCAAGGCCACAAAAATCAGAACATGAATTCCATCCCACATTTGCATTCTGTCTAATAATTATGAGTTATAAATCAAGCTAACAAAGAGCTAAATATGTTCTATTCTCCTACTTCGATAAATATACCTCCATAATAACCCACAAGGTCAAAGTCGAGTGTAGAATTCTCAGACTCCTTGGTGCTCTGCACGGGAATGTGGTAGCAGAGGGAGAGCTGATCCTCAACCCCAGGCCATACTTTTCCCTTGCGTCGTAGACAGCCCTGTCCTCACTCGAGAAGCCTGGGGAACCCCTGCGTGGACTTCCCAGGCCCCGTGCAAGCTCCATGTGCAATTCTCACCCCTTCAGACAGCAGAGCATTTGGACAAGCACAGTTTGCCCTTTGAAATGGGCCCAGGGAAGAGGCCATGCAGGCTCAGGCACATTTGGCCAGGGGCCTGAGTGCCCGGATTGTGGCCTAGAAACGAAGGTGAGAGCTCTGGGTGGACCGGGGCACAGTCCGTGGAGGGCCAGAGAGGCACCTTCTCAAGCGCAGGATTCAGGGCAGAGATCCTCTTGCGGAGATGGATGGCTCCGTTTGCTCAGTGCAGTGGCACCTGCCTCACGTCTTCTCAGCGCACCTTTCATTCATTCTCAGCCACTGTGGGTAGCTCCATGGAAGCGCAGGCTTTCCTTGTGTTGCCAGCAAACCCAAGCTACACTTTGTGCCCCAGGGCAAATCCATTATTGTAGGATTTTGCCTGAGCACAAATACAGCCCAGGAACACTTACTTGCAGGTTAACAGCCTCAGGAGAAGACCTCAACCAATGTGGGACAGGTGGGCAAATGCTCGAGGCTCCCGTTTCAGGTGGACAGTTCTGGATAACTTTCCCAAGCCTCTCAGACGGTCCTGCAGAAGACAGTCCGTGGCAGCAGCCTCAATAGCATGCCATTATTTTGGCTTTTCCTTCTCGCCTGCCTCACTCTCCCCCACTTCTCACTCTTGCTTCTTGGGATCACTTCCCAAATAAACCACCCACACCCAAGTCCTTACTCCAGCTCTGCCTTTAGGGGTACAGGCATACCTTGGAGATATTACAGGTTTGGTTCTAGGTCATCACAATAG
>NW_012118487.1:3018676-3019989 GCF_000951035.1 Colobus angolensis palliatus | reverse complement strand
GCCTTCAGCAAGTCATAATTGTTTTGCTAGTTATCGGGGTGATGGCTGCTGAAAGCTGGAGTGAATGTGGCAATTTATTAAAATAAGATGACAATGAAGTTTGCCGCATTGATTGACTCTTCCTTTCACAAACGATTTCACTGAAGCATGCTAAGCTGTTTGATAGCATCTTGCCCATGGTAGAATTTACATCAAAATTGGAATCAATTCCCTCAAACCCTGCCACTGCTCTATCAACCAAGTTTATGGAATATTCTAAGTCCTTTGTTGTTCTTGCAACAATGTTCACAGCATCTTCACCAGGAGTAGATTCCATCTCAAGAAACCACTTTCTTTGCTCATTCACAATAAGCAACTCCTCATACATTAAGATTGCAGCAATTTGGCCAGGCTCTGTGGCTCATGCCTATAATCCCAGCACTTTGGGAGGCTGAGGCGGGCGGATCACCTGAGGTTGGAAGTTTGAGACCAGTCTGACCAACATGGAGAAACCCGGTCTCTACTAAAAATACAAAATTAGCTGGGCGTGGTGGTGCATGCCTGTAATCCCAGCTACTTGGGAGGCTGAGACAGGAGAATCACTTGAACCCAGGAGGCGGAGGTTGCAGTGAGCCAAGATTGCACCACTGCACTCCAACCTAGGTGACAGAGTGAGACTCCATCTCAAAAAACAAAAAAAGCAAAAAAAAAGTTATGTTTACACCATTGTAGTCAATGGGGAGGCGGAGGTTGCAGTGAGCCGAGATCGCACCACTGCACTCCAACCTGGGCAAAAACAGTGAAACTCCATCTCAAAACAAAAAAGATTGCAGCAATTCACTCACATCTTCAGGCTCCACTTGTAATTCTAGTTCTCTTGCTATCTCCACCACAACTGTGGTTACTTCCTCGGTTAAGGTCTTGAACCCCTCAAAGTCATTTATGAGGGTTGGAATCAACATCTTCCAAACTCCTATTAATGCTGCTATTTTACCTCCCCTCACGAATCATGAATGTTCTTAGTGGCATCTACAATAGTGAATCCTTTCCAGAAGGTTTCCAATTTACTTTGCCCAGATCCATCAAAAGAATCATGACCTATGGCAGCAACTGCCTTATAAAATATATTTCTCAAATAGTGAGACTTGAAAGTCGAAATGACACCTCAATCCATGGGCTACAGAATAGATGTTGTGTCAGCAGGCATGAAAACAGCATGCATTTCCCTGTCCATCTCCATTAGAGCTCTTCAGTGACCAGGTACAATGTCAATAAGTTAAAGTATGTGAAAGGAATCTTTTTTTCCGAGCAGCAGGTCTCAACAATGGGATTAA
>NW_012118487.1:3012141-3013560 GCF_000951035.1 Colobus angolensis palliatus | reverse complement strand
AACTCCTAAGTTCAAGCAGTTCTCCTACCTCAGCCTTCCAGAGTGCTGGGATTATCGGCATGAGCCACTGTGGCTGGCCCCTTTGAAGCTCTGAAGCCAGGCATGGACTTATCCTCTCTATCCAAAGTCCTAGATGGCATCTTCTTCCCATAGAAGGCTGTGTCACCTACCCTGACCATCCGTTGTTCAGTACAGCCACTTTCATCAGTGATCTTAGCCAGATCTTCTGGATAACTTATTGAAGCTTCTACATCAAAACTCGCAGCTTCATCTTGTGCTATTGTATCATAGAGGTGGTTTCCCTCCTTAAACCTCATGAACCAACCGACGCTGACTTCAGACTTTTCTTCTGCAGCTTCCTCATCTCTCTTGGCCTTCATAAAATTGAAGAGAGTTAGGGTCTTGCTATGGATTAGGCTTTGGCTTAAGGGAATGTTGTGGTTGGCTTGGTCTTCTATCCAGACCACTTAAACTTTCTCCAGACCAGCAATAAGGCTTTGTTTTCTTTTTCTTTTTTTTTTTAATATTATAGATTTGGTTTATTGTAAAAGCAATTCAAGAATACCCAGTTAAAATCTTCTCCCAGTGCTACCCAATACAAGCAAGAAGCAGTTAAGTACTTTTACATTAGGAACAAGGACATAAACCAAGAGACCACATCAAGCCTATGATTCAAACTCAAAAAGAGAAAGGACTCTTAGGTCTCCTTCCGGTCAGTACAGAGGGTATCACAAGATTAAATCTCTGTGCCAGATATCATAGTACTGTTACAACACTGAGGTATAACTGGGCAAATTAAAGTCGAAGGGAAAAGAAGATCGAAGGGAAAAGAAGATCTCCCTACTCTTGTTTTGTGGGTGTACTTAAGTGATTGAAATTCTAGAAACAGCTGCCTTTCATGACAGCAAGATGTAAGACAAGTCTTAATTAAAGAAAGAAGCTTATAAAATTCTCTATCAAGGTCCCCCTAAATCTTCAAAGCCCCCCAAACTTCCCACCCTCCCCCTAAGCTAAGGCCACTCTGCTGGTATATAAGACGCAATCTTAATTTGTGGCTTACTGACAAATTACAGGCTCTCCTTCCAAGTAGCTTTGATCTTCTGCACATTAAAAAAAAAAAAATCCTGGTCGGGTGTAGTGGCTCACGTCTGTAATCCCAGAACTTTGGGAGGCCAAGGCATGAGGATCACCTGAGGTCAGGAGTATGAGACCAGCCTGGCCAACATGGCGAAACCCCATCTCTACTAAAAATACAAAAATTAGCCAGACATAGTGGCACGTGCCTGTAATCCCAGCTACTCAGGGATTCTCCTGAGGCAGGAGAATGCCATTATTTTGGCTTTTCCTTCTCGCCTGCCTCACTCTCCCCCACTTCTCACTCTTGCTTCTTGGGATCACTTCCCAAATAAACCACCCACA
>NW_012118487.1:3004991-3005981 GCF_000951035.1 Colobus angolensis palliatus | reverse complement strand
TCTCAAAAAAAAAAGATTAGCATTGACTTCACTTTTACGGAAGTCATTTTTTTCTGTTAAATTCAAGTAAAATACAACCACCCAAGTAAAAAAAAAAAAAAAAAAAAAAACTTGTTGAATTAGTTCAACGGTAGAATGGAGATGATGAAGATGAGAATGGAAAACAGAAATGACTCAATCTGAATAGAGAGACATGGCCTGAAAAAAATGAATAGAGTCTCAGGAACCCTTGAAATAACAAAAGTTCTAGCGTTCATTTCACTGGAGTCATACAAGGAGAAAAGACATCATGAGAAGCTGAAAAAAGCATTTGGAGAAATAACAGCTGAAAACATCCCAAATTTGGTGAAAGACATAAGTCTTCAGATTCAAGAAAATCTGGGTGAACTCCAAGTTAAATAAATCCATAGCAGTCCCTACCTCATAATCAAACTTCCGAAAGCAAAAGGCTAAGAAAGCAATCTTAAAAGCAATCAGCAAGAAACGCAACGTTTCCTGCAGGGGAACAGCAACCCGAGTAACAACAGAAATCATCCAAAATCATAGAGGCCAGAGGAGGTGACATGACAATTTGCAAGTGCTGAAGGAAAACATCAACTATGCATTCTATATCCAAAGAAAATAGTCTTCAGAATGGCAGGGGAAATCAATGAAAACACACCCAGACCAAAGAAAACAAAGAGCATTTGTCACTGGCATGCCTACCACTGAAGAACAGCTGAAGTAATTTTTCTAGACAGAAAGGAAATGATAACAGAAGAAGGCCAAGAACTTCAGAGGAAAGAACCATGGAATGAGTAAAAATAAAGATAAATATAATAGACTCGCCTTCTTCTTATGAATTTCTGAAATCATATTTGATGACTGAAGCAAAAATTGTAACAGCATATGTTGGAATGCTCAATATAAAAAAGGAAATATTTGAAAGAATTATACCTAAAAAGTAGAGAGGATAAAGACCTAAATGAAAGTAAGTTTTCAATGCTCCAC
>NW_012118487.1:3003281-3004699 GCF_000951035.1 Colobus angolensis palliatus | reverse complement strand
TGCCTGAACCGAGGAGGCAGAGGTTGCAATGAGCCGAGATTGCACCACTGCACTCCAGCGTGGGCAACAGAGCGAGACTCCATCTCAAAATAAATAAATAAATAGTCTTTGGAAACCATTATTACTCCTGTAGGCACATAGGCACATACTCTAGCTACACCATCTCTTCCTGTAAAAATAAAGGTATAATCATGATTATCTCTATTTCTTTGCTAAATTCAACTACCAATACACATTTATTAATCTGATCATTTTCCAGCTAACTCATGATCTTATAGTATTCTCTCCAGGTGGAGAGAATTTTCAGCATATAGAAGTAGGGGCAAGTCTTATAAGTAAGAACGATCTTGAAGGCAATTTTTGAATCTAGTCTTTAACGTGTTCATCACAAATAAGAACGACAAACTAGAAGTAACTTCCAAAACTAAGGCAAAGGTAAACTTCCAAAACTAAATGAAGGTAAACCACTATAAAGCTTATTTCTGTCATGCACAGTATGAACCTACTCAGTGATTTCCAACCAAGACTTAAAAATTAGTCCAACGGAGTCCATGGGGGAAAATAAAGTCACTTTTGGTTTGCTCCTTTCCAGTTCGTCAGATAATCAGATAATATCTATGGTGCGCCCAGAGGGCGTGGAGTACTCCCCCAGGCACTTTCCATAGTAATTAGGGCTTTGTTTTCTTATCATGTCTTTTCACTGGAGTAGCACTTCCAATTTCCTTTGAGAACTTTTTCTCTGCATTTACAACTTGGCTAACTTTGGCACAAGAAGTATAGCTTTCAGCCTCTCTAGGTTTTCAACATGGCCTTCCTGATTAAGCCTAATCATTTCTTGCTTTTGACTGAAAGTGAAAGACATGTATCTCTTCCTTTAATTTGAACACTAAGAGGCCATTGTAGGATTACTCGTTGACATAATTATAATATTGTTGAGTCTCAAGGAATAGGGAGGGCTAAGGAGAGAGAGAGATGGAGAAATGGCTAGTCAGGAGAACAGTCAGAATACGCACATTTATCAATTAACTTTGCCACCGTATAGGGGCCTGGTTCATGGCACCCCAAAATAGTTACAATAGTTACATCAAAGATCATCTATCACAGATCACCAAAACACAGATAATAGTAATGGAAAAGTTTGAAGTATTGTAAGAATTACCAAAATGTGACACAGAGTCACAAAGTGAGCACGTGATGATAGAAACGTGGCACAGATAGACACTCCACGCACAGTGGCCAAACCTTTGCACAGATAGACGCTCCAGGCGTGGTTGCCAAACCTTCAACTTGTGAAAAACACAATATCTGCAAAGTGTAATAACATGAGTAATGCCTGCACTCAAAAGAATAAAGGGACAGATCCAGGAAATGGAAGGAAGGACCGGTCCATTCCAAGTACAACAATATCATCAGCATAA
>NW_012118487.1:2998177-2998631 GCF_000951035.1 Colobus angolensis palliatus | reverse complement strand
AATGGCGGGAACCCGGGAGGCGGAGCTTGCAGTGAGCTGAGATCCGGCCACTGCACTCCAGTCCGGATGACAGAGCGAGACTCTGCCTCAAAAGAATATATAAATAAAATAAAATAAAAAATAAAGCAAACTTTCTCCTGGCTTAACTAAAAAACTATGCTAGTATTTAGGGCTTTTGGAAAATGGAGATGCCAATTTAAATATTATGAAGCAGAGCAACTGATTATTAGGTAAGACAACCAATTACAACTGCAGAATTGCAGGGGTTATGGGCTACATGTATACAAATATTTCATAGCAATAATCTTTTAAGACTGTGTGATGAGACTCCACAGTTACACAGAAATTAGAACATAATTAATACTACTGTGTATGCTCTCAGTTCACCAAATTATCAGAACTAGCTTTATGATTCAGGAGGGCATCTTTTCTTTTGCAATTGGAAGAAAAAAAT
>NW_012118487.1:2991664-2993811 GCF_000951035.1 Colobus angolensis palliatus | reverse complement strand
AGCCTTGGGTAGTTCTGCCCCTGTGGCTTTGCAGGGTACAGCTCCCCTCCCCAGCTGCTTTCATGGGCTGATATTGAGTGTCTGCAGCTTTTCCAGGCTCACAGTGCAAGCTGTTGGTGAATCTACCATTCTAGGGTCTGGAGGATGGTGGCCCCTTTCCTACAGCTCCACTAGGCAGTGCCCCAGTAGGGACTCTGTGTAGGGGTTCCGACCCCACATTTCCCTTCTGCGCTGCCCTAGCAGAGGTTCTCCATGAGTGCCCCATCCCTGCAGCAAACTTCTGCTTGGACATCCAGGCATTTTTGTACTTTCTCTGAAATCTAGGTGGAGGTTCCCAAACCTCAATTCTTGACTTCTGTGCATGTACAGGCTCACACCACATGGAAGCTGCCAAGGCTTGGTGCTTGTACTCTCAAAGCCACAGCCTGAGTTTTATGTTGGTCCCTTTCAGCCATGGCTGGAGTGGCTGAAACGCAGAGCGCCAAGACCCTAGGTTGCACACAGCACAGCAATCCTGGGCCCAGCCCACAAAACCATTTTTTTCCTCCTAGGCCTCTGGGCCTGTGATGGGAGGGGCTGCTGTGATGGCCTCTGACATGCCCTGGAGACATTTTCCCCATTGTCTTGGGGATTAACATTCAGTTTCTCATTACTTATGCAACCAACTTGAATATCCTCAGAAAATGGGATTTTCTTTTCTGTCACATTGCCAGGCTGCACATTTTCCAAACTTTTATGCTCTACTTCTTTTATAAAACTGAATGCCTTTAACATCACCCAAGTCACCTCTTGAATGCTTTAGTGCTTAGAAATTTCTTCCACCAGCTATCCTAAATCATCTCTCTCAAGTTCAAACTTCCACAAATCTCTAGAGCAGGGGCAAAATGCTGCCAATCTTTTTGCTAAAACATAACAAGAGTCACCTTTGCTCCAGTTCCCAACAAATTCCTCATCTCCACCTGAGCCCACCTCAGCCTGAACCTTATTGTTCATATCACTATCAGTATTTTTGTCAAAGTCATTCAACAAGTCTCTAGGAGGTTCCAAACTTTCCCATATTTTCCTGTCTTCTTCTGAGCCCTCCAAACTCTTCCAACCTCTGCCTGTTACCCAATTTCAAAGTCACTTCCACATTTTTGGGTATCTTTTCAGCAACACCCCACTCCACTGGTATCAATTTACTGTATTATTAGTCTGTTTTCACACTGCTGATAGACATACACCAGACTGGGAAGAAAAAGAGATTTAAGTGGATTTACAGTTTCACCTGGCTGGGGAGGCCTCAAAGTCATCGCAGGAGGCAAAAGGCACTCCTTTCATGGTGGCAGCAAGGGAAAGTGAGGAGGAAGCCAAAGCAGAAACCCCTGATAAACCCATCAGCTCTCATGAGACTTATTCACTATCATGAGAATAGCACAGGAAAGACTGGCCCCCATGATTCAATTACCTCACCCTGGGTCCCTCCCACAACACGTGGGAATTCTGGGAGATACAATTCAAGCTGATATTTGGGTGGGGACACAGCCAAACCATATCACCAAATATGGAAAGACTGGATCAACAAGATCATCTCGAACTAATACAGGAGGTGAGAGTTTAAATTAGAACAACCACTTTGGAAAACAATTTGGATTATCTTATAAAGTTGAGCATTCTCACATGTTATGACACAGTAATTCCTCTACCATAAGCCTTGGAGAAACTCTTGCCCATATGTACCAGAAGCAGTAAAAAGAGAAAAGAAACACTCATGTAATGCCATTCATAATACCAAATTTCTGGAAATAAGCCAAATGTTCATTAATAGGAGAATGGGTAAATTAATAAGAGAAGGGGTAAATTAACAGGAGAATGGGTAAATAAATCATACACTTAAAAAACTGAATAATATGTTATTTAGGGCAATCATATATATACAATAAAACAATTTTACTTTTTAAGGAATGGAATCCTAAACATAAATTCAGGGTAGTAGTTACTCCTGGGGCTGAAGGGTGTGAATCAGGAAAAAGGACAGAAGAGGAGCAGATGTTAGGATCAGATCCTAGTTCTTGGGTTGTGTGGTGGGCTCACAAGTGATTACCATTTTATTCAAATACATTTACGTAGAGGCTTAGGCACAGATAAGGATGAAATAGGAACCAAGG
>NW_012118487.1:2984192-2991554 GCF_000951035.1 Colobus angolensis palliatus | reverse complement strand
TTATTTATTTATTTATTTATTTTTGAGACAGAGTCTCGCTGTTGGCCAGGCTGGAGTGCAATGACGCAATCTCGGCTCACTGCAACCTCCGCCTCCCAGGCTCAAGTGATTCTCCTGCCTCAGCCTCCCGAGTAGCTGGGACTACAGGCATGCACCACCATGCCTGGCTAATTTTTTGTATTTTTAGTAGAGATGGAGTTTCACCTTGTTAAGCAGGATGGTCTCGATCTCCTGACCTTGTGATCTGCCCGCCTGAGCCTCCCAAAGTGCTGGGATTACAGGCGTGAGCCACCACGCCCGGCCCAAAATAATTTTTTAGAGATTGAATATAGGGTGCTATGGTCTGAATGAGTCCTTCTACAATTCATCACCAGTGTCTTAGTATTAGGAAGTAGGGCCATTAGGAAGTGATTCAGTCATGAAGGGAGAGTCTTCATGAGTGGATTTAGGGTCCTTACATAAGGACTGGAGGGAGTGAGCTTCCCATTTTGCCCTTCTGCCTTCTGCCATGTGAGGACACAGTGCATCCCCTCCTGAAGACACAGTGCTCAAGGCGCCATTTTGGATGCGGAGACCAGGCTGTCACCAGACACCACTCCTGCTGGCACCTTGATCTTGGACTTCCAGCCTATGGAACTGTGGGAAATACATTTCTGTTTTTCAGAAATTACCCAGTCTAGTGTATTTTGTTATATAGTAGGACAAATGCACTAAGACATAGTGCTTCTTGTCATTTTCTTATTCTACAATTTTCCTTGTGGCCTCTTCAGCTGTGTGTCATTTGATGTTTGATTCTTCATAGTATCTCTTACTTTTGGTTTTTCACATTTCTGTTCCAAGTGTATTCTTAGATATTGTTCACTGTTTGTGAGTAACCAGGTCAGAAAGTCCAGAATACATTCTTTTAAGGGTTCAGTTTCTGCAACAACAGAAGTATCAATGCCTCCTGTAAACGAGGTATTTCCTTGCCAATTGTAACTGTCATTTGGAAGCAAAGTGGCATTATGGTCTGTGAGTGTGGGGTTGATTTTTAATGTCTCTGGGGTATGGTTAAGTGCTGGTTTCTAATCACACAGACTCATCGATGGCTCGGCACACCAGGGTATCAGTTGCGAGTTATCTCTGTGTTTTTCCATGCTGTTAGAGAGGGAAAGTACAGACTGTGAAGTTGGACCAGCTGTCACAACCACAACATTTGGGGAGCTTTGTTTTTTTTTTAACCTTTAGCTGCTTAACTGTCACACGTAGCAGCTCGGGTTAAAGGCATGTGTATTGTGGGGACTTTCCCTCGGCGCTCTGTGGCGCAGAAGAGCAGACCTATGTAGAAGCATTGAAGTATTTTGTGCATCAACAGGACATTTAAAGGAACAAATTTTTATTGTACCTTTTAGTTCCTGAAGACAAAACCACAGTGACAGTAACTAGGCCAAGGCATTGTACTCAAAGCGGGTCAGCCTTGGTCTCTCAGAGTGAGTCCCCTTCACCCCACTGTCAAGACTCATTGGCCAGACGGGAAAGTTCAGGTGGAACATGCAGTGAACAGCAAACACGGTGGTGGGCGCTTGCTGTCACGTGCTGCCATGCCTGCCACGGTCAGCAGACCTGTCTTCTCATTGACAACAGGCAGGTAAACAGATGTTTATCAACCGAGAAACATCTTCTTGGAGAGTTTCTTGATTCTTCCCAGTCATGGCAGGATGGACTGACTTAGAGGAGCTCAGGAAGATTGTTGAACAAGACAGAACCACAGGTGGAATTGTACTCCTCAGCAGGCCTAGGTTAGAGCAGCAGGTCTCTCATTGTTCCTCGAAGCCTCGGCCACTCCTGGGACATGGCATAATGCCCCTAATGATTTGAAATGTGGTGGAGAGTGGGTTGCTAATCCCTGTGTCCAGGGACAAAAAGAGACATAAAGAGCAAAAAGTTATAAAATAAGTGGGACTAACATCTGCTTATAGTGGGAGGTAGGGATTCTTTTTTTTTTTTTTTTTTTTTTTTGAGATGGAGTCTTGCTCTGTCACCCAGGCTGGAGTGCAGTGGCTGGATCTCCGCTCACTGCAAGCTCCGCCTCGCGGGTTTATGCCATTCTCCTGCCTCAGCCTCCCGAGTAGCTGGGACTACAGGCGCCCGCCACCTCGCCCGGCTAGTTTTTTGTATTTTTAGTAGAGATGGGGTTTCACCGTGTTAGCCAGGATGGTCTCGATCTCCTGACCTCGTGATCCGCCCGTCTCAGCCTCCCAAAGTGCTGGGATTACAGGCTTGAGCCACCGCGCCCGGCCTAAGGTAGGGATTCAAGATAGAAGAATTTGGCTGCATGTGGTCGCTCACACCTGTAACTTCAGCACTTGGGAAGGACAAGGCAGGAGGATCGCTTGCACCCAGGAGTTTGATATGAGCCAGGCAACATGGTGAGTCTCCATCTGTACAAAAATGTTTTTAAAGAAAAGTAGCTGAGTGTGGTGGCACATGCCTGTAGTCCCAGCTACTTGGGAGGCTGAGGCAAGAGGATCACTTGAGCCTGGGAGATTGAGGCTGCAGTGAGCTGTGATCGCACCCCTACACTCCAGTCTAGGTGAGACCTTGTCTCAAGAAAACAAACAAACAAAAAAGAACTCAGATTTGACACAAGGTACTAAGCAGTGAAGTTTTTTTGTTTTTGTTTTTGAGACAGAGTCTCGCTCTGTCACCCAGGCTGGTATGCAGTGGTGCAATCTCAGCTCACTGCAACCTCCATCTCCTGGGTTCAAGCAATTCTCCTGCCTCAGCCTCCCAAGTAGCTGGGATTACAGGCGCCCACTACCATGCCCAGTTAATTTTTGTATTTTTAGTAGAGATGGAGTTCCGCCATATTGGCCAGGCTGGTCTCGAACTCCTGACTTTGTGATCCGCCCACCTCGGCTTCCCAAAATGCTGGGATTATAGGTGTGAGCCACTGCACCCAGCCAGCAGTGAGATTTAAACAATGTTTTCCACTGATGGGCCCCAGTGTGAAACCATGTCACTTCATTAGTGTGCAAATAACTGGGTAGACCGTCTCTTACTTGCGAATGATAGGTCACATCTCATATATATTATAATCCATCGGTCTCCAGCCCCCGGGACACAAACTGGTACTGGTCCATGGCCTGTTAGGAACTGGGCTGCACAGCTGCACAGCTGGAGGTGAGTGGCAGGCAAGTGAGCAAAGCTTTTTCTGTATTTACAGCTGCTCTCCATCGCTCACATTAGTAACTGAGCTCAGCCTCCTGTCAGATCAACAGCAGCATTAGACTCTCATAGGAACACAAACCCTATTGTGAACCGCGCATGGGAGAGATCTAGGTTGCACACTCCTTATGAGAATCTATTGTCTGATGATCTGAAGTGGAACGGTTTCACCCCAAAACCGTCCCCCACCCCTCCACCCGCTGTGGAAAACTTGTCTTTCACAAAACCAGTCCCTGGTGCCAAAAAGCTTGAGGACCACTGTTATAATCCATCATATGCTATTATGATCCAACGTAATATCATTTAGCTCCCGTATATTCTGCCAAAAGTATCTAGAAGACCCAAAGTCCTACAAATTAATGTTTCACGCAGGGAGAGTGCTAATTTTTTTTTTTTTTTTTTTTTTGAGATGGAGTCTCACTCTGTCACCCAAGCTGGAGTCCAGTGGTGCGATCTCAGCTCATTGCAAGCTCCACCTCCTAGGTCCAGGCGATTCTCCTGCCTCCGCCTCCTGAGTAGCTGGGATTACAGGTGCGCACCACCACGCCCAGCTACTTTTTTGTATTTTTAGTAGAGGTGGGGTTTCACCATGTTGGTCAGGCTGGTCTCTAACTCCTGACCTCATGGTCCGCCCACCTCAGCCTCCCAAAGTGCTGGAATTACAGGCGTGAGCCACTGCGCCCAGCCGAGAGTGCTCATCATTAAAGCTGTAAATTTCATATTCATAAGAGCTGTAGGCAGGGCTGATCTGAAGACATATCATGGCAAGTTTCTTTCTCAAAATGCCATTTTGATATTTTCCTGGATGATGTGAGTAGTGGAAGCATTGTTGATGTTATAGGGCTTTAAAAACCCTGTTCACGGCCTGGCGCGGTGGCTCACGCCTGTAATCCCAGCACTTTGGGAGGCAAAGGTGGGTGGATCACCTGAGGTCAGGAGTTCGCGACCAGCCTGGCCAGTGTGGTGAAAGCCCTTCCCTACTAAAAATGCAAAAACTAGCTGGGCATGGTGGCACACACTTGTAATCCCAGCTGCTCGGGAGGCTGAGGCAGGAGAACTGCTTGAGCCGGGGAGGCAGAGGTTGCAGTGAGCCGAGATCATGCCACTGCACTCCAGCCTGGGTGACAAGAGTGAAACTCAGTCTCAAAAATGAATGAATAAATAAATAAATAAATAAACCCTGTTTACATCATCCTATAAAAAGCCCCCCCCCCTTTTTTTTTTCTTTGGACACAGGGTCTCTGGAATCTCCAGCCATCCTCCAGGCATACACAACCACGCCCAGCCTATTCACTCTTTTTTTTTTCCTACTTTCTTTTCTTTTTCCTGGCCTATTCACTTTTAATGACAAGGTATTTCCAACACGGAATAGTCTTTGACAGCATTAACTGACAGATATTTGTGTGTGAGTTGCTTCTATTCATCCCGAAAAGACACAATTACTAAAGCATACATTTGTAAGAATAACATTTTGATTTGAGTAGGTTAAATCTGAATAACTAGAAATATCCTTCAAGGAGAAAGATGAGCTGCGTTCTTTGTCTTGAAAGTGTTTCTTGCTCTGTGGATCTGAAAAATAGGGCAGCTGGCCTAGTACTGTCGGGCCGCACCAGAAAAACTGTGGAGCTTCTGAATCACGTGTAATTATTCTCAGAATCCCATCTTCCTTCCTGTGTGCCAGGCCACGACTTAAATTAGTGAGAAGCACAAGTAAATCCTTTGGCATTGCCAAATAACCATCTAAGTAGTGCCAAACAGAATTTGGATACTAAGTTAGCCTGACAGTTTGCTAAGTATTTCCCCCGCTGAATTTGGGGTTGTCAGAGAAGACTGGTTATTTTTTTCTTTAAATCTAGGGTCCAGTCTGAGAATGTGGAACAGCAAAGACTTGGATTGGAGAGCTAGCAATATAGTCATTACAGAAGAAGTCTTATAAGGGCCATTTGGATATATTAGCTCCCCCAGAAGGCGGCACGGCTACTGTTTTGTTATTGTCATTAGCCGTGAATTACCCCAAAGCATAGCCAGTGTAACTGAAAAATGTTAAGTTTTTCTCAGAAAAAGCAGTACCCACTTCAGGAAGAACAAGCTCTGTTGCTTGGGGTGCCTTTGCTGACAGGGCAGAAGTGGAGCCAAGGGTTTTTTGGTTTTCGTTTTTTGTGGTGTTTGGCTGGAGTAGAGTGGATATTGTCTAAAAGTTTTCCATCTTGCCAGGCTGCCCATTTCCTGGTCCTTAGCTAGACATAGCAGCCTTTCTTTGGCTTTTTTTAAAAATTTTTTTTAATCCATGCCCATTGGTGTTTCTGGGTTGCCAGCTTCTCCAGTGTGTGACCCAAGATACGGGAGACAAAAAGAAAACTCAGTGACTCACTCACTGCCGTGTCGTGGCCTGGGTTCCCAGGTCCCCACGTAGCCTTCCTTGCTCCATCCACTTTCACAGTCTTCTTATATTTGTCTTGCAAATAACGTCTAGGCTTTCTAGCCACACTTAGCAGGAGGAATCGAGAGAAAAGCACATACTCCCTTTTGGTCTTGTAGTATTTTTCTATCAATTACATGGGAATTTCACTGGAGGCGAGAAACATAGCATCAATTTCAGGTGTCTCTAGAGACATACAGAGTGACCTGCGCCAGGGTTTTCTCCAGTGGAAACGCTGTATCCGGTTCATTTTTAAAAATCGACTTTACTGGGGTTTGAGATTCATACAATAATGGATACTTTACATACAATAAAATGCACTCATTTAAGATTAGTTTCATGAGTTTTAACAAATGTTTACACCTGTGTAGCTATTACCACCACCAAATATAGAACATTTCCCTGACCCCTCCAATCTCCCTGTGCCTCGTTGTAGCTGAGACACCCCTAATCCCTGCCCCAGGCAAGCATTCATCTGATTTCTCTTGCTTTGGCTTGGTTTTTGCCTTCATATAAATGAACGTCTAAATAAACGAAATAACAGAGTATGTGCTCTTGGGTCTCCTTCATTCAGCAACGTAGTCCTGATATCCATCCACATTCTGTGTGTTAGTAGCTCGTCCTTTTGGACTGGTGAATGCTATTCCATTGTATGACTGTACCTCAGTTTGTTTGTCCATTCTCCCCTGAGCGGACATTTGTGTTGTTTTCTTTTTGTGCTGTTATGAATATGGTGCTTTAAACATTCATGTTCAAGCCTCGTAGATGTATACCTTTATCTCTTTTGAATAGCTAGGAGTAGAGTGGCTGGCTCATTCGGTAAGTGTATGTTTAACTTAACAGCCAAACTGAATTCCCAAGCAGCTGCCCAATTTTGCATTCCCAACAGCAGCGCATGAGAATTCTGATGGCTTCGTATCCTTGGGGTCTGGCTCTGGTCCCAGCACTGCTGAGAATCCCTCTGAAGCCAGCGTGGTTCCAGTGCTCAGCTCAGCCAAAGGTACCACGTACTAAAACAAGTGCACACGAACACCATCTCACTCCTCATATTCCCACGCACTGGAGACCTGGGCTAGGACAGGCTATTGGATCTGCCCCGCACATGCCAAGAGCCACTCTTCCCATTTGACTTTTAAAATCTCGGTTTTCAATCCCACAATTCTTTCTCAAGTCTACTTAGTCGTCATGGGGGCATCTTCCCTGAGATAAAACTCACACTATCAAGTTTCACTTAAAAGCTTAGCCTAAAAGAGATGTAGACCTCATTTGGAGGGGTGAGGGTAGTGAAGAAAAGCAGAGCTATCTGATGTCAGTAACCTGCACAGAGAAAAATAAGGAAGATAATTTTGTAGCTGTTTTAATTCAAATAGACCTTGAGAGGCTTTGTAAGCTACTTACCTTCAAAACGTGGTGTGCCTCATGGAGGTTACTAATACAAATACAAAATCTATTTTTCTATTACAAATGAGAAAAAAGGGAGCTAGGTGCAGTGGCTCATAGCATTTTGGGAGGCTGAGGCAGAAGGATCGTTTGAGCATGGGAGATGAAGACCAGCCAGGGCAACATAGTGAGACCCCATCTCTACAAGTAATTTTTTAAAAAATAATAGCTAGGCGACCGGGTGCAGTGGCTCATGCCTGTAGTCCTAGCACTCTGGGAGGCCAAGGTGGGCAGATCACCTGAGGTCAGGAGTTCAAGACCAGCCTGGCCAACATGGTGAAACCCCATCTCTACTA
>NW_012118487.1:2972370-2983162 GCF_000951035.1 Colobus angolensis palliatus | reverse complement strand
AGCAGGGCAGGGTTTGGGATGGTGAGATGCCTTCTCAGGGCATACCGTTTCCCAGAAAGACGACATTCTTACAGCGTGTGACATTTATTATTTTTGCCAGGATTTTGTAGAAAATATAAATCTGGCAAGAAGAAAATTTACCTGGTGGATTTCCAAGTGAATCAAGAGCCGATTCCCAGGCATCTTTGCGGCGTCGTTAAGGCGTGGCCCCCAGTCCTCTTGGAGCTGGGCATGGCTAAGCAGGTCTGGGAGGCAGAATTCAGAGGTGGCCCCCAAATCCATGGCCCCTGGTGGGCATTCCTGGGGTGCTTGCCTCCCCCTGCAAGTGGGCAGGACGTGTCAGTATGATGGGATCTCCCTCCCTGGATCAGGGTAGAGGCTGTATGGCAGAAATGAAGAGGCTTTGCAGATGTAACTAAGGTCTCTAATCAATTGACTTTGAGTTAATTTTTTAAAGAGGAAACGATCCTAAGTGAGCTTGACCTGATCAGGTGAACTTTTTAAAAGAGTCCAGGCCTTCCTGGAAGGAAGCAGGTGTTTGAAGTGAGGAAGATCCTTCTGCTGAGCTTCGAGAAGCAAATTGCCTCATTGTGAACTGCCTGTGTGGGGCCAGGTGGCAAGGGTGAGGTCAACCTGCAGATGCTACGATGGGCCCTGTCCAACAGCCGTCAAAGAACAGAGGGACTTCAGTCCCACACTACAAGGAAATGAATTCTGCCAATAACCTTTATGAGCTTGGAAACAGTTTATTTTGGAGTCAAACCTCCAGATAAGAATACAGTCCCAAGGCCAGGCACAGTGGCTCACCTCTACAGGTTCCAGGCACAGTGGCCACCCCTGTAGGGCCCGGGCACAGTGGCCACCCCTGTAGGGCCCGGGCACAGTAGCCACCCCTGTAGGACCCAGGCTCAGTGGTCACCCCTGTAGAATATGTAAGTCTGGCAAGAAGAAAACTCATTTGGTGAATTTCCAAGTGAATCAAGAGCTGATTCACAGGCTTTTGGGAGGCAGAGGTGAGAGGATTACTTGAGACCAGGAGTTCAAGACCAGCCTGGACAACATAATGAGACTCCTTCTCTACAACACACACACACACACACACACACACACAGAGAGAGAGAGAGAGAGAGAGAGAGAGAGAGCCCAGCCAGTACCTTGATTTTAGTTTGGTGAGACTGAACAGAGGATCCAGCTAAACCATGCCTGGACTTCAGGCCACAAAAACTGTCAGAGGCTAAATTTGTTTTAAGTTTGTGGGGTAAATCATCACCCATCACTAGAAAATGAAACACAGCAAGGATCTTTCAGTGCTAGCATTCCCCCAGCTCTCTGCAGAAACTGTCTGCACCTTGACCTCACAGCACTAGCACATAGGAGGGCAGGGAATCCAACCTCTCATGAGCTCCAAGGATCTGATGGAGACCACAGAGGATCCCGCGGGAAGTAAAGGAGCCTTAAAGCAGGACAGACCTGACTGCCTATTAAGTCCTAAATCATGTATCCCATACGCATATTTTATCTTCACAACTGCTCTGCAAGGATGGAAATGAGGTTAGTTATGATAACCATTTTAGAAGAAAACTGAGGTTAACTAAAATGCCCAAGGTCATGTAGCGAATGAGTGAAGTCAGGATTCACAGCTTGACCTTGCTGACTCCAAAGCCCTTGAACTTTGCAGGTTACAGTGCTGCTTCCATTTCTCTCCTCCACTTTGTCTCGGAGTCCCTGGCCACACCATGCTCTACCCCGGAGTCCCTGTACCCAACCCTGCTGTGTGCCTGTGTAGTTACTCCTTGCCTAGAGCTATGTTTGTGGCCAGAACTGTCCTTTCTAGAACTCTTGCTCCTGTTCTTTTGCTGATACCCACACCCAGCACCATGTGGTAAGCCCAGCTCAGCTCCCTCAGCTGTAGCAGCTGTTGCTTCTTTACTTTCTGCATCCTAAGGTGACAGATAAATAAGAAAAGAATGGTATTGAATAGAAAATCAAGAAGAAAAGTACAAAAATATGATGTTTTAAATTTGTTGCCAAGCAATTCAGAGATTTAGTTAACAAATCAGTATACGCATCGAAGAATAGGGACCTGCCAATTTTCAACCAAAGTTGACTCTCCAACCTATAGTTGACCCTTAAACAGCAGAGAGATGAGGGACACTGACTCCCACACAGTGAAAAATCCACATATAACTTTTTTTTTTTTTGAGATGGAGTTTCACTCTTATTGCCTAGGTTAGTGTGTAATGGCACGATCACGGCTCACCAAAACCTCTGCCTCCCAGGTTCAAGTGATTCTCCTGCCCCAGCCTCCCAAGTAGCTGGGATTACAAGCATGTGCTGCCACACTCAGGTAGTTTTGTATTTTTAGTAGAGACAGGGTTTCTCCAGGTTGGTCAGGCTGGTCTGGAACTCCCAACATCAGGTGATCCGCCTGCCTCGGCCTCCCAAAGTGCGGGACTTACAGGTGTGAGCCACCGCGCCTGGCCAAAATCCACATAGAACTTTTTGACTCCCCAAACTTAAACATGAATAGCCTACTGTTGACTAGAAGCCTTACTGAGAACATAAACCATTGATTAACCCATATTTTTTGTTATACATATTATATACTATATTCTTACAATAATATAAGCTAGAGAAAAGAAACTATTAAGAAAATCATGAGAAAGAGAAAATACATTTACTGTCCATTAAGTGGAAGTCGATCATCTGAAAGGTCTTCATCCTTGTCATCTTCATATTGAGTGGGGTGAGGAGGAGGAGGAAGATGAGGGAATGGTCTTGCTGTCTCAGGGGTGGCAGAGGCAGAAGAGAATCCATGTGTAAGGCCCCGTGCAGTTCAAACCCATGTGGTTTAAGGTTGGTGTTTAGTGCCATGGTTTGAGTATGTCCCAGCTGACACTCATGTTGAAATTTGACTCCCAAGGTGGTGGTGTTGGGAAGTGGGAAGGTGTTGGGTTAGGGGGTAGACCCCTCATGAATAGATTACGTCCTCTCTTGGGAATAAGTGAGTTTTCACTCTTGCAGGACTGAGTTAGTTTCTGAAAGGTGGATTGTTATAAAGTGAGCTGCACCTCTCGTGCCTGTCTCTTTTGCACACACCATGAGTTGAACAGCATGAGGCCCTCACTAGATGTGCTGCTCAGTCTTGGACTTCCTAGCTTCTAGAATCGTGCATGAGCCAAATACATTTCTTTTCTTTTCTTTTTTTTGAGACAGAGTCTCGCTGTTGTTGCCCAGGCTAGAGTGCAATGGCATAATCTCGGCTCACTGCAACCTCCGCCTCCTGGGTTCCAGCAATTCTCCTGTCTCAGCCTCCCAAGTAGCTGGGATTACAGGTGCCCACCACCATGCCCAGCTAATTTTTGTGTTTTTAGTAGAGATGGAGTTTCACTATGTTGGCCAGGCTGGTCTTGAACTCCTGACCTCAGGTGATCCACCTGCCTCGGCCTCCCAAAGTGCTGGGATTACAGGCATTAGCCACCATGCCCGGCCAATTTCTTTTCTTTTTAAATTACTCAGTGTCAAGTATTCTGTTACAGCAACACAAAGCAAATTAAGACAATAGCTTTCCCACGCTATCCTGGGACTAGGTTAACTTCCTTTAATTCATTAATTTTTAAGTTCTAATAAAATTTTTACCTATTTATCATGCGCACAATATGTTTTCAAACATATGGTTTTGAAATATATATACATTGTGGAATGGTTTGATTGAGCTAATTAACATGTATTACTTCACATATGTATCATTTTTTGTGGTAAGAACACTTAAAATGTACTGTCTTAGCAATTTTTAAGAACACAATACATTATTATTAACTATAGTCACCATATTGCACAATAAATCTCTTGAACTTACTCCTCTTTGGCTCTCCTTTAAGTTGGTTTATTTTAAAGGTGTAGTGACATATAGTTCTCTGGCCATCTTGAAGGCAGCCATTAGAAAACAGGGTCTCGGCTGGGCACGCCTGTAATCCCAGCACTTTGGGAGGCCAAGGTGGGCAGATCCCTTGAGGTCAGGAGTTTGAGACCAGCCTGGCCAACATGGTGAGACCCTGTCTCCGCTAAAAATACAAAAAATTAGCGGGGTGTGGTGGCGTGCACCTATAATCCCAACTAGTTGGGAGGCTGAGGTGGGAGAATTCCCTGAACCTGGGAGGCAGAGGTTGCAGTGAGCCGAGATAGCACCACTGCACTGCAGCCTGGGCAAAAGAGCGAGACTCTGTCTCAAAAGAAAACAGGAGGGGAGGGGAGGGGAGAAGAGGGAAGGGGAGGGAAAAGACGAGGTCCCTCACATTGATTCAGACGGTTCATAAGGATCGGAGATGATCTGCTCTTCTGCTCTTTTGTCCAGCCCCTCTAAAGGAAGGGCCATTCTGCGGCCTGATCCTTTCTGACCTTCTACCTACTTGGCTAATGCTCCCTACGCGGGCTGCTCACAAGGCCGGAACTCTAAGAACCTGATGTGAGTTGTACTCTCAGGTGTTTTACAGGCGTCTGCTGTCTGCTAGACCCTGGTACAGGCTTTGGCTTGTGTTTGTAATTTAGTGTCCTTTTGGGGAAGCGTGTAGTAGGGGACTAGTGAAAAGAGGAAAGCAGTGGGAATCAGAAACATCTGGATTCATGTTCCAGCTCCACCACTTACAGCCGGGTGACCTTAGGCGTGTTCTTTAACCTCTGGGCATTCATTTCCTCAGTTATAAAATTGGGCTAATAATACTTTGTAAGACTCCAGTGAGAATTAAGGGAGATGATGTTCATAAAGTGCTTGGCATGGAGAAGAGTAACTACGATGACAAACGTGTGGCAAAACGATGTTAGCCGACATGCCCTCATCACCCGCATGCCCTCTTCCTTCTACTCTTCTTCCTACTCCCACGCTGCCAATTTGGCTTTTAGGCATGAGACCTTCATGTCCCCCAGGAGAACTGTCTCAGCAGAACTAGAGGACAAGGGCATTCAGTTATTGGGTTTCATGTGTAACAGCCAGGTGTGACACAGAAAGATAACGCAGACCTAATTCTACCCACCCCTGCCCAGCCTGCCTCAGCAAACAGGCTCCAAGCAGGAGAGGGAGAGGACCTGGGGACAGGAGCACTGGAGTGAGTCACTGGTGTGGGCCTCAGAGCTCAGTCCACTCTGAATGGACTGAGCTTGACCTGACTGACAAGTTTTCCACTAATAAGTCTCAGGTAACTTGACTTAAACAGAGAAAATTGCATTTCTGGGATGCTGGAGTTGGTGGATTGAGAAATGCGTGCTCACCATGCAAAGATTGTATCACCTCCTGAAGAGCAGGGATAACCTATAAAGATGTTAGACGCTGCTTTTTGGGCCATTTGCTGCCAAGAGTGGGCAAGTTTGGTAATGCAGGAAACCGTGCTGCTTCCCTTCAGGAATAACGCAGGGGACTGGCTGGGAGCTCCTTGCCTTTGATAATGTTTTCAAAACTTTCCCATCATATTATGAGACTGGGTCTACCTTGACAGGTGAAGGAAGAAAATATGAGTTGCCAAGTTCAAGGCAAGACGCTCCTCTCGTCTGATCCGTGTAAGATGGGGGAAAATATCCCATTAGACTTTTGAGAATAGTAGCAATAATAATAATGGCTTTCATTTATTAAGCATTTATAAGTCTACACTTTTCTTTTCTTTTCTTTTCTTTTCTTTTCTTTTTTTGAGACAGTTTCCCCTTGTTGCCCAGGCTGGAGTATAGTGGTGCGATCTCGGCTCACTGCAACCTCTGCCTACTGGGTTCAAGAGATTCTCCTGCCTTAGCTTAGCAAGTAGCTGGGATTACAGGTGCCCGCCACCATGCCCAGCTAATTTTTTGTGTTTTTAGTAGGGACAGGTTTTACTATGTTGGCCAGGCTAGTCTCAAACTCCTGACCTCAGGCAATCTGCCCGCCTTGGCCTCCCAAAGTGCTGGGATTACAGGCATAAGCCACTGCGCCCAGCCACTGTCTACACTTTTTTTTTTTTTTCTTGAGACGGAGTTTCACTCTCATTGCCCAGGCTAGAGTGCAATGGTGTGATCTTGGCTCACTGCAACCTCTGTCCTCCTGGGTTCAAGCGATTCTCCTGCCTCAGCCTCCTGAGTAGCCAAGATTACAGGAGCCCACCACTGTGGCTGGCTAAGTTTTGTATTTTTTTAGTAGAGAAGGGGTTTCACCATGTTGGCCAGGCTGGTCTCGAACTGCTGACCTCAGGTAATCCACCTGCCTCGGCCTCCCAAAGTGCTGGGATTACAGGAGTGAGCCACTGCACCTGGCCCTGTCTACACTTTTTAATGAGTAAACAAATATCCATTCTTTCTTCCACTAATGAAATAAATTTAAGGGGATAAAAACCTATAATTGCCTCATTTTTTTAATCCCTGATGGACTAGAATCCTGAAAATAGGTGTGCTGAACTGAACCTTTGAGTGAGTGTACACCCAGGCATATGCAAACGCATGCACACGTGCACACGCATGAGCATGTACACGCCAAGTCAGCCCACTGCCCCTCCTGGCCCTGCCAGCCTCTGCCAGCACACCCCTCTGTGCAGCCCCCATCAGCCCTCTCCTTCCTCACAGGACATGGTTCTTACACTTGGGTTAAAGGAGGTCTACAGCAAACTCATGTTCAAATGGCAGCTTAGTCTCTTTATATGCACAATCCTATTTCAAAGCAATCTAAGAAATAGAAAGAATTGCTTTCTCTCTCATCTGTGATATTTGCCTCCTTCTGGAACGTACCTTTGCCCAACAAATTATCTAACATAAGTTAGCTCTGATAAGCTGCTAACTTTAGCAAGAGAAAAAGCTCATATTGAAGACTTCAGGTGTGAGTTTTTGAAAAAATTATTCATATTGACTACTTGGAAACTAAAACTATGTCCTTGCTGAAACTTTAGACAAATGCTCCTTGTTGACAAACAAGGATGTGCTTGAGCTGAAGGTGATGTGACTGGCGTATTTATCAGGGAGGCAGTGGCACTGCAACACCGCAGAGGACAGCGGCAGCTGCCTCAGGCTTTTCCTTGCAGGTTGTGTCTTTGGTTACTTTTGCTGGAATAGTTCTAATACTGACCTTTTAGTTACAACTAGAAAATACACTGCTTTAACCTCCTCTCTGTCAGCAGCTGAGCTGGAGAGAGCTGAGCAGCTCGGTGTCCAGACGGTGAATTAAAAGAGCACACCAAGACGAAAGTGACGGTCGAGGCTTTCATCACCTCCTGCGGTGGCATAAGCAGGAGGCAAGCGGCGAGAGTGTCGCCTCCTCCACATTTTATTTTTCCCCCCAGAACAGCACCAGGAGCAGGTCAGATGGATCAATAGGGGTCATCTCACCACTGAGGCAACCGACCCCAGCCAAAGGCTCTTGCAGATTTGTTGGGGAGGAAGAGGAGGGTGGAGGACTAGGGGTGTTAAAAAACTGAATGCTGAGTCAGAGTGATGAAAAATGTCTTCGTGGCCCCCAACAGCACGGTGTCAGTAGAGATCCCAAGAAAGACCTCAGCTCATGGTCTGCAGATAAGGAAGTCTCTGAGTTGTGTGTCTGAGCTAGAAATGCGGATACGTGCAGCGTCACGGCTGGCCGGGGGACCCATACTGTGGGTCGAGTCTGGGGTGAGGAGGGCAGCTCTCCCCGCCCAGGCCTACCAGGAAAAGCCTTTGGAATTGCCGAGGGTTGGGCCTGAAAAATCACATATAAGATTTTGGCTTCCCGGCCCTTTGGCCAGATGCCTTACTCCTCAGCTTGACTCTCTTGGGTTGTAGAACCCAAGATGTAACTGGGTGTGGAAAGAGACTCATGACACCACACAAAGGAATCCAGAATCCAGAATGCCTTACTGAGTATCATTCTGAAACCACCTTTGCAAAAATTATAACTGAGAAAATTACAACAGTGAAAGAGATCTGACCTAACCGACTCCATCTTGCTTCTGACCTCCAGGCTGCCCTTGTTCATTCCCGGGCATAGGCTGAACTGACTTTGAGAGGAGTTTAGTTTATGGTTTGATGATAACATGATAACAGCCCTTTCCCAAAATAAGCCCCCCTCTTGCCTGGGGACTAAAGTGTCCTTACAGGACTAATACATTAGCCACGAGATTAGAAATGATGGTTTAGGAGTCATTGTTGAAAACCCTCAGGTCAGTGCTTAAGATATTTTGCAGACCCTGCATTCCAGTGCACCAGCTGGCACCACCCAGGTTGATAAACTAGCTCATCAGATCTTGTGGCCACCTTCCAGGAACTGACTCAACTCAAGAGGACAGCGTGGACCCCTATGATTTCATTTGTGAGTCAACCAATTAGCACTCCCCAATATCTGATTCCCTACCCACCAAATTATCCTTCAAAACTCTGATCCCCAGTTTTCGGGGAGACTGATTTGAGTAATAATAAAACTCTGGTCTCCCCTAGAGCCAGCTCTGGGTGAATTAAACTCTCTCTCAATTGCAATTCCCCAGTCTTGATAAATCAGCTCTGTCTCGGCAGTGGACAAAAGGAACCAGTTGAGTGGTTACAATTCTGTGTCCTAGACACACATTTACTCATCTGTTGATTTTTTCCACAGATACTTCCTACAATAGAAGTGTTTCCCAAAACAAGTGTTTCCCATCTGATCTTGATCTTTTTTACAAATACGATATTTTTCCTTAAAAAATAGGCTGGGAGATCTCTCAAGATGGCTGAATAGGAACAGCGGCAGTCTGCAGCTCCCAGCGAGATCAATGCAGAAGGCGGGCAATTTTTGCATGTCCAATTGAGGTAGGCAGCTCATCTCACTGGGACTAGTTAGACAGTGGGTGCAGCCCACAGAGGGTGAGCCAAAGCAGGATGGGGCGTTGCTTCACCCCAGAAGTGCAAAGGGTTGGGGAACTCCCCGTTCTAGCCAAGGGAAGCTGTGAGGCACTGTGCTGTGAGGGACAGTGCACTCTGCCCCCGATTCTACACTTTCCCATGGTCTTTGCAACCTGTGAACCAGGAGATTCCCTCCGTTACCTACGCCACCAGGGCCCTGCTTTTCAAGCACAAAACTGGGCGGCTGTTTTGGCAGACACGGAGCTAGCTGCAGGAGTGTTTTTTCTTGCCCCAGTGGTTCCTGGAATGCCAGCGAGACAGAGCCATTCCCTTCCTGGAAAGGGGACTGAAGCCAGGGAGCCAAGTGGTCTAGCTCAGCGGATCCCACCTCCACGGAGCCAGGCAAGCTCAGATCCACTGGCTTGAAATTCTACCTGCCAGCACAGCAGTCTAAAGTTGACCTGGCATGTTGGAGCTTGGTGGGGAGAGGGGCGTCTGCCATTACTGAGGCTTGAGTAGGCGATTTTCCCCTCACAGTGTAAACAAATCTCGGGAAGTTCAAACTGGGAGGTGCACACCGCAGCTCGGCAAAGCCACTGTAGCCAGACTGCCTCTCTAGATTCCTCCTCTCTGGGCAGGGCATCTCTGAAAAAAAAAGGCAGCAGCCCCAGTCAGGGGCTTATAGATAAAACCCCCATCTCCCAGGGACAGAGCACCTGGGGGAAGTGGCGGTTGTGGGCGCAGCTTCAGGAGACTTAAACATCCATGCCTGACAGCCCTGAAGAGGGCAGCAGCTCTCCCAGCACAGTGTTTGAGCTCTGCTAAGGAACAGACTGCCTTCTCAAGTGGGTTCCTGGTCTCTGTGTCTCCTGACTGGGAGGCATCCCCCAGCAGGGGTCAACAACCACGTCATACAGGAGAGCTCCGGCTGGCATCTGGCAGGTGCCCCTCTGGGACCAAGCTTCCAGAGGAAGGAAAAGGCAGCAATCTTTGCTGTTCCGCAGCCTCCGCTGGTGATATCCAGGCAGTCTGGAGTGGACCTCCAGCAAACTCCAGCAGACCTGCAGCAGAGGGGCCTGACTATTAGAAGAAAAACTAACAAACAAAAAGGAAAAGCATCAACATCAACAAAAAGGACACCCACTCAGAAACCCCACCTGAAGGTCACCA
Organism: Colobus angolensis palliatus; assembly: GCF_000951035.1. NCBI lineage: Eukaryota > Metazoa > Chordata > Mammalia > Primates > Cercopithecidae > Colobus > Colobus angolensis. The sequence goes on along the minus strand of NW_012118487.1, from coordinate 2,973,199 downwards.
ATATAAAATACCAAAGGTAGATAACTCCATGAAGATGGGGAGAAACCAGCATGAAAAAGCTGAAAATTCCACAAACCAGAACTCCTCTTCTTCTCCAAAGGGTCACAACTCCTCATAAGCAAGGAAACAAAACTGGACAGAGAATAAGTTTGACAAATTGACAGAAGTAAGCTTCAGAAGGTAGGTAATAACAAACTCCTCTGAGCTGAAGGAGCATGTTCTAACCCATTGCAAGGAAGCTAAGAACCTTGAAAAAAGGTTAGAGGAATTGCTAACTAGAATAACCAGTTTAGAGAAGAACATAAATGACCTGATGGAGCTGAAAAACACAGCACGAGAACTTCGTGAAGCATATACAAGTATCAATAGCCTAATTGATCAAGTGGAAGAAAGGATATCAGAGATTGAAGATCAACTTAATGAAATAAAGCATGAAGACAAGATTAAAAAAAAAGAGTGAATAGGAATGAACAAAGCCTCCAAGAAATATAGGACTATGTGAAAAGACCAAACCTACATTTAATTGGTGTACCTGAAACTGATGGGGAGAATGGAAACAAGTTGGAAAACATTCTTCAGGATATTATTCAGGAGAACTTCCCCAACCTAGCAAAACAGGCCAACATTTGCATTCAGGAATACAGAGACCACCACAAAGATTCTCCTCGAGTAAAGCAACCCCAAGACATTTAATTGTCAGATTCACCATTGATGAAATGAAAGAAAAAATATTAAGGGCATCCAGAGAGAAAGGTTGGGTTACCCACAAAGGGAAGCCCCTCAGACTAACAGCAGATCTCTCTGCAGAAACCCTACAAGCCAGAAAGTT
>NW_012118487.1:2971217-2971570 GCF_000951035.1 Colobus angolensis palliatus | reverse complement strand
CTCTGATAAAACAGATTTTAAACCAACAAAGATCAAAAGAGACAAAGAAGGGCATTTCGTATTGGTAAAGGGATCAATGCAACAAGAAGAGCTAAGTATCCTAAATATTTATGCACCCAATACAGGAGTACCCAGATTCATAAAGCAAGTTCTTAGAGAACTACAAAGAGACTTAGACTCCCACATGATAATACTGGGAGACTTTAAGAGCCCACTGTCAATATCAGACAGATCAATGACACAGATAATTAACAAGGCTATCCAGGACTTGAACTCAGTTCTGGACCAAGCAAACCTAATAGACATCTACAGAACTCTCCACCCCAAATCAACAGAATATACATTCTTCTCAG
>NW_012118487.1:2968214-2970397 GCF_000951035.1 Colobus angolensis palliatus | reverse complement strand
CTACAGAACTCTCCACCCCAAATCAACAGAATATACATTCTTCTCAGCACCACATCACACTTATTCTAAAATTGACCACATAATTGGAAGTAAAACAGTACCCAGCAAATACAAAAGAACAGAAATTATAACAAACAGTCTCTCAGACCACAGTGCAATCAAATTAGAACCAGGATTAAGAAACTCACTCAAAACCACATAAGTTCGTGGAAATTAAACAACCTGCTCCTGAATGAGTACTGGGTAAATAACCAAATTAAGGGAGAAATAAATAAGTTCTTTGAAACCAATGAGAACAAAGACACAATGCACCAGAATCTCTGGGACACAGCTAAAGCAGTGTTTAGAGGAAAATATATAGCACTAAATGCCCAGAAGAGAAAGCAGAAAAGATCTAAAATTCACCCTAACTTCACAATTAAAAGAACTAGAGAAATGGCCGGGTGTGGTGGCTCACACCTGTAATCCCAGCAATTTAGGAGGCTGAGGCAGGTGGATCACCTGAGGTCAGGAGTTCTAGACAAGCCTGACCAACCTGGTGAAACTCCGTCTCTACTAAATACAAAAAATTAGCCGGATGTGGTGCCGCATGCCTGTGATCTCAGCTACTTGGGAAGCTGCAGCAGGAGAATTGCTTGAACTCAGGAGGGAGAAGTTGCATGAGTCGAGATTGAGCCATTACACTCCAGCCTGGGCAACAAGAGCAACACTCCATCTCAGAAAAAAAAAAAAAAAAGAACTATAGAAACAAGAGCAAACAAATTCAGGAGCTAGCAGAAGACAAGAAATAGCTAAGATTAGAGCAGACCTGAAGACGATAGAGACATGAAAAACCCTTCAAAAAGTCAATGAATTCAGGAGCTGTTTTTTTTTTTTTTAAAAAAAGATCAACAAAATAGATAGATCGCTAGCCAAACTAACAAAGAAAAGAGAGAAGAATCAAGTAGACACAATAAAAAATGATAAAGGGGATATCACCAATGATCCCACAGAAATACAAACTACCTTCAGAGAATACTATAAACACCTCTACACAAATAAGCTAGAAAATCTAGAAGAAATGGATAAATTCCTGGACACATACATCCTCACAAGTCTAAAATAGGAAGAAGTTGAATCCCTGAATAGACCAATAACAAGTTCTGAAATTGAGGCAGTAATTAATAGCCTACCAATCAAAAAAAGTCCAGGACCAGACGGATTCACAGCCAAATTCTACCAGAGGTACAAAGAGGAGCTGGTACCATTCCTTCTGAAACTATTCCAAACAATAGAAAAATAGAGACTCCTCCCTAACTCATTTTATGAGGCCAGCATCATCCTGATACCAAAACCTGGCAGAGAAACAACAAAAAAAAGAACATTTTAGGCCAATATCCCTGATGAATATTGATGCAAAAATCCTCAATAAAATACTGGCAAACCGAATCCAGCAGCACATCAAAAAGCTTATCCACCACAATCAAGTCAGCTTCATCCTTGGGATGCAACGCTGGTTCAACATATGCAAATCAATAGATGTAATCCATCCCATAAACAGAACCAATGACAAAAACCACATGACTATCTCAATAGATGCAGAAAAGGCCTTTGACAAAATTCAACACCCTTCATGCTAAAAACTCTCAATAAACTAGGTGTTGATGGAACGTATCTCAAATTATAAGAGCTATTTATGACAAACCCACAGCCAATATCATACTGAATGGGCAAAAACTAGAAGTATTCCATTTGAAAACTGGCACAATACAAGGATGCCCCCTCTCACAACTCCTGTTCAACATAGTATTAGAAGTTCTGGCCAGGAAAATCAGGCAAGAGAAACAAATAAAGGGTATTCAAATAGGAAAAAAGAAGTCAAATTGTCTCTGTTTGCAGATGACATGATTGTATATTTAGAAAACCCCTTTGTCTAACCCAAAATCTCCTTAAGCTGATAAACAGCTTCAGCAAAGTCTCAGGATACAAAATCAATGTGCAAAAATCACAAGCATTCTTATACATCAATAATAGTCAAGCAGAGCCAAATAATGAATGAACTCTCATTCACAATTACTACAAAGAGAATACAGTATCTAAGAATACAACTTACAAGGGATGTGAAGGACCTCTTCAAGGAGAACTACAAACCACTGCTCAAGGAAATAGGAGAGGACACAAACAATTGAAAAAACATTCCATGC
>NW_012118487.1:2962819-2963424 GCF_000951035.1 Colobus angolensis palliatus | reverse complement strand
GAATCTACAAAGAACTTCAACACATTTACAAGCAAAAAACAACCTCATCAAAAAGTGGTTGAACGATATGAACAGACACTTCTCAAAAGAAGACATGTATGCAGCCAACAAACATGAAAAAATGCTCATCATTGCCGGTCATTAGAGAAAAGCAAATCAAAACCACAATGGGATACCATCTCACACCAGTTAGAATGGCAATCATTAAAAAGTCAGGAAACAACAGATGCTGAAGAGGATGTAGAGAAATAGCGCTTTTACACTGTTGGTGGTAGTGTAAATTAGTTCAACCACTGTGGAAGACAGTGTGGCAATTCCTCAAGGATCTAGAACCAGAAATAACATTTGACCCAGCAATCCCATTACTGGGTATATACCCAAAGGATTACAAATCATTCTACTTTAAAGACACATGCACACATATGTTTATTGCAACACTGTTCACAATAGCAAATACTTGGAACCAACCCAAATGCCCATCAGTGATAGACTGGATAAAGAAGATGTGGCACATACATAACATGGAATACTATGCAGCCATAAAAAAAGGATGAGTTCATGTCCTTTGCAGGGACATGGATGAAGCTGGAAACCATCATTCTCAG
>NW_012118487.1:2922510-2962769 GCF_000951035.1 Colobus angolensis palliatus | reverse complement strand
AAAGGATGAGTTCATGTCCTTTGCAGGGACATGGATGAAGCTGGAAACCATCATTCTCAGCAAACTAACACAAGAACAGAAAACCAAACACCGCACGTTCTCGCTCATAAGTGGGAGTTGAACAATGAGAACACATGGACACAGGGAGGGGAATATCACACAGTGGGGCCTGTTAGGCAGTGGGGGGCTAGGGGAGTAATAGCATTAGGAGAAATACCTAATGTAGATGACGGGTTAATGGGTGCAGCAAACCACCATGGCACGTGTATACCTATGCAACAAACCTGCACTTTCTGCACATGTACCCCAGGATAAAGAAAAAAAGTAAAATACAGGATGGGCACGGTGGCTCATGCCTGTAATCCCATCACTTTGGGAGGCTAAGGCAGATGGATCACAAGGTCAGGAGTTCGAGACCAGCCTGGCCAATATGGTGAAACCCCACCTCTACTAAAAATACAAAAAAATTAGCCAGGTGTGGTGGCACAGGCCTGTAACCCTAGTTACTTGGGAAGCTGAGGCAAGAGGATTGCTTGAATCTGGGAAGCGGAGGTTGCAGTGAGCTGAGATCATGCCACCGCACTCCAGCCTGGGCAACAGAGTGAGACTCCGTCTCACCAAAAAAAAAAAAGTCTTTGAATTCAACTATGGCCTGTAGGCCCATGCTTCCAGATGTCCTTCCTGCCTTTCCAGGTCAAACTGTTACCAATGCCCTGGGTTCCTGTAATGTCCCATGTTAGAAATCAAGACAGATCACCAGCCATAGCAGCAAAGAGAAAGTTTATCTGAGCTTGTGCTCAAGGGAGCCAGCATTGAGAAAGTGCGAAGAATGGGCCGCTCCCCAAGATCAGCATGTGGGTTAGTTTTAGGGTCTCTGTAAAGGAAAGGGTTACATCAGGGCACATACAGGAGGGGCTTTTCTCATGCTTGCACTGTGTTCAACATGCTTCTTCATATGTCGTGCGTAGCCTTTGCGTTTTAAATCTCCAACTCTGAGTATGAGTTTTAGTCTTAAAATGAGGAAGGAGTAATTGTATGTTGGAGTTTAACTTTACATGTAGGGCTCTGTGGAAGTCCCCGGCTCCCCTGAAATAAGAGCTTGCAGTTAACTGCTCCTTGGGTCCTTTGTGGCTGACTGGCTGAGAGTTAGATAAGCTAGAGCTTGAGTGGGGGCCTCCTTACGCTTTTCCTCCAGACCGTCTTAAAGTAGGAAACCAACCTGTCTGCCTGTCTCAAAACTGATGTTAATATGTATTGATGTACATATTTGCCTGTAACTCCTGTCTCCCTAAAATGTATAAAACCAAACTGTAACCTGACCACCTCAGGCACACTTTCCTAGGTCCTAATGAGAGCTCCCTGGGTCATGGTGACTCATAATGGCTCAGAATAAACTTCATTAACACTAAGGAATGAATTCCAAGCATAAACCTTTCACCCCAGATCTGTTTCTTTCTACCACTTACTCCACCATTGTGATAGTTCTTCCTCTCCACACCCTACCGCTTTGTAAAAACCCAGCGGGGAAATCAGTGTTCTTTCCCAGAGCAAGGTCTAATCCAGGATCCCACATGGGTGTTAAGATCAGTCCCTAAAAAGCTGAGCTATGCTGGCTTAGCTTGGCCTGGTCCCTGTGCAGTCTGGGCGAAGCAGGATGTGCCATCTCCTTAAGACCTCCATTCCCCAGCCAGGGTGCTTGGGTCCAATTTAATTGAGTTGAACGTAGCCCTTACATTGACCTGCCTTGGGATTGACCAGAATCATGTGTAATTTTTTAAGCTCTTGAGTCACCAAGATTTCTCTTTTTTTTCTTTTCCTTTTTTTTTTTTTGTCAAAGTCTCGCTCTGTTGCCCACGCTGGAGGGCAGTGGTGTGATGTCAGCTCACTGCAGCCTCTGCCTTCCAGGTTCAAGCGATTCTCCTGCCTCAGCTTCAGAGTAGCTGGGATTACAGGCGTACGCCACCACGCCCAGCTAATTTTTGTATTTATAGTAGAGATGGGGTTTCACCATGTTGGCCAGGCTGCTCTTGAACTCCTGACCTCGTGATCTGCCCTCCTGGGCCTCCCAAAGTGCTGGGATTACAGGCGTGACCCACAGCTCCCAGTGAGTCACCCAGTTCTCTTTTGCTTTCCTTTTTGACAGATAAGTAGGTAGAGTTTAGGAGGCTGGCCAATTCATTATCTAGGATAAGGTAGAGTTTAGACTTCTCATTCTCTGGAATTTCCTTGGACTCAGTGTACTCCTGTTGACCTGGAATGAAAAGGAAGCTTCTTACCAGGTTGAGTATGGAAAAACTCAAAAATATTTTTCCTCAGCTTTCCCATAACACAGAATACTTCTGTGCCCAGATGTGTGAGGTTCCCCCCCGCACCAAGCAATTCTATGCAGCCGAGAGCAGCTGAGTGTCCTCTAATTCAATTCTGACGCCGTCCACCTGGAAACAGCGTCCGATCCCACAGGTCAAGGACTCAGTCCCCAAGACTGTCCTCCCCGCCCCACTTCTGACGATAATCAGAAGCCGCAGGTGGTTTCATCCGTGCTTCTGACTGACCTGCTACCAACTGGGGTTTGCACACCCCCTTGCTGGGCTCAATTAATTTGCTAGAGTGGCTCACAGGACTCAGGGAGGCACCTACATTAACAGATTCATTATAAGGAATATTACAGAGGATACAGGTGAAGATATGCATAGGGCGAGGTATGAGGACATTGGAGGGCAGCTTCCACGCCTCCCCGGGCACCACCCTGCAGGAGCCTCCATGTGTTCAGCTCTCCAGAAGTTCCTCAAACCCTGTCCTTCTGGGTTTTTATGGAAGCTTCGTTACATAGATACAATTAGTTCACTGTTAGCCATTGGTGGTCAACTTAACCTCAGCCTCTCTCTCTTCCCGGGAGGTTGGGGGTGGGGCTGGAGGTCCCAACTCTCTAATCTTGCCTTGGTCTTTCTTGTGACCAGCCCCTATACTGAAGCTACCTGGGTGCTGCCAGCCTTCAGTCAGCTCATTCACGTGCAAAAAGACAGCACTTCGGAGGTTCTAAGGGTTTTAGCTGTGTGCCAAGAGGCCATGGAAGACCAAATACATATTTTTCAGGATCATGTAGGTGTTCCTTGTTTGTCTCACCAACCATCTGACAGGTTCCTCAAGGGCCTGAGATGAGTCTCTTCGCTCTGTAGTCCCAGCACCTAGGACAATGCCTGCAAACAAATTGTAAGCACTCTATAAATGTTGAATGGAAACCTTAGCTATCTCAGGGATTGTCTGTACGTTTAGGGCTAACCCTGCTAACACGGCTGCCACAGTAACACAGGATATCTCTCTCCAGATGGCTTAGCGTGGTGGCTCAGAGCACAGAGTCCACAGTAAGACTCTCGAGTTCAAATCCTGACCCTGCCATTTCATAGCACACTGTGACCCTGGTCAGGTTACTTCAGTTTTCCCTCAGTGAATTGAGGATATCTCCTAAGATTGATAAGAGGATTGCATGAGTTCATGTTTAGAAACCACTCAGCATAGAGGCTGGCACAAAGCTGAGAGCTACTACCAAGTGTTGATAAGTACATAGAACAGTTTTCTTAGCGTTACTGACATCTTTAATGGTGTCAGACTGTGGGGGATATTTAGAATAATTTACATGGTTCTATAGTACTTTAACTTCTTAGACATCTTTCCTGCTGTTATCTCTTTAAAAATTCTCATATCACTTCTACTTTGAAGGAAGATTATTAAATGAATTTATGGGTGGTCACTGCTTTGGACTGAGCGCCTGCATCAGGCCCGCCAGACCACACCACACCAAACCAGAATGGAGTTCCTCACGCTAGGTGCCACATAATCAAACTGAACTTTGAATGGGTCAGTTTTCCGACAAAAACAGGAGATTCACAGGAGCCAATCAGAAGGGGCCTAGTTTCCCTGAGCCAGCATGGCAAAAAGTTCCCTCTGTTTTCACTCTGTAAGGAAAGTAACTTTGAAATGACCAATCCACTGTTTGTTCCCTGTTTCAGCCCCTTTTTGCCTATAAAGCTGTAAATGAAAGGCAACTGAGGTAGGTCCCAATCAATTTCGAAAGTTTATTTTGCCAAGGTTTAGGATGTGACTGTGGCACAACCTCAGGAGGTCCTGACAACATATGCTAAGGTGGGTGGGGCACAGCTTGGTTTTATGCTTTGCGGAGGCATGAGACATCAGCCAATACATGTAAGATGTATGTTGGTTTGGTCTGGAAAGCTGGGACAACTCAAAGTGGGGGTTTTCTGGTCACAGGTAGATTTAAAGATTTTCTGATTGGGGATTGGTTGAAAGAGTTATTAAATAGGAAGGATGTCTGGGTTACAATAAGGGGTTGTGGAGACCAAGGTTTTATCATACAGATGAAGCCTCTGGAAGACATGCTTCAGAGAGAATAGATTGTAAATGTTTCTTATCAGACTTAAAGAGTCTGTTCTATCCATAATTCCAAAAGGGAGGAAGGTATAATGAAGAATATTTGTTTTCCTCTTCCCATCATGGCCTGAATTAGTTTTTCAGGTTAACTTTGTAATGCCCTTCCAAGAGGAGGGGCCTGTTCAGACAGTGGGAGGCTCGGAATTTTATTTTTGGTTGCTCAGCCCATCAGAGCACCTGTCTATTTTTACGGAGATGTTGTCAAATTCATGAATTGCTAATTAATCCAATTAGATCTTTAAACTAAATTTGTTGTAATTTTGTCTTTTGACAATATTATTGTTTCTATTTTAGGGAAGCAGAAACTGGAGTTCAGATTGGGGAAGTGGCAGCTACCTAAGGGATCCCAGAGCTGTTATTAGCCAAACTACACAAAACCCAATGGAGAAAAGGTGGATGTGGGAGCTGGGGCAGGGAGGGGAGGATTCTGAGTTGAAATGAACTGTGATGGAAGTTTGTGAAAAATATTTTGTCTTTTTTTTTCCTTTTTGAGATGGAGTTTCACTCTCATCACCCAGGCTGGAGTGCACTGGCGTGATCTCCGTGATCTCTGCTTACTGCAGCCTCTGCCTCCTGGGTTCAGGGATTCTCCTGCCTCAACCTCCAAAGTAGCTGGGATTACAGGTGCCTGCCACCATGCCCAGCTAATTTTTTTTGTGTGTGTATATATATTCTGAGATTACAGGTGTGAGCCACCACGCCCAGCCTGTGAAAAATATTTCTTAGTTATAGTTTGCCTGTGAGTTTCACATGCTGAAAAACGAGGTGCCCAACAAACTCCAAAGAAAGTGCAGATGTCAGCTTGCAATTTTCTGGAATCTACTTGATACAATTTTTAATTATGCCTCTCTCCATGGAGGTTTCATAGTTGGTATCATTGCAGTGACATGAGGGACGTTTATATCAGGGCTTGAACATAAAGTAGATGGGCCTATGGCTCATAGATAAATGTTCACAACAAGCTTCCATCAGTGACTTGGTCGGCAGTGGTGGGGATTTAGGAGAAATTTATGAAGAGAATTGTAAGAGAGCAGTCAGGGTGGTAGGAATAATTACAGGAAAAGGATGCAAACCTTCTCGGAAGGCTGGGAGTTTGCATAGCTTCAGAAGAGAGTCTGGCCAAAGGCAGCTGAATTCTCTGAAGAGCTTAGGTTAGATAACAAGGGGATGTAAAGAAACTGATCTAGATAAGTTAGTTTACTTACGCCTCATGTGGGACTACTCTCTCCGGGAAGGGTGACCATGTTAATTACCAACAAGTGTGTTGACCCAAAGCCTTTGTCATTAGATCTGTACTAAATAAATGCCTGCAGCGCCAACTTGTCAGGGCCAGGGCTGCTGACTCCTTACAGCACCCTCTTCAGGGTCTGTGCACGGCCCAGTCCCCTAGCCCGCTCTTTCACTGGATACTGGTGACCTGGCAAGAATCCATAGAAATCATGTTAATATTTTAGTAGGATAACTTGAGGAACACAAATGTATTAGAATAGCCCTGGGTCTAGCCCATCTTTCTTTTTCACGAGCTCGTTGAACAAACCAAAATGTTACCAGAAAGGGGTCCCAATCCAGACCCCCAAGAGTGGGTTCTTGGATCTCATGCAAGAAAGAAATCAAGGTGAGTCTATCAAGTAAAGTCAAAACAAGTTTATTAAGAAAGTAAAGGGGCCAGGTGCGGTGGCTCAAGCCTGTAATCCCAGCACTTTGGGAGGCCAAGGAGGGCGGATCACAAGGTCAGGAGATCAAGACCATCCTGGCTAACACGGTAAAACCCTGTCTCTACTAAAAATACAAAAAAATTAGCCAGGCATGGTGGTGGGTGCCTATAGTCCCAGTCACTTGGGAGGCTGAGGCAGGAGAATGGTGTGAACCCGGGAGGTGGAGCTTGCAGTGAGCCATGATCATGCCCCTGCACTCCAGCCTGGGCAACAGAGCAACACTCCATCTCAAAAGAAAAAAGAAAGTAAAGGAATAGAGAATGGCTACTCCATAGGCAGAGCAGCAGCTTGAACTGCTTGACTAAGGATACTTATTGTTACGTCTTGATTATATGCTAAACAAGAGGTGGCTTATTCATGAATTTTCCAGGAAAGGGGGGGAACTGAGGGTTCCTCCCCTTTGTAGACCACGTAGGGCAACTTTCTGACATTGCCATGGCGTTTGCAAGCTGTCGTGGTGCTGGTGGCAGTGTCTTTTAGCAGCTAATGTATTATAACTAGCACCTCATGAGCAAGGAGGACGGCAAGAGGTCACTCTCGTCTCCGTCTTGGTTTTGGTGGGTTTAGCCGGCTTCTTCACCGCAACCTGTTTTATCATCAAGGTCTTTATGACCTGTGTCTTGTGCCAACCTCCTGTCTCATCCTGGGACTTAGAATGCCTCACCTCCTGGGAATGCAGCCCAGTAGGTCTCAGCCTCATTTTACCCAGCCCCTATCCAAGATGGAGTGGCTCTGGTTCAAACGCCTCTGACAAAAACACTGTTTGGTTCAACTATTTCAATGTTTCAATTCTGCTCTATATTTGAGGATGTGTCGGGGGCTGGACTGGGATAGGGAGAGAAGAAGGATAAATCAAGTTCCAATTTTGTATGATTTTTGTACTAATACTAGACATTCAAATAAAATATAAAGGATATTTAAATGGAGTGAACATCAGAGTGATATGCCTTGACAGTTCATAATGTCAATCTAAAGAAAAAAAAAAAAAACAGAAGTAGTGTTAATATAGAGTTTATTTGGTCCAGGGTGGACGACATCTGCCCGAGACACACTTCCCATTTGCCGTGGAGAGTGCTTTGTTCAGCCTTTGTTACAAGCAGATTTTTCATTGCTGTTTGTTTTGTTTTTGGGGGGTCAAACCACTTTGTTGAGGGGAAGGGGGTGGCAAAGCAGCAAGGACGATGAGATCTGATGTCCTTGGCTGGGAGCTCCCGGGATCTTCAGGTGCTGAAAGCTACAAGCAGATATTTGAAAGGCAAAGGGGACAAGCAGTGGGCTGATACAAAGTTGTATGACAGGAAGTCTCATTGGTTTACAGAAATAACATTAATGATTGGCTATACATTGTTAAGCTATAGTGTGTGGGTTATAGCGTCAAGTACATTATTATTAGGTTAATTTGTAGCTATTATGGCAACAGCAAGAAGTTTCGGAAGATGAATATATCACTCAAAGGGGAAGTACAACGTGATTGCTGGCTCATCTTAATGTCTCTCTGGGCCTCACGCAATGGCTCACGTCTATAATCCCAGCACTTTGGGGGGCTGAGGTGGGCAGATCACCTGAGGTCAGGAGTTCGAGACCAGCTTGTCCAACATGGCGAAACCCCATCTCTACTAAAAATACAAAAATTATCCAGGCATGGTGGCACGCCTGTAATCCCAGCTACTCGGGAGGCTGAGACAGGAGAATGGCTTGAATCCAGGAGGCAGAGGCTGCAGTGAGCCAAGATTGCACCACTGCACTCCAGCCTGGGTGACAGAGCAAGACTATCTCAAAAAAATTGTCTCTCTGGGCCTGATAATTTTAAAGGACTCACCTTCCTTGAATAAAAGCTATTTTCTTTCCTCATTTATAAAGACAAGATTTAAAAAATTTTTTTCAGACTACAAAGTTGATTAATAAAGTGACAGAAAATAAATTAGAAAGAACAAATCTGTCCATTAAGAGCAGATACTTTTTATTTATTTGTTTACTTACTTTTTTATTTGAGACAGAGTCTTGCTCTGAGCCCAGGCTGGAGTGCAGTCGGTCATGCGACCGTAGCTCACTGCAGCCTTTGATTACTGGGCTCAAGGGATCCTCCCAGCTCAGCCTCCCAAGTAGATGGGACTGCAGGCAGCACCTGGCTGATTTTTAAATTTTTTTTGTAGAGATAGGGTCTTGCTGTATTGGCCAGGCTGGTCTCAAACTCCTGGGCTCAAGCAATCTTCCTGCCCTAGCCTCCCAACGTGCTGGGATTACAGGTGTGAGCCACTGTGCCCAGCAAAAGCAGATTTTAAAATATTTACATCATTTTAATTTTTGTATCAGCCAGGTTTAGGGTAAACAGATTGTAGAGGCCAAGGGAAAACTTCTCCTTCACCCACTGAAGGTTCACTGAAAAATCGGCTGACAAAAGGCAGATTAATAGGAGAAAGGGCATATAAATGTATTAATATGTATGGGAGTCCTACAAAATATAAGAACTCAAAGAAATGGCCAGATGGTTGGCCTTTTTATACCGTCTCGAGGTTACGGAAAGACTGGGGCCTCAGAGCATGGCTACAAACAGGTTATGGTGGTAAATCAGTATCTAATGGCAAGACAGGTTATGGGAAGGAGAGAAGAGGAGGCCTGGCCTGCGAAGGTGGGTCTTGTTATGTAGCTGAAAGCTCGCAGGTGTCAACCCTCAGAGAGAACAGATGGAAATGTTTTCTTCCGCTGTTTAGAGGTGTCACTCTCAGTTAATCTTTTCTAGATCCAGACAAGGGAGAAACTCAAAGCCTGACTGTATCACTGCTGATCTTCCCGGCAGATGCAAATCTCCCCCACCAGAGACCTTTGCAGGGCTGCCCATGCTCGCAGGCCCTCTGAACAGCCATCTCAAAACATGTCAAAGAAGGGTACTTTGGGGTGAAAGATTTTGGTTTCTTTCAGGGTGATGAGTTAGACCACAGGTGGCATGCACACGCCAGACAAATCTGAACTGTTTCTCATTCCAGGGTCTTGAGCTCATCGCAGCGGGCAGGTAGCCATGGGGGGCGGGCAAGAAATGGGGAGGGCAGGTAGGAGCTCAGCGAGGTTCTGGTACCCGCTGCTTCTCTCTCTCACCCCCTGCTGTAATGTAACTAATTCTCACAGACTTATAAACAATAGAAACTCTCAACAGAAACCACTTGCAAATTTTATTTCTCAGTCCTTTCTGTTTGAACTGCATCAGCAACACTCTGGAGGCAAATGTTCAAAACAGAGACACAGCTGTATTGGCTGGAAACAGGGAACTATTTCTATATGGTGCTTTCGACTATATTATGTTCTGAAACAAAAAACATATTTTTAGCTTTTTAGTAGAATCATCAGTTAATTTTGAAAGCCTTAAAAATGGGGAAGGACCTTGGAGAACTTAAAGGTCAAAAAATTAAATACTATTGTAAACTGAAGTATGATGACATTTATAAATTGGGAAAGGAGTGCTTTCGTTCTCCTAAAGGGTTGCTGCCTGCAGGCAGCCATTCTGACAGGCTGGAAAGCGTAGCCTTGGGCCAGAAGCTGGAAACACACACTTCAAAAGAGGGGTAAAGGGAACAGGAATTTATGCTGAGCAGGCGGGTTAAGTATACATGTTCAACCGATTACAGGAGGAGCTATGCATATTCATGAAGAGGAGTCTCGTGCATGTGTAGTAGGCTAACATGCATGCAACATGTGTCCCATGCTCACTTTGGGGTGGAGACTTAACATTTAAATGCATTACAATCAGGCCTTATACATCAAAAGATAAAGCAGGGACACAGGCTCTCTGTGTGCAGTCTCTGAAGACTGGCCAGAACCACGCTGGGTTGGGGGTCTCTTATCAGGAGGGAAGCTGGTTAATTGTTATGTGGACACTGCAAAAGGATGGGGAAGCCTCAGGTAGTTGTTGATATCAGCACTGGAGTCTTTTGAAAGAGCAGGTTTTGGCTGGGTGCGGTGGCTCACGCCTGTAATCCTAGCACTTTGGGAGGCCAAGGCAGGCGGATTGCCTGAGCTCAGGAGTTCAAGACCAGCCTGGGCAACATGGTGAAAACCCATCTCTACTAAAAATACAAAAGAAATTAGCCGGGCGTGGTGGCATGTGCTTGTAGTCACAGCTACTCGGGAAGCTGAGGCAGGAGAATTGCTTGAACCTGGGAGGTGGTGGTTGCAGTGAGCCAAAATTGAACCACTGCATTCCAACCTGGATGATAGAGCAAGACTCCTCTCCAAAAAAAAAAAAAAAGGATAAGAAAAAAATATAAGGAAAGAGCTGGTTTCTGTTTAGTCCCTAGGGAAGAAAGCCTAAGGGGGTTAGCAAGGTGGGGGTGTGCAACAAGGTACGTCTGACCTCTGACCTCCCATCCCCTCACAGCCTAGAAATTAGTTTTCAAAGTTACGTGGGGAGTCCCTTGACCAAAATAATGTGAACCCAGAAAATCTGAGACAGGTCTCAGTTAATTTAGAAAGTTTATTTTTTCAAGGTTGGGGAACGCGCCCATGACACAGCTTCATGAAATCCTAACGACACATGCCCGAGGTGGTTGGGGCACAACTTGGTTTTATATGATTTAGGAAGACATGAGACCTCAGTCAATATTCATAAGAAGTACATTGCTTTGGTCTGGAAAGGCGGGACAGTTTTGAAACAAAACAGGAAGACTCAAGCGGGGAGGGAGGGAGCTTCCAGGTCACACAAAGGTGATAACAAACTGTAGCATTCTTTTGAGTTTCTAATGAGCCTTTCCAAAGGCGGCAATCAGATAGGCCTCTGTCTCCGTGAGCAGAGGGATAACTTTGAAGAAAATGGGAGGCAGGTTTGCCCTAAGCAGTTTCCAGCTTGAATTTTCCTTAGTGATTTTGGAGGCTCAAGGTATTTTCCTTTCACAATGGGATCCATTTAATCCGTTGTGGGGGGCTTAAGATTTTATTTTTATTTCTCACTATAAGTGAACATAGGATATGGAAATATAATAAACTCCCATAGAAGGCTGTTAGATTACAGATGTTTAACAGAGCACTAGGTTTTGTCTCGTCTCTGGCATCTCCCTTGCCACCACCTTCCAAGACTTCAAATCTCCATCACTTCTCCAGCATGGGGCCCTCCTTCCCCCATTCTCCACCTTCACTAGGCTCTTCTGCACTGGCCAGTTATATTCAGCTACTGAACAAAATCCCTAATCCCAAACTTTTTGGAGACATGGACTTGAGGCTTCCTCCTGTCTTCTTGTTTGGTGGCCCTACGATTAAACCTCTTTCTCTGCTGCAGGCGGTTGTCTTGATGTACTGATTTGATGCATGCATTGTAAATACTGCCTACAGGTACAAAGACGAGTCCTTCGCTACAGGATATATATATATATGGTCATTATCTTAAGCAAATTAATGCAGGAAGAGAAAATCAAATATGGCATGTTCTCACTGACAAGTGTGAGCTAAACGTTGGGTACTCATGGACATAAAGACGGCAACAACACTGGGGGCTCCTAGAGGGAGGAGAGAGGGAGGGGGCAAGGGTTGAAAAACTCACTGTTGGGAACTATGCTCACTATTCGGATGGCAGAATCAGTCACACTCCAAACCTCAGCATCATGCCATATACCCATGTGGCAAACCTGCACATGTGCCCCCAAATCTAAAATAAAAGTTGAAATTATATTTTTAAAAAGCATATATATGTACCTGGTTTTTGTCCCTGTTCCTGGCACAGAGTTCCTGGCACAGAGTTTCCTAAACCCTTGGAATTGCCTAAGTGATGGGAGTCTTTTTTTCTTGAGACAGAGTCTTGCTCTGTCACCCAGGCTGGAGTGCAGAGGTGTGATCTCGGCTCACTGCAACCTCTCCCAGGTTCAAGCGATTCTCCTGCCTCAGCCTCTTGAGTAGCTGGGATTACAGATGCCTGCCACAACGCCTGGCTAATTTATTTTTGTATTTTTAGTAGAGATGAAATTTCACTGTGTTGGCCAGGGTGGTCTTGAACCCCTGACCTCAAGTGATCCACCCGCCTCAGCCTCCCAAAGTGCTGGAATTACAGGTGTGAGCCACCGTGCCAGGACTGATGGGAGTCTTTTGTTATTCATAATGAATTCCTTTTGATCACATCTGCGTTTATGCTAATTAGGTGGTCTAGAGTGTGGCCCCTAGGTACTCAGGATGCGGCTGGTCATCAGAAAGACTAAATGTTTAAAAGGCTGGAATTTTCACTCTGCCCCTGACCTTTGCCTTATGCAAGGGAAAGGGGAAGCTGGAGGTTGAGCTGTATAGAAACTCCAGGCTGGTGAATACATGGGTTTTGGAAGGCTGGTGCCTGAGAGGCGGCAGGGCTGCTCCATGCCCCTCCCCCATGCCTGGTCCTATGCCTCTCTTCCATTTGGCTGTTCCTTAGTTGTATTGTTTATCTTAAGTTGGTAAATGTAAGTAAAGTGTGTTCCTGAGTTCTGTGACTCATTCTAACATGTTATGAAACCTGAGGAGGAAGCTGTCATGAAGGCATCCCCGCAGCATTAACAAGAATGAAACACGGTTATAATTCAGCATCTGTCAGGCTGCGCTCTGGCCCCTTCCTCATTGCTTAAAGTCTCATAGCACCTGCCACCGACCATTTGCATTCCCGTTATTCCTATAGACAGGACCTCTGACATTAGAATCATAAGACTTTTGAGAATTGCTTAAGATGTTTTTCTCAGACCCTGAATTCCAGCAAAGCAGCTGAAACCAACCACTGTGAAGACCCCCACAGAAGAACCAAATCCGTGTGAGAATACAGCTTCTTCATCTTCCTGTTCTATGACTTCACACCGCACTACTCAGCCAATCCACCATCTCCACACTTCTGCCCACTCCAAAACCCTTAAAAGCCCAAACCCAGGCAGGGCGTGGTAACTCAGGCCAGTAATCCCAGCACTTTGGGAGGCTGAGGCAGGCAAGTGGATTACAAGGTCAGGAGATGGAGACCATCCTGGCCAACATGGTGAAACCCCGTCTCTGCTAAAAATACAAAAAGTAGCTGGGTGTGGTAGCGTGTGTCTGTAGTCCCAGCTACTCGGGAGGCTGAGTCAGAAGAATCGCTTGAACCTGGGAGGCATAGATTGTAGTGTGCTCAGATCACACCACTGGACTCCAGCCTGGGAACAGAGTGAGACTCCGTCTCAAAAAAAAAAAAAAGAAAAGAAAAAAAAGCCCATGCCCCAGACTCCTTGGGGAGATGGATTTGAAGGTTTCCTCCTGTCTTCTTGTTTGCTGGCTCCACGATAATACCTCTTTCTCTGCGCAGCTGGGGGTCTGGTGTACGGACTTGATGCCTGCGTTGGGTGATGGACCTATTACAGTTTCAGCATGAACCCCTGAATTATAGCCAGTGGGTCAGAAGTACAGCGGCCAGGCCTTGCAACCAACATCTGAAGTTGTGGGGGTCTTGTGGGAACGAGCCCTTAACCTGTGGGGTCTGTGCTAACTCCAGGCAGACAGTATTAGAATTGAATGTAGGATATCCAGCTGGTGTCTGGAGAATCAGACAATTGATTGTTGGCATTGAGAAAACATTCCAGACACCACGAAAGTAGGAGAGAGAAGCAGATGAGAGTTTAAAGTCCAAACCTGAGTTAAAGAGAAATAATAAAAACTGCTGGCCAATGCAGTCTTCTCACTTGGTTCATGGGTAAGACAGAAAGGACTGTGACCTAGACGTCAGCAGCGTTTCTTCAGGTGTGATCCTAGGAACAATGGCATGGGGATCACCTGAAGTGCTTGTTAGACCCTGACGAAGATTCTCTCCCTCGCCGATCTCTAAGCCGGCACCTCTGAACTCTCTTCTCCACGAGGCTCTGACTTCTGGACTTCCTTGTTCACCTTTGCATTGTCCAATTATAGCCAGAAGCTTGCTAAGTCAGTTTAGCCAGAACGCCCCAACCTTGATATCTGATTGGGTTCCTCGTCCTCCACCAACCCCCAGGTGATGGCTGATCACTCTGGCCTTCAGCAAGAAGCCTGTTAGAGTCGATTTAGCTGGAATCCCCCTGTATCCTTGATGTCTCCTCTGATC
Source organism: Colobus angolensis palliatus (assembly GCF_000951035.1). NCBI lineage: Eukaryota > Metazoa > Chordata > Mammalia > Primates > Cercopithecidae > Colobus > Colobus angolensis. The sequence continues at coordinate 2,948,573 of NW_012118487.1, read as the reverse complement.
CTCCCGCCACCCCCACCAACTCCTCAACTATACCTTCCCACTCTTCCTTGTTGTATTTGGAGTAGAGCCTAATTTCTCGCCCCGAATGACTGCAAAACCCCATCGTGGCATTCTCTACAGCTAGTCGCAATCCTCCCCCTGAACAATGTCTGCCTTATCCTTCTTTATCAAGTGCCATGTACACTTTTTTTCTTTAACAACATGGAGATTCCTGAATCTCTGCATCTCTTTAACAACATGAAGAACCAGAATCCCAGAGTATGAAGACCTGGCATTGTCATTTTTAACATGATGACAATGATGTATGTTAAAGTTTGAGAATTATGGCCTGTCAAAATGAAGAGTTGCGGCCACGTGTGGTGGCTCATACCTGTAATCCCAGCACTTTGGGAGGCAGGAGGATATCGTGAACTAGGAGTTTGAAACTAGCTTGGACCAACATAGAAAGATCCTGTCTCTACAAAAAATTTTACAAAACTGGCAGGATGTGGTAGCACACACTTGTGGTGCCAGCTACCTGGGAGGCTAAGGTGGGAGGATAAGTTGAGTTTGGGAGGTTGAGGCTACAGTCATCTGTGATTGTGCTCCTGCATTCTAGCCTGGGTAACAGCAAGACTCTGTCTCAAAAAAAAAGTAGAGTTGTGAACAGTCTCTACACACTCAAAGTGCCTTTTACTTTTTTTTTTTTTGAGATGGAGTCTCACTCTATTGCCCAGGCTGGAATGCAATGGCATGATGTTGGCTCACTGCAACCTCTGCCTCTGGGTTCAAGTGATTCTCCTGCTTCAGCCTCCTGAGTAGCTGGGACTACAGGCACCCGCCACCATGCCTGGCTAATTTTTGTATTTTAGAAGAGGTGGGGTTTCACCATGTTGGCCAGGCTGGTCTGGAACTCCTGACCATCATGATCCTCCTGCCTCGGCCTCCCAAAGTGCTGGGATTACAGGCATGAGCCACTGTGCCCAGCTGCCTTTTATTCTTACATACAATATTAGAGCTGAAAGGGCCTGAGTCTTCAAATGTGGACAACAGAAGTTGTAATTTGGCCAAGATCACTTGATCAGTGGCCTGACAGTCTGGAATCCAAATATCCTAGGCCACACACCCACACGCCTACTGCATTTGACTTGAATCTGTTATCCATTACTTCTTAATCGTCTATGCAATGGACCCACAGACTTTCACACGTGAACGTTCGTTTTTTCTTGCTCTGGATCAACTGAAATTCACACAAACCTGAAAAGAAATGAATTAACTTGGAGTATTTATTTTATCTATGGAAAGTTCTGACATCTCACTGATAATGATGACACAATAATCGGCACAATGAACATGTTTTGTAAAAGGGTTTCTGAGGGACAGTTCAGTGCCATTTCTGGTCATGGCTGTTTCTCACTGCCTGAGTCTCACCAAGGAGGGAAATTTTTTGAGTTCAAGTTTATTTCAAGTGGTGAAATTTTATTTTAGTGGATTAGAGTATTGCTTCCCAAATGCGGTTTCAACCTGCAAAAGGTCAGATCCTGAGGAATGTGTGGGTGTGTGCATGTGTGATAAGCCTTTCCTTGGAATTATTATCCTTTTTTTTTTTTCCTTTTTGAGACGGAGTCTCGCTCCGTCTGTCACCCAGGCTGGAGTGCAGTGGCCGGATCTCAGCTCACTGCAAGCTCTGCCTCCCAGGTTCACACCATTCTCCTGCCTCAGCCTCTCGTGTAGCTGGGACTACAGGAACCCACCACAATGCCCGGCTAATCTTTTGTATTTTTAGTAGAGACGGGGTTTCACCATGTTAGCCAGATTGGTCTCGATCTCCTGACCTCATGATCCGCCCACCTCAGCCTCCCCAAGTGCTGGGATTACAGGCATGAGCCACCACGCCCAGTGTAATATCCTTTAATCTGGGATTATGTCCTTCCTTATTCTGGGGTTGAGAGGGAAATGAGGAGGTGGGAGTTAAAATGTCTTTCTTGTTATGAATAGTGGGTGACTGCTTTAAAAAACGTTATCTGGCAAAAATGAGCAATGGATTTTTTTCAAATCCATAAAATCAAAAGTTTGTAAACACAACTAAGTTATAACACATTATCTTTTTTTTTGAGACGGAGTCTCACTTTGTTGCCTAGGCTAGAGTGCAGTGGCGTGATCTCGGCTCACTGCAACCTCTGCCTCCCGGGTTCAAGCAATCCTCCTGCCTCAGCCTCTCGAGTAGCTGGGATTACACGTGCCCACCACCACGCCCAGCTAATTTTTGTATTTTTAGTAGAGACAGGGTTTCACTATGTTGGTCAGGCTGTCTCAAACTCCTGACCTTGCTATCTGCCCACCTCAGTCTTCCAAAGTGTTGGGATTACAGGCGTGAGCCACCGCCCCTGGCAACATTATTTTATCACTATGTTCCCACATACTGAATCTCATTTTAGCATAAAATCAATGTCCATACAGAAGAGCACACACCCAACATCGTCACCCTTAGTTCACGTCATTTCTATGATGGTCTCTTGATGCCCCGTCATTCTTCTTAGTCCCAGCATTTTCATGACCAAACGTGTGCCCCTCCAATTCAGACAACCTGTTTCTGACCACAGCCCCCATCATTTAGTGTTAGTGTTGCACTCCTCCCACAACAGTGGATCTTCACGTCCATCAGCACTGTCGGACCATGGATCACACGTCTCATTCCCTATTAGTCCCTTCTTTTCATTTCTCTGTCTATCCAGCTTAGAGTCCATGGTTCATGAATTCAGAAAATCATTTTGCAGTACTCCAAAATCTGTGGCTCCTCTGTCTTTTTAAAATCAGTGTGGACAAAAGCCCAAAGCTGGACAAAGCCAACACATGCGATATCCATGGCAGCACCCAAACAGCCGAGTGTCACCGGGTAGATTCACACAGCCGCACAGCCTGGAACCACTGCACATTTGTAATCGTTGGTTTCAACCAGGCCCCTACACATGGTCCAGCGTCCTTACTAATCTCTGGTCAACTCCCATTCGTGACAATGATTGTTTCAAGCCTGCCTTACTCTTCTAGCCCTCGATCTATCATCTCCCTAACTTTGAACAGAGTTCTGTCTTCTGCTTCAGAGAGAAAATACAGAAGTTACACTAAGGGAACTTCCTGCCACAAAACTACAAATTTAACTTCACACCAGCCCATTGAAAAAAAAAAAAAAGGTTCTTTGCCTCTTCACACCCCACCCCCAGCTATGCTAGAATTTACTGCTTGGGGTTCTTAGGAACCCTGTACTGTCAGTTACCTTTCCCTCTAGTATTTTCAGTCTTGATCTCCTAACTGGATCCCCAGCATCTGCATTAAACCTATTCAAATCTCTCACTTAAAAACAAAGCCTCCAAGTCTTTCAACTCACCTTCTCCTCCAGCTCCTTCCCTCTCTCCTGTGTGGAAGCTCCCGTGTATCTAACCTGTCCTTCATCATTATCTGGGGAAACCAGCCCCTGATATTTCACATAGGTTCTTTTCTATTTCCCTAAGTGTCAGCCGGTCTGAGAAATAAAGGGAAGGAATACAAAAGAGAGAAATTTTAAAGCTGGGTGTCCGGGGGAGACATCACATGTTGGCAGGTTCTGTGATGCTCCCTGAGTCGCAGAACCAGCAAGTTTTTATTAGCAATTTTCAAAAGGGAGGGAGTGTACGAATAGGGTGTGGGTCAGAGAGATCACATGCTTCAAGGGCGACAAAAGATTACAAGGCAGGAGGTCAGGGCGAGATCACAAGGTCAGGGCGAAACTAGAATCACTAATGAACTTCCATGTCCTGCTGTGCACGCATTGTCATTGATAAACATCTTAACAGGGTTCAAGAGCAGAGAACCAGTCTGACTAGAATTCGCCAGGCTGGAATTTCCTAATCCTAGCAAGCCTGCGGGGCGCTGCAGGAGACCAGGGCGTGTTTCATCCCTTATCTGCAACTGCATAAGGCAGACACCCCAGAGCGGCCATTTCAGAGGCCTCCTCTGGGAATACATTCTTTTCCCAGGGCTGTAAATTATTAATATTCCTTACTGGGGAAAGAATTCAGCGATATTTCTCTTACCCATTTTTGGTAATAAGAGAAATATGGCTCTGTCTTGCCCGGCCCACAGACTACAAGGTTATCTCCCTTGTTCCCTGAAAATCACTGTTACCCTGTTCTTAAGGTGCCCAGATTTCACCCTGTTCAAACACACATGCCCTACGAACAATTTGTGCAGTTAATGCAATCATCACAGGGTCCTGAGGCCACACACATCCTCAGCTTATGAAGATGATGGGACCAAGAGATCAAAACAAAGACAGGCATAGGAAACCACAAGAGTATTGACTGGGGAAGTGATAAATGTCCATGAAATCTTCACAATTTATGTTCCTCTGTCACGGCCTCAGCAGGTCCCTCCGTTTGGGGTCCCCGACTTCCCGCAACACTTCACAGCTGAGTTGCTGCCATTTTTTAACACCAAAACAACGTTGTGATGAAAAGCTCATATACAATTTTGTACACACATAGGTGTATGGGTAGGCTGGATTCCAAGAAATGGGGCTGCTAGTTCAAAGAGCAAAGAATTTAACAGGTATTGTCAGATTCCCCTCCACAGAGAATGTTACCTTGTCGTACTCCCACCCACCAGCAGGAGAGTATATGCTTCCCACATCTTGCCAACACAATCTGTTACCAAACTGGGGTTTTTGCCAGTCTGACAGACGACAGATGATGCTTTAATGTGCATTTCTCTTATTATGATGCAGATCAACCACTTTATTGAATTTAAGGGACATTTGGGTTTTCTTTTTTCTGTGAACTGTCTGTTCATGTCCTTGGCTCATTTTCCTATTGTGTTGCTGGTATTTTCCTTTGTATCTGAAACTTCTTTACTTAACAGGGAGACTAGAATAAGCCAGATTTTCCTCAGCACTTTATAGAACCATCGCTTTCATATGGCCTTAAAGAACTCATTCATGCTACTCTCTACTCCTCAGAAACAGAAGTCCCCTTTTCCTAATCAGGACTATTTTATTTAGTTTCTGATTTAAAAACGACCCACAACCCCACTTTCCTATATTCCTTTTCTAAGCATATGAAGCAAAAAGACAGCAAATTCCTCTGTCAAAATCCCAGCACCCAGAGAAGGCCATCAGTAAACATCAGCGGCTTGTTGTACAACCTCTTAGGTTGTTCTTCCCATTAGACACATTTAAAATTTATCTTGTGGAAAAAGTTTCAAATTCACAAATATGGTCACATTTAAGGCCTGAGATCTATGCAAACAAAGTATCTTCCTGGCACTGTGGTCATTTCAGGGTCAGGACCTTCTGCGAGGACTTGGGAAGCATAAGTGATCTGTCTGCCCTGTTCAGTAACTGCCACCACCTCAAAAAACTAGGCTAGAGTTCTGGTGCTTCCTCTTTGACTCTTCCAAATCATGCCTCTGATTAAAAACATTTTAACTTCCAATTAGTAGCACAACATCAAAAACAACAGCAACAAAAAACTCAAACACATTGGTAATTTTAAGTTTGAATGTTTATTTTGAAATAAAAATGGAAAATAACAAATTTGTACAAAATTGTCACACAGGAACACACTTTAATAAGATACCATTACATGCTATGTGTATTTAGAAAAGTTACAGATCTAGTAAGAAAAAAAAACAGTCATTGACAAATGCAAGTTCATTTTTTGAGCAACAAGAAATCTCCCGTGAAATGTCAGACTGAAAGCCAATGAGACTTGGTGAGTGACGGCTCAGCACCTGCTGAGGCCTGGAGCTTGCCTCCCAGGCTGGGTGCTCAGGTCTGGCCTGCAGCTGGATACCGTCTAGAGTCCTACGTGCCATGGTCTTTTTCTTTCAGTAAACAGTATAAAACATACGATTTTCCTTTGATTGTAAACTTCAACAGAAAATAACACGCTTAAGAATTGTGCTACAAAGAGTACTATGATTTTTATTGTAACTCACCACATTTAGAACATTTCTACTTCACAAGTTTCTGATTTGCTTCACCTTCTTACTTGGCAATGGTGCCCTGACGGCATCGTCCACACACACACCATTGTGTATGGAGAAGCAGAGTGCAGGCCCTTCCTGAAACCATGGTCCATGGCTCTGCCTTCACGGAACAGGCCGAGTCATGTCTCTGCTCAAGATCAAATCATCTGCTCGCAAGTTAGAGGCAGCTCAGCCCATCCATTTATTGCTTTCCTTATATTCCACTTTTTATTATTTAAGTTGTATTTTCATATGCCCCAATAGAATTTACTCACATTACCTGGCTAATAATCAACAGTTTGGGCTTTTTATATAACAGCTCTTCAGATAGATTGCTGGTATGTGAAGCTCACCTGATCTGCATAGGGACAAATCAGAAGGTATTTTTGCTGGTGGATCAGCTGCACTGTAGCACCTTACAGTTAAAACTCCACCCTCTAGGAATGTTATGTTTTAGTCTTAAAAGAGTCGTTTGCTCACACTTCCTCTCACATAAAATACCTAGTTTCTTTCTCAATATTAAACATTATTATTATTACTTTTTTTACAACAAGAGTGTTCAGGACAAACATCACAAAACCATAATCCCAGATAAATGGTCTAAAAATGCAGTTAGGTCATCTTTGTATATCAATACTAAACAAAAGGTTTGAACCTTTGACCATGCCCATAGATGCCTAAGTTCTTCCACGTCATCATTTCTATAGTTTGACAAAACTAGAATACACAGTCTTAAGTGGGGGGAATATCATAAAAATTCATTACTTCAATGTTTAACTTTTTCACGATTACTTGAAAATTCATAGCACAGCATCACTGCAACTTGCTAATCATGAAAGCTGTAAATTAACAATCACTGCCTCTCATAATGACTGCACCAGTATCCATTTTTATTTATTCCTAATTTAATTCAATTGCAGCTACCTGGCTGTAAGTTTGAGGTAGCTTCACAGTGGTTCCACCTGATGGAAGGAGTATGACTTAAAGTACCCTCTGCGGTATGAGACTAGGTCAAAATGAGAGGGAAATACAGTACCAAATATACCATCTTCTCACTTGGCATACAAACTGGAAAAAACCACCAACCAACCATTTCTTTAGTGATAAAAATACAGTTCTTTTGTGAGCATGGAAACAATACATGGAATCTGTTTCTTTGCATGAAAAGTAGCATCAAGGGAAACGGACTCAAATTCTGTTGCCACCTTTCGGTTAACCCGGGTAAGAATGTGCATAAATTCCAGCTTGTCGGCGTACTGCTTCAGCATGGCACAAAGCGACTGGATGAACCAGGAGCCATCCTTTGAATTTCGCCAAGAATAATAACCTAAAAGGCAAAATACAACGAAAATACCATGGATAGATGATTTTAGTTCATTCTATAAATTATTATGTAGTCATAAAGGCAAGAATAACCATAAACCCACAAGTCTTATTAGCCAAAGAAAAAAAAAAGACACCTTTGGTTTCAGAAGAAATGATGCTGAAGAAGGAAGAATGTGTGCTATGCGTACACCCCCTGCTTTCAGCAAAGACAGGGGCCAGGACCAGCTTCACGAACACTGAGTTATTCAAAGTTTTACTTTTTGGACTCCCCTTTCAATAGGCAAGAACAGCAAACACGCAGAAGATGCAAAAGTAAAGATGTATAAAAAGGATCATTGTTTAAGTAGCACAGTGTTCCAATCAGATTTCACCTTACTTTAATACTGACTTAGTCTAGAAATAAATTGCTTTGAGTGTCCTACTTGTCTACAGAGCATCTGAATAAAGTATAATAAACACACTACCAAGTAGTCAAAAGCTCTAAAAAGGGAAAATAGTGTATTTATCATATTTTGTTTTCTAGGTTAAATATTAGACCCATTGCTTTTAACTTAGAGGTACTTTGCTTGGAAAGATGGCTAGAGGATAAAATAAACCATATTGAGCATATTTTAAAATGCCACACTGCTTAAGAATACATTTACTTTTAAGTTTCCAAACTCTGACACCCTGAGTTAGTTGTGTAAGTAAATGGTGGCATAATCAACAACTATTTATTTAGATGATGACATGTGCAGCGGAACTGTAAAAAAGTGGAGGTTAACGGCATATTCATGTATCATTTTTTACTTTCTTTATTTTCTCCCACTCCACATCTATGCTCTTGTATACTAGTCATGTTTATCTTTTTTATCTACTACCTTTCAAATAATTCCTGAGAAACAGACCTCTCTTCTTCTATAAGATGCAGCGGAAGCTCTGACTTGGCCTCTGTTGCCACATAAGTCCAATGAATGACATCGTGCTAGTCTACTCTATGTATGCACATTTTTTCTTTTTTTTGAGACGGAGTCTCGCTCTGTCGCCCAGGCTGGAGTGCAGTGGTGCAATCTTGGCTCACTGCAACCTTTGTCTCCCAGGTTCAAGCAATTCTCCTGCCTCAGCCACCCAAGTAGCTGAGATTACAGGCGTGTGCCACCATACCCAGCTAATTTTTTTGTATTTTCAGTAGAGACGAGGTTTCACCATGTTGGCCAGGCTGGTTTTGAACTCCTGACCTCAAGTGATCTGCCTGCCTTGGCCTCCCAAAGCACTAGGATTACAGGCGTGAGTCACCGCGCCTGGCTATTTATGCATATTTTCTAGCCAAACTTTTGGCTAAAGATAACTTTTTGAGACTTCTCTTTGATGAAGGTTCCCTAAAATATAAACAAGTTTTGTTATCTTTAGGGATATCAAAATCTTGACAGTCTCTGAAACACACTCTTCATTGTGTAATTCTGATTAGTCACAGTGTAATTCATTTAAAATCCACATGTAACATTCATTATGTGTAACTTTCTCACCAGGTGCTGTGGAGTATGCATACAAGAAGTCGGCCTCCACTGGGATTTTATGACATGCCATGTCATCCTCAACACCACTGTCTGTCTCAATGCCACAGTCCAGTTCTGTACCACGGCAGGCCTGGGTGTTAGAAAATAAATATTTATTTATAAAAATTTGTGTGTGAACATGTAACTTATTCATAAAAACGTTATGTAAAAATGGATGTTAATTATGCTGAGCCTTTTTGATGTAAGTATAAAATTAAAATTTACTCTGTATCTTTTAAGTGGTAGTTTAAATAAATGAAAAATAACAATAGTTCATTAACTTCAGGAAAAAAACCACAAATCCTTTGGATAATTTACAACTGAGAAAAGTAACCCCTGCTTAATCGTCAACAACCAAATCACTCAGTTATACGTTACCTGAATAATGAAAAGTTTGGGTTTTCCAGTTAGACTTCTACAACAGTCCCCTCTGAAAAAGCTGGTGATTTTTTTCAGGTCAAGAGGTCCATCTGTTCCAAAAATTATTCCTTCTTCACCATGGCTCAGAAGCACACAAACAAAACTGCTCCTTTTGCTGTGATCTTCTTTAGAAACTGGAAAGACATTGCAAATAAAAGGAAAAAAAAATCCATGACTTTATTCAACAACTTCAGATATATTGTATGGGAACATGATGAAGAAACTGAGAATAAAACTGAGAGATCATCTAAATCTAACCTGGGGCACAGCAACACATCTCAAACCATTTTAGGAAGTTGGCATAAATAACTTTTTTTTAACTTCTTACTAAAGTATGTAAGATTAGGGTTACGCACAGTATAATCCCACAATTCTCATATTTTATTATACATGTAATTATTGCTAGACCATAATATAAAATTGTACAATGAAGTTCACTCTTCTAATTGTTTCTTCTTACCATCACGCATCAATTCCACAATTGCTTCACGTGTAAGATCGTTTTTATTCCTGACTTCATATTTCAAGTTTATGAATGTTTCCCTGAGGTTTGCTGCATCAACATCTGTACCAGACCGAGATGCCATTCCTTGGAACAGAAAGAATTACTTTTAATTGTATTGAAAACAAACAATAACTACTTTGAAATGAAATTAACTACCCAGCAATTCAAAAGTCCACAATAAATTCTTCCTTTTAAATGGTAAGAGAACTCTAACTACTTTGAGTTTGGTGACACAAAATCTCTTCAACTTTGTAGCTTGTAAGATATTTCATAATATAAGCTTATCAGTGTTATAGCCAAAATGATCTTTCACAGCTGTTTAGGCAGGTGAAAAACAGAAACAAATGTCTAACACTAGGGGCTTGGTTAGACAAGTTACACTCACTTATATAACGGGATATATTATGTTGTCATTTTCACAGATAAAATGTTGCCATGGGAAAATCATCATATTTAAAAAAAATAAAACTAGAAAACAATATGATCCTATAATACATACACACATCTGTCATACTCAGAGGAACTGCATGTCTCTGACTCTAATTTCCCAACAATTTTAAGATAGCATTACAACATTTATAGTGTCTTCAAGGAAAACCCCCAGACATTATTACGGTTCATCAGGTATTCTGCTACGGGTAATCTCTATCCTTCCAATCACCATGAGAGTTGTATTATAACTAGCTTCACTTGTGCAGATGTGGGACATGTAGCAGGGTTAACAAACCAGTCTAAAGTGACAAAGCTATGCTGGGCCTGTAGCCAGGGCTCCTGGGCTTTCTACCACTTCTTTAGAGAACCTTCCACATGAACGTACAGATTGACTGCATGATGCACTTAGATTTCAAAATGCTAAATATTGGCGGGAAACACCCCTCAGAATTGAGTAAATTTGATGGGTATGAAGACTAAATACAAAAAGTCTACACATATCTCCAAAACGTTGTTGATTATCTCAGCTGTGTGACAAGGTCACTGGCTTCTGGTGCTGTGTTGGCTGCCTTTTTATTTTTTATTTTATTTATTTTTTAGACAGGATCTCGCTCTGTGGCCCAGGCTACAGTACAGCAACCACAGCTCACTGCAGCCTCAACCTCCCGGATTCAAGCTATCTTCCCATCTCAGCTTTCTGAGTGGCTGGGACTATGGGTGCACACCACCACATCCTGCTACCCTTTTTTCTATTTTGTACAGATGGGATTTCCCTATGTTGTCAGATTGATCTTGAACTTTGGTGCTCAAGGATTCTCCTGCCTTGGCCTCCCAAAGTGTTGGGATTAGAGGGATTAGAGGCGTGAGCCACGGCGCCTGGCCCAACACCAGCCTGCCAGAGATCTCATGAGAACCCAATCTTTACATTGCAAGTGGGAAAGGAGCTCACTGAGGGCAAAACCCAGACTGCTGGTCTAAATATGTGGGGCAGGTGCTGGTGGTAGTGGAATGATACGCTTGTTTTTGGTTTTTTAAACAATAGAGCCAACAGTGCAAAATTCTATAGGAAGAAGGTATCCTAAAACTAGAAATGTGAGGCAGAATATCTGGAAGTAAATTCCAAATATGCATAAAGCAAAAGTAAACAAGGTGCTGTGTTAATGGTCGAAGGTGGCATCTCAACTTATAGCCAAAAGCAACAAAAGTGGTGCCATTTAGAGCTCCATTTTCAACTATTCTCTCCTCACTCCTTATAACTAATCTGACACAAACCCTGCTATCTTCCCAGTGTGATCTGGCTTCCTTCCATTTCCACTACCACTCTGATAGGTACTGGCCCACATTAGATCTACTATAGCTTCTCTAATTAAAAATTAACTCTAATATGATTAATATGCCAATTCAAAGAATGATCACAGCATCAATTTAAAAGGGAAACAGCCATAATGTTCATTCATACAGTAAATTTTTGAAATTAAGTGAATGCTATTTTTGGGGATGCAGTATTATATAATCACGATAACAGATATGAAAATTATGCAGCCATATGAAAAATGCTATTACTTTAAGTGAAACAAGCAGAATACAACATTGCTTACATGTTATGAATAAAATCAAGCTTTAAAAAGAACTGTCAAGAAAAAATATCAATATACCAAATATTAATTAGCTTCTCTGGCATTGTGAAGGATTTTATTATCTATACTTCTAAAAAAAATTCTCAAATGTAGTACTACATTCAAGTTGTACATAGTACAGAAGTCAAGAGGGGAATCTGGTGACAAGGCCATGGTAAGTTTAATGCGAGCAGTTTTAGCAGTAGAGATAGAAAATAGAAAAAGACACAAGAAGGAACAGAAACAAGTGAAGAGTACAGGCTTAAACTACATGTATTCAAAATTGAAGGAAGAAGGGAAGGAGATAAAATATCAAAGGGATTAAAAGGAGCAGAGTAAAAGAAAGGTCTCTCTAAGATGGGGAGCTTCGTAGGGTGAGGGAAGACAGGCAACAGAGCACATGAAGACACAAGGAAGTGAAGCAGAACAGAAGACGGATTTAGATTGTGGGCTTTGGAGCCACACAGACCTAGCTTTGCCGCCATATTGTGTGACTGTGCAAGGTTTTTAACCTTTCAGAATTTCATCATTACTTTCCAGGTTGTCATAAAATTAAATAAGGCAATGCTTGTGATATGTCTTGCAGTTTCTGGGGAAAAAATAAACACTACCACTTAACTGTCTTTTGAGAACCTTACAGGTTCAAAGAGGTAGTAGCAAGAAGAAAAAGCAGCAAGGACTACAGAGAAGTCAGGGCAGAAGCGGCCAAGCCTGCAGATAGGAGGCCAGCTGATGGAAAGGGAGGCTGTGACGCTGAGCAGAAGAGGAAGCACTCACATGTATCACAGGACCTGGAGGTCCTGCCCAATCTCTACTTCACAACTAGTCTGTGTCACAGTTTACTGACCAATAATACCTCAATAATACTCCTTTTCATATCAAATGTAAATGGCACAAATATTTGAAAAGGATTAAAAATTATGTAAGATACGTACCAGTGCTTTTATGAAAATTCTTATTATTAATTATTATACATAAACCCATCTCAGGATAATCCATTTTATAACTGTTGTCCAGGGATATTCCAGAGTCCACTGATTTGCTTCCATGTATGGTTTTTCTGTTTAGAAATCAAATAAGAACTTCATAAAGGTAGAAATGACCGCGCTTTCTGTTTACATTAGTGCAATTTTTATAACACAGTAACAGTTAACACTTGTTGAATGTTATAAAACAGGCTGTCTTCATTTCAATTTCACATCAACAATTATACAGATGAGAAAATGACCTGACATGAGGCTAGAAATGTGCTAAAGGTTATGCAAATACTGTATCACAGTCAAGAAGGAAGGAAAATATCTGTTGGACTTCAAAGTTCAGGCTTTTTCTTTTTTTTTTTTTTTGAGACTGAGTCTCACTTTGTTGCCCAGGCTGGAGTGCAGTGGTGCAATCTCGGCTCATTGCAAGCTCCGCTTCCAGGGTTCCCGCCATTCTCCTGCCTCAGCCTCCCGAGTAGCTGGGACTACAGGCACTCGCCACCACGCCCGGCTAATTTTTGTATTTTTAGTAGAGACGGGGGTTTCACCTTGTTAGCCAGGATGGTCTCGATCTCCTGACCTCATGATCCACCTGCCTCAGCCTCCCAAAGTGTCGGAATTACAGGCATGAGCCACCGGGCCCAGCCGAGTTCAGGCTTTTAACTTCCATGTTTTACATTTTCCTCTAAATTCCACCAAATACCTTTATAATTTAAAAATTACTTATGAACTTTGTGAAATATTTTATCCTTTGGGGTAAAAGTAAAGATCTTAAAAATTACCCTGAAATGATAGGAAATCAACAAAATGCAAATATAACTCAAAGCACAATATATAATTATCACAATTCATAAATTATTCCTTAAACCCCATGAGCTTAACAAATTAGTAATTCATGAATATATAAAAGCATTATTGTAAATAATTGAAAATATCTGTCTGGAAGTCACTTATCTAAAAAAATCCCTGCTATCTAGATTAGGGGTCAGTAAACTTTTTTTTTAATGGGCTAAATATTAAGTGTTTTAGGCTTGTGGCCATCTGGTCTCTGTTACAGCTACTCAATTCTATTTTTTTTTTTTGAGACATGGTTTGACTCTGTCACCCAAGCTGGAGTGCAGTGGTGCCATCAGAGTTCACTGCAGCTTTGAACTCCTGGACTCCAGTGGTCCTCCTTCCTCAGCCGTCCGAGTAGCTACAACTACAGACAGGCATGCCCCACAATGCCCAGCTAATTTCTGTATTTTTTTTTAGAGACAGGATCTCGCTATGTTGCCCAGGCTAATCTTGAACTCCTGGCCTCAAGTGATCCTCCTGCCTTGGCCTCCCAAAGTGCTGGGATTACAGTTGTGAGCCAATGCGCCCAGCCATAGCTACTCAATTCTCCTGGTGAAACGGGCTTAGGACAATATGTAAGGGAATGGGTGTGCCTATATTCCAATGAAATTTGATAAAAACAGGCCTCAAGCTTGATCCCTGATCTAGACCAAGAGTCAGGAAAAAACAGGTCTAGGAACTGCCAAACACTAACACCTACAGTCCATATACTCATGCACTTAGAGTATCTCACATTATACACAATTCCAAAAATACTGTTGGAAAAAGATTAAATGTAGTAAATTAAAGGAGTCAAGGTCAGAAAACAGTTATTATTTTTAACTACAAGTGAAGAGCTTCACATTTACAGATTAAATTTAAATCCTAAAAGTGTGACTTGACCTTTGAGTCATACAGATAATGGATCACAGAACTATAACTCCCAGCTCCCAACGCCTATTCCCCACTTGCTCTGGCTGCCTCCTAAGGAGGTAGGTACTTTACAAGCATATGATAGCTAGTCCAAGAGGGGATACTCCTAACAAAAGGCAGAGGCTGTGAAAGCCGGGAATGTGAGGGCAACTTATCACAGGATGAAAACAACCCTAAACCTGTCTGGGGCTCCCGTACAACTTGTTATTGAAGTGGTGTTCTGTATGACGTGAAAAGGTAGGGCCAGGCAGGGTGGTTCACGCCTGTAATCCCAGCACTTTCGGAGGCTGAGGCAGGAGGATCCCTTGAGGCCAGGAATGGGAGACCAGCCTGGGAGACACAGCAAGACCCCAATCTCCACAAAGATAAAAAACAAAAATAACCAGGCATGGTGGCACATGTCTGTAGTCCTAGCTACTCGGGAGGATTACTGGAGCTCAGGAGGACAGTGAGCCATAATCACATCACTGCACTCCAGCCTGGGTGATAGAGCAAAACCCTGTCTCAAAAAAGAAAGAAAAAAAAAGTAGTAGGAAAATGTGTAAATCACTTTCAAAGGATTTTTTTTAAAAGAGATGGGGTCTTATTCTGTTGCCCAGGCTAGGGTGCAGCGGTGCAATTATAGTTCACTGTAACCTCTGGCGTGTAGGTAAGACTGACTACAAGCACACACACCACGGTGGACTAATTGCTTTTGTTTTCTGTAGAGACAGGGTCTCATAATGTTGCCCAGGCTGGTTTCGAACTCTCCACCTAAAGTGATCCTCCTGCCACAGCTCCCAAGTAGCTGGGATTACAGGAGCAAACCACTACATTGGCTAAAATGATTTAAATAGCAACAACAACTCTCTAAAATGGGACTGCATTTTAAAAGCTTACTTTCTAGAAAAATCCCTTTGCTAAACAAAAATTGTGAAATCTTTGCTGGTGACTTGTTAATAGTATTTCTGTAATTGTATTGTTTAGTAATAAATTAGTTTGTAATTTCCAGGGCAGCCGAGAATAATAATACTGGGTTTCAGAAAAAAACTTTCAGAATTTAAAGTATTACAAGAGATTCCAAATAAATAATAACAGACATGAATTAAAAAGCAAATTTGAGTTTTACCTTTTCCCTTTTCCCATCTGCTAGTTATTGGAAGCATTAGTAAGCAGAATATTCCAAAAAGACGTGGGAAAAAAAAGGGTAAAATTCATCCATAACTAGGCAATTCCTCCCTGGACTCCAAACTGTCATTGCATTTTAGTCAAAAAAAACTCATAAACAAGAGGTCAAAAAACTCCTCCCAAACCCAAACCTCTAATCCCATAGTGATCCGGGAAGGTGGAAAGCACCTGGGCTGGGGAGTCCTGCCTCTCCTGTAGTGGCCTTCTGGTTCCAGGACTAGGTTTCCAACTATGGGTCACACACCCACTAGGCCTTTCCTTTCATCTGCCCTTCAGTTCTGTAGAAGTTTTAGCTCCATGTTAAAGACGAGGTTCAGAGAAGAGGTTAGTTTATGCAAAGCCACACAGCTGTCTCAGGTGGGACGTCAGCTTGGTCTCTCTGGCCTGAAAGAGAGACCACTCTCTTTCTGCTTTTCCCACTCCTTGAGGTTTGCTGTATTACACATCCCCATCTTTCTCTGATTATAAAGAATTCCATTTAAATACTCACAGTTCCAAACTTTTAATGGATTTTGAATCCACTGAGTTTTCAGTGTTCTCCATGGATACCTTTATTAACTAGAATACAAAGAAAATAGAAGTTAATAAAAAAATCAGTCATAAAACCACTGCATTATATTAATTATCCTAGTGATTATTTTTCCAAATTAATGCCTCAGTTCCACCTCGCCTGTTAAAAGTGTATGTGAGTCAGTTCTGGGGATAATGATTTCTTAGCAATGGTACATACAATTTAGCCTCTCTCTCTTTTTAACTGAGCTATGAGTTATATATAGTGAATTACATAAAGCATACAGACAGTATACAGCTCAATTTTTTATATTTACATGCCCTCATCAGATTAAGATATGGATTACAGTTTATTTCTTTTGTAAGACAACACAGCGGGTCATTTCTAAGAACTGCAACTCAACACAGTTAAAACAAAAATCAAACACTTCCCACCACAATGGTGTAACTCATATAACACAATTCTACAATGCTTAGATTCCCAAGATAAAAGTATCAAGATGTTTCAAATCTCCACTCATTTTTTTTTTTTTTCCTTTTGAGGCAGGGTCTCACTCTGTCACCCAGGCTGGAGGGCAGCAGCGCAATCACGGCTCACTGCAGCTTCGACCTCCTGGACTCAAATTCTCCCGCCTCAGCCTCCCGAGTAGCTGGGATTACAGGCATGCACCATCGTGTCTGGCTAATTTTTGTATTTTTTGTAGACATAGTGTCTTGTTGCATTGCCCAGGCTGGTCTCCAACTCCTGGGATCAAGCAATCTGCCCACCTAGGCCTCCTAAAGTGCTGGGATTACAGGCAAGAGCCACCGGACCTGGCCTAGTCTTTATTTTTAAACTGGGTTTTGGAAACCCAAAGTCTCATTTAGGGTAGTAAAATGGCCCACGAAACGTAAAAGTAAAAACTACAGTTTCTGCTTTCATTCTTCCATCACACAATTATATCTCACAAGGTGAACCTGTTCTTATAAGCAAAGCAACTATCACTTATTGAGCACTTAATATACACCAGATGCTCTGCAAGGCACTCATTTTTAATCTTTTCAAAATTCTAAAAGTCAGAAAACCCAACTTCTGGTGGTTAAGTGACTTTGTCGACAGTCACAAGCTAAGTGACAAGGTCCTGTTCCCACTAGGCTATGCTGCCTCTGAAGAAGCCAGCTCCTTACTACTTTTCTGTGGTTCTACCAGGCATCCTCTGGCTTTTCAGAAGCAAAGGTACTTCCCATGGCAATCTACCTCCCTACATAGAGGAAAACAAGATCAAAGGCAAAACAAAAAACAAGAACAAAAATTACTGAATGACCTTCTCCTGGTTCTAGAGACCCTGACAATGTCAAAAATTCCAGTTAAAATACAACTTTAACCTCACTGCTACGATACAATCAGAAATACCAAAATAATACACAATCCTATAACAGGAATTGCTAACCCACAAAAGTCCTTCTAGAAAGTCCTAGGTAACTTCCCCACTTTTAAAATTTTAATCTTTAAAACTGTGGTAAAATAGACACAAAATTTACCATTTTTAAGTGTACAGTTCAGTGGCACTGAGTACAGTTACATTGTTGGAATCCATCCCAGAACTTTATCTTCCCAAACTGAAACTCATTACCAAGGTCCCCAATTTCAAGGTCTCTTGGAAAACACAATTTCTTCCCTTCTATTAAGACAAAGCTAAGCTCCTTCCTCCCCTCTCTCCCAGTTTTGTGTGCACCCCTAGTGGGGAAAGGTGCATTAATAATATTGAGGAGAGCCAGCGCCACCATCTCAATTTAAACACAGGAGACGGTGATGTTTGACCTTCTCCAAGAGCCAGTCTATGCTCTGCATTTCTACGAAGGCTTTGCTTTTCTACCGTCTTACTTCCTGTAGGCTTTCTGGAAAACCAAGGGAAGATGTGAGTATAACTGGGAAAAATTATCTTTTAGTTTGTCAGTAAACAAATACTTTGTGCCAGATATCATCCTGGGAAATAGGAAGAGTGGAAGACAAGACAAAGTTCCTGTCTTCCAGAAGTTCTTACTTTAGATAGAAGAATAATTATACAGTAGTATACCTGCGGGGCAGGGGCAGGGGGTACCTCCCAAGTCCCCCAGTAGATGCTTGAAACCAAATACAGTACTGAACCCTATATGCAGCATGTTTTTTCCCATACATACAGACCTATGAAAAAGTTTAGTTTATAAATTGGGCGAAGAAAGGGATTAACAACAAAAACTAATAAGGGTTACGTGAACATAAGCACTGCCATACCACAACAGTTGATCTGATAACCGAGACAGCTACGTGACCTGCCATTCGTCACTCAGTACATACTACATATTAACATATTTATTAATAGTGGCTGTCTGGGTGATGGCATTACTGACAACTTACTCCTAACATTCCTCTATATCTTCTATTTTTTCCTATAACATCTGCAATTTTTTAGTGAGAAAATAGCAACAAATATTATTCTATAAAATAGTATCAACAAAGGTCAGGATTGTTCTAGCCAATTTCAACTCTTGCCCCTGTTTCAAGGGTGACAAAAATAAGGGTATTCTCCTGTCAAAGTAGCCACCCTTCCTTGCCTCTATCATGCTCAGTAACATGTTCCCGTCTATCTGTCTTTCTTTTTTTCTTTCATAGGTACAATAAACATGTATTAGGTAGCAGGAAATCTCAAACTTCCTTGAACCATAAATATCATAGAGACCAACTTGCCCCATGCACATCAATTCAAAGCGGACAGACCACAGACAAAATCATTAGCCACCTGCGGTTGAGAAACAAATTGTGGTTGACTTGATTGAGAGAATAGTACAGGGTAGCTAACAAGTCTGGAAACACAGGTGAACACATAATAGTTTACTGATATTGCATTATAATCCATGAGGAAATATGTTTGTTTCAAGACTTGATGGCCAATCTATAGAAAATCTAAAGTGAAAATCCAGTGGGCCTCAAAAAGATACACAGATTGCACATAATGGGCAATGCGAATTAAAGCAACATTGAGATATCACTACACACCTAGCAGAATGGTCAAAACCCAGAACACCACGAACACCAAATGCTGGCGAGGATGTGGAGCAACAGGGATGCTCAGTCAGTGCTCGTGGAAATGCAAAATGGTACAGCCAACTTGGAAGACAGTTTGGCAGTTTCCTACAAACTAAACGCACTCTTACCATATGATCCAGCCATATGGTAAATACGCACTCCTTGGTTTTTACCCAAAGGAGCTGAAAACTTATGTTCACACAAGCCTGCACACAGATGTTTATAGCAGTTTTATTCATAACTGTCAAAACCAGAAGCAACTAAGATGTCCTTCAGTAGGTGAATGAATAAATAAACTATGGTATATCCAGAGAACAGAATATTATTCAGCGCTAAAAAGAAATGAGCTAGCAAGCCATGAAGACATGTAGGATACTTTAAATGCATTATTACTAAGTGAAAGAAGCCAGTTGGAAAAGGCCATATATACTGCATGAGTCCAACTATCTGACAATCTGGAAAAGGCAAAACTACGGAGACAGTAAAAAGATCAGTGGTTGTCAGTGGCTAGGAGGGAGGGAGACAGCACAGATAATTTTTGTTTTTTTTTTTGATATCGAATTTTGCTCTCGTTGCCCAGGGTGGAGTGCAGTGGCATGGTCTTGGCTCACTGCAACCTCCGCCTTCAGGTTTCAAGTGATTCTCCTGCCTCAGTCTCCCGAGTAACTGGGATTATAGTCGTATGCCACCATGCCTGGCTAATTTTCGTATTTTTAGTAGAGATGGGTTTCACCATGTTGGCCAGGCTGGTCTTGAACTCCTGACCTCGTGATCCGCCCGCCTCAGCCTCCCAAACTGCTGGGATTACAGGCTTGAGCCACTGTGCCCGGCTAGCACAGAGAATATTTAAGGCAGTAAAACTACTCTGTGTGACACTATAATGGTGGATACCAGTCCTTGTAAAACTGTCCAAACACACAGGACAAACACCACCAAGAGTGAACTCGATTGTGAACAATGGAGTGTGGGTGATGATGATGTGTCAGTGTACACACTGGTGCAGGATGTTGATAATGGGGGAGACTATGCATGTGGGTGGGGGGGCAGGAGGGATATAGGATATCTCTGTACATTCTTCTCAATTTTGGTTTGAACCTAAAACTGCTCTAAAAAATGAAGTCTAATTTAAAAACTGGGAAATAAGACTTAATCACTTCTGAAGCTGAGCTTGGAGTTCCTGGCAGTATCCTTTCTAGCCCCCAGTCTGCCTCAGATTGGCTCTCTGAATGCATTTGCCAAATGCAGGGCTCACAGTCTGTGCTCAGGAGTACAAACCCCCGAATGTTGACCAGCTTCCACAGACAACCAAGGCTCTGAAGATCTCTTTTCAACACTTCTGCAAACAGTCTAGTAACTCTCACACCGAAATACCGACTTTCAATAAACTTGTGTCTTTTGCCAGCAATAAAACTGTGGTATAAAATTATTCTCTCCTTGTGACTGGGTGCAAACTTGAAATAGTGACCAGCTTTTCACTATTTGCTTCTTGGCTCAGACCAATCTAAGATCTCCTCTAAATATTAGGTGACTTAACTTAAAAGTCATTTTCTTTCTATACATCAAGTCAATAAAGTTAAAAAAGTCAGATAGACCAATCAGTACAAATAACTATAAATTAATCATTTCTGATATTAGACACAACAGATAATTTTGTTTTAGTAAGAGAGTTGGTCGCTGAAAGAAAAAACGAATTCTTCTACAAAAGGATTTAAAATATTGTCTGTTTGATAAAGATTTCTCAGGGACAAATACTAGAGTGCACTTCATCAACTTCATCATTAGTATCTGAACAACCTACGTTGCCTCAGTGATCAGTTTATTTTGATACTAAAAATTTCGATTCTAAAAATTTTTATGATGGTAAATGAAATCCTTACAGCATCAGACATGCACACATTTGCTCTCTACGTGTTATCATCCGCTTTTTCCACATGAAAGCACCAAATCCACACTCCTGGGAGCAGAGCTTTGGTTCCCACAAAACTCACTCAAGTGCTGCTTAGCATGACATCACCTCCATTAGCTAGTGCCCAGCGGAGTACAAATTATTCTGAGGAAGGTGATCTCATCTTAGAAGGATAAAAAAATCATATCATATGGGAAATATTCACTGCCTTAAATGAAAACAGAATTTATGTTTTTAGAACATTCTTATTTGACAAAACATAAACAGGAAAAATAATTGGGATTTAAAAAGTTTATCCTGGCATAGCAATGGACTTAACATGAATTGTTTTTTACTGGGCTGATGTAATTCTTTTCATCAATTCAGGATGCTGCTGCTAAAAAAGGAAATTTCTGAACGCATATGTTTATGGCAAAGTTCTCAGTAGACCAACTGATATTACTTAGAAACCTGGAACTCAGGTCTCAGAATCACTTGTCTAGTTTCTGGATCCCTTAACACTTGCCACCAACGCTGTAACAGTCTGGTCTTCAAACACTAAAAAATACTGTCAGTATAAATTTACTTCACTCTAAAATAGATATTTAGACATTTCAAGCTGTGTTTTCCTGCACAAGTAAAAAACTGGAATGTTCTCCCTATTTACATGGTGGCGAGCCAACTACTCATTACAATAATGAAGTAAAGCAGAATGCAACATCTACAGCATTAAGGCAGAGAAATAAAAATTAATTTCTATAGTGAAATTTCTATATTAAGCTAAAAGTATTAACAATTTGAAACAACCTGTTATTAAAGAGTGAATGTGTGAAAGTGTGCCTGTGGTGGGGAATTCAAAAGGAGATGTTAAATTAGGATTGCCAGTCTCTAAAACTAGCAATCCTAATTTAAATTTTAAATCTCTAGAATTCTTAATCAGCTCATCTGTTACCTGTCATTAGGGTATTGCTGGTTCCTGTCCTACAGGAAAACTCTGAGGTAAGAAATAAAATCTGGTCTCTGCCCTAACGGTTTTTAAATCTCAAAATGAGACCTAAAAAACAACTCTGTTAGTTTCTGAATCATGTCCATGAATGTAAATGCTTTTAAGAAACATTTACTAGTAAAGATTTACCAAGACAGTAGCCAAAGGAAGAACAGTGCCGCATGTGACATGAGAGGTATGTGCAAAGCGCTGTGTGATGACTGTCCCTCTTACTGCTGGCTCATACAGGCTAGGTACTGAACTCAAAGTACAAGCATATTATTCGTGAGTCCTCCCAGTGACACTCTGAGGAATAAGGATCCCCACTGCAGAGAGCAGGTGACTGAGGCTAAGAGAAGTTAATGAACTTTAAAGCAGCACAGCCAGGATTCAAACTAGGATCTTCCCAACTCAAAGAGGGAAGACTCCCACTATTCTGTAGACAGTTTAGTACTATATGAGTGATAACACTTAATTTCAGGGAAGGAAACAAAAATCCATAATCTCAGAAGCTTTAAATAAGACAAAGAACACAAGTAACATGATAGAAAGTTACTGCAGAGATACCAAAATAACATAATGCACTGAGTTCTAACGAATGAAAAAATGGCAAAAATGAGTATGGCATTTCTGATGCGACTAGGTAGTTTATTTTTATTTTTTCTTTCCTTCTTTTTTAAAAAAATTTAACAAACTCTGCATGTGGCATTCAATTTACTTCTAAAGTGAAATAGGCCAGACACAGTGCACGCCTGTAATCGCAGTGCGATCCCACTTTGGGAGGCCAGAGAAACTCCATCTCCACAAAAAAGTAAAAACAAGTAGCCTGGCACGGTGGCACACACCTGTAGTCCCAGCTACTCAGGAGGCTGAGGCAAGAGGATCACTTGAGCGTAGGAATTGGAGGCTGCAGTGAGCTATGATCGCACCACTGCACTTGAGCTTGGGTGACAGAGCAAGACTCTGTTTCTAAAAATAATAATAATAAAAGTAAAATAATTGGTTTTATGCTCAGCATTCAGTATAATTCATTAAAACATATTTCCTATATCTCTGTGTTCCTCCAAAAGAAAAGCGAAGCCTGTCCAGTAGGACTTCTGGGGAGATTACACTTCTGTCAAACAACTTGAAAAGTATCAGGATTATATTTATTACCTGTAGAGAGGAAAAAGTCTCAAAAGCAGTCAGGTTTCCAGATTTAGCAAATGAAACAGAAAGAACATCTGTTTCACAATAGTTTGGACAAGAAAAGACTTCAGTTGTAACGTACCAGAGGTTTTATCAAAATCTTTCCCCATCTGGTCTCTGAATTCATTTGGGTACGTAGAAAAATTATCAAACTGGCTATTGTCACTGGACCTGGTGAAGTCAATCTTTTAATATTTATTACGTAATTAAGGTAAAAATATGAGAACAGGAATGTAAAATCAAATACAGAATAAATTGAAATAAGTTCCATTATACTATACAAACAAACCATCTTTTCCTTTTCTCTGGTATGGGCCATGTGACCAGGAAGACAGTATAGAGCACTCCCCACTATTCAAAGCCTCCGAGTTTACGACACAAGTCAGAAAG
The DNA here is from genome assembly GCF_000951035.1 of Colobus angolensis palliatus. NCBI lineage: Eukaryota > Metazoa > Chordata > Mammalia > Primates > Cercopithecidae > Colobus > Colobus angolensis. The sequence goes on along the minus strand of NW_012118487.1, from coordinate 2,924,863 downwards.
AATGGCACTTACCATGTGCAAAAGGTCTGTCTTCCCTGTGCCAAGTGAAGTCCTAGGATAGTGTTTTTGGAGGGACAAAAGGAGAAAATGGGAAAGCCTTCACAGATCTAAATGATTTATATAAGTGTAAAATGGAGGATCTTGAATGCTTTTTTATAAAAATTACAATAACTTTAAAGCCTCACCACTCCCACCAAGAATGACTACTTTGCAGAATCAGATTCAGGTTTAAAACCGCTTGAAGAAATCCTACTGTCTGGAAGACTGAAACTGCCAAAAGTCAGATTCAGTAGCATTTATTCATTTGATATTTGCACCATAACAATTTACTGAACACCAACGGTGTGCAGAGTACTATACTAGACCCTGAGTGTATCAAGCAGTGGAAGAGACAAACCCTATCTCTATGCAGGGCTTATACCGATGCTCACTGGTATTCAAAAGTGGCTCAACAAAGCAGATGCCAGACGGTGTCCAACACATATCAGGTAGCTTGATTTCATTATTGTAATGCAAAGAAGCCCTACATGCAACATGCGAAGGTAAGAACAAAACATGCAGAGAAAGAACATTATACAAATCTAAGAATTCTCACATCTTTTTTCATTATATAAATCTAAGAATTCTCACATCTGCTTCCTATCTTTGGGGCAGAGCTTAAACATCTAATAGTAGGCACCAGAAGCAATGTAATATATCATTCATGAAAATAAAGACTGCTTTGTAGGGGGATGAAGCAGTAGGAGATTGTGTTAAATGAGGTTTGAAAGCGAAACAGTGAAGAAGCATTATAATTGCCTATATCAGATGCCAGTCTCTTCAAAAGGCAAGGGGCAAGGCCTTTATTCAGGATAGCAAAAGCAAACCTGATTTAACTAGGTACAATGTCTAAAGTCTCTTACTCTGAACAGGTTTTATTGCCATACTCCAATAAACTGCTCGTCCATTCACTAAAATACATTTTCACTTTCAAAAACCTTCTTTTGCAAAAAGGCAAAGCAAAACCAAAGCCCAAGCACCGGGCTGTGATAGAGATGATTTCAGCTTTACATTTCACTTTTAGAGATTATGTAACCACAGCACGCACATTCACAGTGGCTGAGCTCATTTCGATACAGTCTAGTCTAACCACCTTTCCTGGCCCTCTTTCTGCTATCTGGCAGGTTTACATGGTTTCAGTGACTCCATGTCACCTCTACCATTTCTTTTCTAACTATTATTTGCTAAACAATCCTAAACCAGGTCTACTTTTTCTAGACAGGGCATAAAAGTAAAAACACAATGGATGGGCATTCACTGCGTTGTGCCAGGTCCCGCATTTGGGGAAAGACACTAACGACACCAAGATAAACCAAGTCCGTCCCTCCTGGAGTTTGCCTGCAAATCTAGCAGGGAAGACAGTAAACAAGCAACTGCAAAGGATATGACACATCTCTCTTAGGGAATGCTGGCTGCAGAAAGAACACAGCATAGGAAGATTGAACCTTGAACTGTTTTAATGGAAACACAAGTTTAAGTAGCAGCTCTTACTTCTAATCAAATGTGATGGCGGGAGAAAGGGAATGCAGAGGTGTTGCTGACACTAGCTATGAAGGTCAGCATCGCTGTGCAGAAAGTGAATCGGTGCTAAAGATAAGGAGGGATGGGGACACTCAGGACCCAACACACGCTGGGGTTTGTTAGCCATATTAAGTGCTGGGTTTAACCTAAGGGCAAAGGACGAGCTTTCTAGACTTTCATTTCATAAAGATCCCTCTGTGCTGTAAAAAGTGGACTACAAAGGAGCAGGCGGGTCTGGAAGTGGAGAGACCAGGGAAGAGGCTGCTGTGGAGACGGAGAGACATGGACAGATCTGGCAGACGTTTACAAGGTCGACAAGGCTTGGTGACTAAGCGGGAAAAGAAGTGGGTGGGAGAGAGGGGGCTGAGAAAGATGTTTTCCGGTTTCCTGCTTGGGTGCCACTTACTGAGAATGGGGGAAAGAGGCAGGTGCAGGGCACACCCACTGAAAACAAGAGGGCCGAGCGTGAGCAGGGCTCGCTCACTCCTCGTGGCCTGGGATTTCAAGGCGACGCCAATCAGCTGTGGCCACGGATACACAGCCACAGGTATGAGCTGTGAGCACTCACGAAACTCTGCAGGGCCGAAAAGGAATTGGATTTTAAACCCTGCAACTAGCTCTCTGGAAGAGCTAAACTACACAGTCAACCCGGGATAATCCAGGCCCCAGGCATGGAAGGCAGCAGAGACGGAAGCCTCGCTCAAAATTGGAAGGATCAGCCCCGAGGGCGAGTACCTCACAGTCAGCACCCGGCCGCCCCAGCCCTCGCCGCACCGCTTCCCGGGGCCACTCC